>NW_026571140.1:25064963-25664963 GCF_026225935.1 Boleophthalmus pectinirostris
TTCAAAGCTAAAAACGCTCTGTCCCACCTTGTGATGTCATGAAGCGATAGTTTTCAAGTTAACAGCTACTGTAGGAGCTATTTGCTTATTTTGTTGATTCTAAAATTAGTTTATATTTTTGTTTGTTAATTAGTTTACTAATTTAGTTTTGTTAGTTTGCATAATATATTTTTGCTATGTTAATGTTATTCTTGCTAATTTCTTAGTCTAAGTTGGTCTTATTTACATTAGCACTTTTTTGTTTTTGGTTTAATTTGGGTCACCTAGGAGATAAAGGAGGGTGGTACACTTAGACCAGAGTGCACCTGGGTGGGCCTATGGTTTCTTTACCAGTCAAGAGGAGAGGCAGCAGGAGTAGGCCTTAAACATGTATTCCTTGTTGCTTGCCAAAAAACTGGAAAATAAATCTTGGAAAATCAGCTCTGGTCATGGACATTAGTAGAGATTGGCAATTCCACAGCTGAAATTACCCAAATGGTTCTAGTAAAGGTGTATGGTGATTAAAAACACAAAGGAGAACTTCTTGTAACAGGGAGTTTTCTGTTTGAGAGAAGAACTCAATCTAAATATGCAGGGTTTGTGTGTTAAACATGTGTGAATAAAACAAAACCCAACTTCAGGTTTATTTGTGATGAGGAAACAACATTATAACATAGATCAGAAAATAGTGGAATATGGGCCCTTTAAATGATCACAAGAAGTATTGTTTATTTGAATAGGGAGGAACAGAAACAACAAACATACATTAACGATTTAGTAATATGGGTTTCATAGTGTTTATGGAGCTCAACAGTGACCGTCCACTCTCTGGTTCCAAAAGGAAATTTCCTAAAAAAGTTCAAAAGTGTGCTGGGGGACAATCAGCTATGTGTTAACTAATGACCACTGGACCTATAATTTTATTTAATATAAAACCCTTGAAGTTATAAAAAGATTTTGCAGTATCTTTACACTTTTAACCTAACAACCTTGTTATGAATGTTAGTTACCATGTAGCTGCTTAGCCTTTGCGATGTCTTTGGACTCTTAATATTTGAATTTTTTGAAGTCTACGGGAAAAATGAATGGAAATTTTACTTCCAGAACAGCAGCAAGCTATCACTGTTGAACTCCACAGCATAGGCTAATTTGCAACCCTCCCCATGACGGCTTTTAAGTTTTTAGAGGAACTTTAATTTAACTGACGTAGGAATAAATACTGTTTATTAATTTGTATTTGTATTTCTTCTTCTTCTTTCTTCTTCTTTGTAGCTGCGGCCATTAAAAACACCTTCATTTTTCTCTCTCTTTCCAAGTCTTTCTTCTGACGCTGCCAACAAATGAGTCTTTGTTTGTGGTCTGTACAAGTTGCCCACCCAGGTTTGTCTCCACTTAGTATGACCAGCGGGTATCACAGGGTCGAGCCGCAGGATAAGCATTTGGGTAAATATCACTAAACAAAGACAGAGGTCAGAGGTCAGGGCCTAGATTCTAACGGTTTTTTCACACACAGCAATGTACTGATTTGAATGACATGACAAGGTGGAACAGAGTGTTTCTATATGAGAGAAGCTTACATGTACATGGTTTGTGTGTTAAACATGTGTGAATGAAACAAAACCCAACTCCAGTTTTGTTTGTAATGAGAAAACATAATAAGATTGATCAGAAAATAGTGTAATATGAGCCCTTTAATACATTCTCGTCTAAAATGTCACATGCACTTTAATCCAACCAAGTTATAGTTCCCAATGTTCACAAAAGTATTGTACATTTTAACCGCACAAACTGACCCACAGCCCTCGTCTCATTTATCCATGTGCACTCTCCACCCATAAGTCCAACAGACCCACTTATGTAATCTACAAAGTACACTTTTATAACGTAATAAACCAAACCCTCATTCTTTAGTAGCAGAAATGACTTGATTTAGAAGATTACATGTCATTTTCAATTAGGTCCTATTGAAAGCTTCTGAAATGCAACTTCATAAAAAAAGAAAAAAACTCTTGTAATCAGGCTCTGTGCATGACTGGCCTAATCATTTGTGCTACTTGTGAGCGATTGCGAGCTGTTTGAGCCGCGTGGAGGAGATTTCTGCTCTCAGCATAGCAACGGCAGGACCACTCCAGTCCCCCACATGTGGCCCCGCCCTGGGGTCTAATTATTACAACGCACTGTGCATCCATATGCTCCAGTGTGAAGGAGCAGATCGGGAGCAGAGAGAGACAAACCACAGGAGGAGAAGTGAACCACTGTGCAGAACTGTGCAGTTGGTCAGGTTTAGTGAAGAAAGTCTGCCAAAACAACAAACAAACAAACTGGGAAAAACAATGTGCTTATAACTAAAGCTTAAAAGAGAAACCCCTTCTCACAAAATTAATATGAATTACATATATAATTTATCAGGTATTCAGGTATATCAGGTATTACAACTATCCATCTGGCTCTAACAAAGGGAAAAAAAATATCTCAGATGGACAAAAGTTTCTGATTTGAAGAGGTTTCGTAGCTCAAACTGTTCACTTCAGTTCACTGCAACCTGACCAGAACTGGAAAAGCAGCTTCAAAGGCTTGTTCTTCCCCTCAATATCATTACATGAGTTATTTTTATAGTACACAGCAAATTCAAGAGTGTTAATTCAGCTCGTATATTGTTAATTTTAACACTTTTACCATGTCATATGGGGTCCACAATAAAATGAGTTAAAACTACACTTTCCAAAGTGTAGAAGGCTCAACACTGGTAAAATGATGTAACGACACTACTCATAGTTGAATTTGACACTGATTAAGATTATATATATTTTTTTTACACTAATGTATTGTGAAAAACTAATAACTCTATATTGCTATTTAACACTTTATGAAGGTAAAAATAGTGTAGAGTGTTCTTCATGTTACACTATTCAATAGTAACTCTTTCTTCACTAAATACAGTGTAAATGCTGTGGTCATTCTAGTTCATAATCCCTTTTGCACAATTTAAACAAGTCATATGACACAAAATTATTTTTTGCAAAATCCAACTGACAGCAGGAATTCTCTGTGTCCTCAAGAGTTGGTCACAATGATTGTCATTTATTTTTCAAAGTTGATTTTTCAGTGCAAGCAGCTGATGGATGAACCAAGATCTTGTTTTGAATGGAATTCAGGCATGCTCATCTCCAAAAATGAGAGGAGCATGTCTGACTGTTTGAAACTAGATCTTCTCTCCATTATATAAACATAACAATGTTCACAATAGAGGCAGTCCTGCTAATTATCAAACATTAACATTGAAGAAACTTTTTACCTCAAGAGTCAGTCTTTCACTCTTGGGGTTTCTTTTGACACATCAGTTCTCTGAATACAGGTGTAAAGTTTGTGAGAGTCTGAGGACCAAGTGCCTTGAAGTGTTCACCAAATTCAGCCAGGTCAACGATGACATAAAAAACCTTTGTCCTTCCCACTTCAGTCACAGGTAGAAAGGCCGTCCAGGCTCAACCAGCAAGAAATGTGTCCATACTTATCTGTAAAATAAAATATAGAACAGAATAAATATAACATATTCAAGTAACCACCTTGCAAAACGGGCTAGGCAATATTTAATGATCCATGAATAAAAACAAAAAAGTAAATATATAGTAAATATAATATGGTGCATATATTATTATTTGTTTGTTCCTATTAAGCAGGTTATTCTGTTGCTTGAGCTGTATGCTTTTGTATAAAAGAACCCTTCAAATAAATAACTTGAAGGGTAATTTGAAAAAATTTAGCCCCTTAGAAAAGATTATTTTTAAATGCAAGACCCACAAGAAAAAACAAAACAAAACACCTAAATGCCATTAATCACAAAAATAGAATGAGATTAAGGTACAAAAGTTACACATACTGTATATAAAATTGAATTAGTCAATTACAAAAATTATTACAAAATTATTGGTGAGGTTACATTTCAGTTCTACATTTAACCATTTCATGACATACCTGCAAATCTTTGATGAGATGGTTACTTGACGAGTAGTTTCCCCGAATATTTTTACTCTTAGCTGCTTAACACATTTTTTGGACTTCTACTTTTTACTTAGACTTGAGAATTATTATTTTTTTAAGTAACGTTACTCTTACTTTAGTACAATTTGTGACTTTTTTACCCAATTTTCATGGACATCAGTGCCGGCAACATTGACTGTCACAGGTAAGTTAGTTAGCTTACTACTATTTAATACTTCTAGACCTCCAGCTCTCCCGCTTTAAATGTTACAAAAGCCCAGCACTGATGAAGTGTAATATTCAAAATAGACACTTTGTAAGTGTTTGACGTTAATACTGTGAATCAACAACTACTTATTTTATTCTACCGCACTGTCATAGTTGAAATAACTCTTGACTATTTTGAAACATATTTGGATTTTCTTCACTTTACTCACAACAACACCACCACCGTGAATTTAACACTTTTGAATTTGCTGTGTAGTTGCTAAAACCACGGATTAGTTCTTTTCATGATGTTCATCTTCTGCCCTATCTCAATAGGAAAGTGTTTTTTATCGATAGTTTTTATTCATCGTGATTAATCCTGTGTATTGCACAAATTATGTTTTGTGGGAAGCATTTGTTAAAATAATTACTTTTTGCAGTATTACCTGCATTATGAAGTGTTGTAATTTTCCATCGGAGAAAGATGGATTTGCCTGTTGGCTGAGCTAAAATTAAAACACAAATTAAATACAGACGAACCTAACCATAACACTGTAGTACATGTGGAAAGGAAGTCCGTAGAATGTATTGTATTGTAGGCTCGTTCTTGAAAAAGGTTTAAAATACAGCATATACAAGAGTACAGTATATTAAGATATACAGCGTGCAGTGTTTCCTTTTAACAAAATCACAATATATAATTCTTTATTATATTTATTAACACAGTAAAATACATTTTATCTCTGAATAGAGGTTTGCACAAAGCATGTGTTTGTCATTGATGGGGATGTGGCTCCTGCTCTGTTTAACACAGATGAAACAGGAAACTGACCTTGGCTCAAAACAGCGTGATTAGGTCCTGGAAAAATCGATCGCAAAAATGTTTGACTCTCTCAAAGAGACAATGAAAATGAGTTGTTTTTCATGTCATTTATCATGTGACCAACCTCCAAGGCTGAGAGGAACAAAGAGAAGCCCCCTGTTAGAACTGAGTTTGCAGGCCACACTTTGCTCTAGTATGGATTAGAGAGGAGAGGGAGGGGGGGTGACAGGTTAATAGCAGCACTGGTATTTTTAGACTTCAGTTTGATTATACAATGTATTTTGAAGTTTTTACAGTTTTTTTTACTAATACTAATTGCACTAATAACAATATCAGTATTTAAATGTGTTAATTTGCACAAAATTTAAGCCATGTTAAAATGTTATTACCTCATCAAAAACATGCCCAGAGTTGTGTTTTGTTTCATTCACACATGTTTGAGTAATCCTTTATTATTAGTCTGTCTACATCTCCAAAGTTCAAAATGTTCTGTTTCACCTTGTGATGTCATGAAGCTGTAGTTTTAAAGTTAAACCAAAAGTTTTACCTTTTGGTCAATAGAGATTGGCAATTCCAGGGCTGAAATTATCCAAGTGAGTCTAGTGAAGGTGTATGGAGTTTAAAAAAACACTATGAAGCACCTCCTGTATTACCACATGACAGAGGGAACAGAGTGTTTTTGTTTTTGTTTTTTGAGACAAGAATTCAGCCTAACTACTGAGGGTTTGTGTTTTCAACATGTGTGAATGAAACAAAACAACTCCAGGTGTATGTTTGTGATGAGGAAACAACATAAGAAAAGCCTAACAGCAGCCCGTTAAAAATACAAAAATGCTAGAATCTTGTGTTATGTGTTTCTGAGAACATTAAAGATTCACTGTCACGGTCTGGGATGGAGGGTTTGCCACATGCTCGTCTGATGTTCCACAGTATGGCATTACACTCATCTCTCTCCATCATTCAAAATTCCATGGATATTTGACTCTACTGTTGTTTTTACAGGAGCAACGTTAGTATTTCTGCGAGCTTGTCTGAACTGCAGAGGGTGGAGTCTGTGGCTGGGACTCTGGTCTGTCCCTCTGCGAGAAACTGTGATTGCACCAGAGACTCCTGTGGCCTTTTCCAGTCTGTGCTCAGCTTTTAAAGTCAAGTGCAATTTCAGACATTTTACATGTAACTACCCCCAAGCCTCTCCAAAATCACACTGCAGCCTACGGGAACAGAGAGAAGAATGCAAGAGGAGAATGCAAATTATTATATTGAATCCCAAATGTTAACTAAAAAGGAAAGTTTTTTTTAAAATATGTCATATAGAAGAAAATGAGAATCATTTGGGCATTTAGGAAATAATAGGGGTATGAAAAAAACAATGTCACTTTAATGAAATATTCAATTTTTAAAGGTGCATTGTGTAACTTTTCTAATGGATGGTCTGCCACGTACTTTTCTCCATGGAGATCTTATTGCTCTGACTGAAATGTTTCACAGTGTGGTATTAAACTTTTCTATCATTATCGGGACCATACTAGGACAAGTTACTGGTCAGATCTGTGGAGAGGCGCAGAGGCGTTTTTCTAGGTAATTTTGAAAATTGAATAAATGCACAGTTGATCTGTTTATTTCAAGCAGAGCAATGACATGTTCATAGAAACAATATTAACAGATCTCCAACAGAAAAGTTACATAGTGCACCTTTAAGTTACCAAAGTACAGTCTTTGGGCCATTATGTGATACCAAAATTTTACTAAATAATCAGTGCATTTAACAGCATTTGCGTATTGGTTACAGCAGTAAATATTTGAATATAGATAGTCACTTAATTTGGGGAGAGCCCATAATAATTATTTTTATTTCTCAGACAAAAAAATAGAAGGACTAAACCAGGATTACACTGAATAGAAAGACTAAACGATGACTAAACCAGGAATTATGTAATTCATATTGAGGAGTTCCGCTGTCCAAAGTCTTAACTGGGTTTAAACCAAAAATGAAACCATAGCCAATACCAAGAACAGGACCAAACCAGGACTAAACCAGGACTAATCCAGGACAATTAGATTAGGATTACATTGAACTGTGAGAAAGCTAAACAAGGACTAAACCAGGAATTATGTAACTCATCTTGAGGAGTCCTGCTGTCCCAGGTCTAAACCAGTTCTTAACCAAAACAAATCCTAAAATCAATGGCAAAACATGGTCTCAACTAGAACAAGCCCAGGAGAATTAGATTAGGATTGCATTGAATTAAACAAGGACTAAACCAGGAATTATGTAACTCATTTAGGGGAGTGCTGCTGTCCCACATCTTAAACAGGTTTAAACTAAGAGAAAACTAAAGCCAATACCAAAAACAAGGACTAAACCAGAGCCATTCAATTAAACTGAATTGTGAGAAAAATGAACGAGGACCAGGAATTATGTAACTCATCCTCAAGGTTTAAACTGATAATATACCACAGCCAACACCTGGATTTCTTTTGGATTATATTTAACTGTGATCAAAATAAACAAGGCTTAAACCAGGGATTATGTAATTTATTTTACGGAGTCCCGAGTCTAAACTAAATTGAGAAAATCAAGTCAAAACCAGGAAAACCCCTAACACTAACATTAGCTCTATCTCTTAACACAACAAAATATTGGGCAAGATTTAGATATAATTTCCACTGGGATTCCTCACTAATTTGATACAGATCCTACAACCTTGGCCTTGAAAAGCAGAGCAAAGCAAATATATGTGCTCTACGTTTGGGCACTGTGACCCTTTAATGCATAATGCTCCATCTTGTGATTGCTTTTTGATTTTTTTTTACAGCCTTCGTTAATTGCTTCCTCCTCACTTCTTCCTTCCTCTCCTACCTCCTTAACGCCTTCTTGCCTCCTGCTCCCTTTGTGCCACCTTTCCTTTCCTTCTTTGTCCACACGGGATGCAATATCTGCCCCCTCCCCCACCATCTCCTCTCCTCTTTCTTAAGTGTGCTTGGGTACATTCTAACCATCACCCGCTCAAACCAAGTGCATGGAGGTGAAGTAGCATCACAAATGAGAATTTTGTAGCTTGTGAGAGGTATTGTTTTTCTTTTTCTGTGTATATTTCTAACAGGAATATTTTCTTTTGTTTGAAGCTTCTGTAATCTGTGATATTTTGTTGACCATTAAAAGACATCTAAGCTATCTACAGTATGTGCCTTTAGTACGGATGTGCATTACCATGAGTTTGATATAGCAATTTATCAATATTTACTAGTCCAATGAGGTTCCGATAATTTATGTTATTATGTTATTTTTTCAGACCAAGAGTTTCTTTTCATACCTGACAGTTTGGACTGCTCACTAGGGGGTCTTCCTCAAAGTAGTCATGTGATGTTGCTGTGATATGTCTAGTCAGCTGCTTTGTACAGGTTTTTGGAGGCAGGATGACAGCGCCATCTGCAGTTCAACTTCCTCAGGACAGTATCCCAGGTGTGTGAGAGTAAAAAAGCCCCCTCGTCCCAGTTTATAGTCTCTGTTGCATGTTTCCGCATTTCGATCTTTAATCTAGCAACGGTGTTTGTTTTCCTCTTCATCGCGGTAGAAAGGCAGCACTAAAACCTGACCATGTGCCTCTGAGAAAGACCACTAGTGAGCAGTCAAAACTGTCTGGTATGAAAAAACTAAAACCTAATAACATATGTCAGTGATTACTTCTAATAATATAGTCAGTACACCGCCACAGGTAGAAAATAGTATGAAACATAACTTTTTTTTTTTTTTTTTAATTAAGTAATTTTAGATTAATATTGTGATTAAAAATGGGCAACATATAACATAATGATCCACAGGACTCATAGATTATAACTGTAAAGCAGACCCAAGCTCTTAAAGGGACAGTCCGGAATTTTGGACATAGGACCTTGTTTCCTAGTTAGCCAGAGTGTTGAAGACGTGCAGAGACATTTACATTGACAGTCTGGTGTAATAATTTTTTGCCTCGGGTGCTTTGTGGAGTGGGTAAGACTGTTTTTAGTGGCAGGTTAACTATGGCCATTGACATGCACTAGCCTAGTGCCAGCAACCTCTGTGAATACAAGGACTGGATGGAATATTTTAAAAAAAAATGTCTCCAGCACTCTGGCTAACTAAGAAATGAGGCCCTGTGTCCAAAAATACTGTCCCTTTAATTGCCTTTGTGTGGAAACATTCAATGCATATGTTATGTTTTATGAATGCATTGAGTTAATTACTCAACAGATATTTTTAGATGGCAAATTCCCCACCAAAAAAAACAAAACAAAAAATGACATAGTGCACCTTTAAATATATTTCTCGAGTATAGTGTGGAAAATCGTATGGCACAGTGCACATGTCACCAGTGATACCTGTATATATTCATCTGAGCCTCCTGCAGCCCCTTTACAGCTGACAAAGGCCAACCAATTTGTCTGTGGCATACATATAAACGCTGTTCAGATACAGTGCTGGAGCTGGAGCTGAAATGATTCCCGAGGCACCAGTTGCAATCACACGAAGCCCTTCTTTTCTCCCAAACAGTGAGTCCATTAATGCGTTCAGTGGCACAGCTCCAGAGGCTGGCTCATGGTAATGCCTAGAGCCTGCATCAGTCACCACGGACACTCCATCTGAGAGCGCCACCACGGGCAGCGGGACACGGCAACAAATGCTATTGTGGTTTTCAAACGCACACATGTCAAAACACTGTGTCAAGGCACATAAAGAGAAATATAGGCAGGACAATGTAGAATTGCAAACAGGTTATACGCCACCGTGTCACGCTGAAAACATTCACCAGTTAAAGGGATGTGCATGACAATTTGTAGGTCTATCAATGTATAACTTAAAGGGCCCATATTACACTTTTTCTGATCTGCTGTATGTTATAATGTTGTTTCTTTATCAAAAAATACCTGGAGTTATGTTTTGTTTCATTCACACATGTTTAACACACAAATCCTGCATATTTAGCCAATGTTCAATGTCATGTTGCAATACAGGAAGTGCTCCACTGTGTTTTTAAGCTCCACATCTTCACTAGAATCAGTAGCTCATGATATGGCATTTTGAGCTTCGGAGATGTAGACAGACTAATAATAAATGATTACTCACAGATGCATTAATGAAACAAAATGCAAATCCAGGTTTATTTTTGAAGAGTTAACAGCATTATAACACGACTTAAATCTCACAAGAGTCAATTTTGCATAATATAGGACCTTTAAATGGAACATAGATGACCATTTGTAGGCCTATTAATATGACCAGTACTTTCTGTATACCATCTAAGGTTGATAAATGTAGAATCGTGTCATGTATAAGGTCAGCCATTTGGTTATCTTCTGCTAAATAAGCTGGTTACGATATAGAATAATGGCTCGTAGCTTTGTCCTTTGCATTTGACCCTTCTATGTGACTGTCAGGAGCAGGAGTCACCACATTAATTGGTCACTCTTCTTCAGATCTGGAGCTCGGCTGGAGGTAACAGGGACACCCAGTCATCTGTGCTGCGTTCTCAAAGGTTGGACTTAAGAAGAACTACTGCACTTGTGTATATATATAATCTATGACAGCCATGGATCATTTTGTTATATTGTGCACATTTTAAATCATAATATTCATCTAAAATTACTTAATAAATGAAACAAGCAACAAGCTGACGTCCGCTTGGGAAACTGTGGTGCCTAGTGGGAGCTCATGTCACTATTAATGTCATCACAACAGCGAGAGCTACACATCACACTAGCAAGGAGCAGATTTTCTTTTTCATTTGGAGCAAAACTAGTATGCGGTGCTGCAGAATCCTATGCATATCACAGATTAAGAAAATAAAACTGAAGAATGAAACAAGTACAGCGCAGTGAGGGTACGCTGGTGGCAATGAAATCTGGGATTGATCAGCAAAATAGCACCTTAGAGATTAAAGACTTCTCAAACATGCACGGCGATACAACTGTAACAGAGTTAAAAGCTCTAAACTGTTGATTTTGCATAATAGGTCTACTTTAGGTGGAAATTGCAATATGTAATTTTTCTGGTAGAGGGTCCAGCCCGTGCTTGTCTCCATGGTGATGTTATGGATTTGTGTAGAATGTTCGACAATATGATATTAATTATCTGTCTCCATGGACACAGGTTAAACCATCAGGCCAGGTTACAGGTCAGATCTTTGGAGAGGCAACCCAACTCACAGTAAAATATCATGTTTTTTTCATCAATAAAATCACTTGTATAAATAGTTAAATAATAGTTAATAGTTAATAATACCTTACACTTGTAATGTGTTTTACAGGCTTGTTGAGCCTCTCAAAGCTCTTCACTGTCGTCATTATTCATTCATTATTATTCGTTCACTCCATTACTCAGAGGTGGTGAGTTGTTTTTTTGTCACATTTTTATATAGTGCTTTTCCACCTTCAAGGCACTCACAGCTTTGCATCAAGAAACCACTCATACACCATCACACACCAGTGTACACACATACTCGGGGCGAAGTGGGTTAAGTGTCTTGCCCAAGGACAAAAAAACAGTATTCATCTGTGGGTGCTGAAATTGCATCATCAACCTGTGGGTCAGTGGATCTGACCGCTCTACCAATGATGTGTATGTTGAGAGTGGGATTCAAACCACCACCTTTTGGATCAGAGAGCGAACCCTCTACCAACTGAGCTACTGTCGCCCTGCTATTGTGGGTGAAGTGTCTTGCCTGAGGACACAACCACAGAACAAGCAGGTATATGAATAGATATGCTTAATGGACATAACATCTCCATGGCAGGTGGCAGATCCTCCACCAGAAAGGCAACATAGTGCACCTTAAGAAATTGCTTTTGTTTTGTGTCCATATAATTTCCATCTGTGGATGAATAAAGTTTGTCCCGAGACACAATAAACAGAAGTGGCACAACCGCAGGCCACAAATGATGGGCAGTTATTCATGCTCATGTTTCTTTACATACCTCATGTCTTCACAGTGGGAGAAACTGTATCTGGCCCGTTTATTCACACAGTGGACACATACAGTCTGCACTTTATTTTAGATTCAGGAAAAATGTGTCCATGCTGAGAAAAAGACAAGTGCCCTCAATGCAAAAACAAAGATTTGAAAACCATTTGACCTGTTCCTTTTTTACACAACCACACAAACTATAATCAACCTGTAAACACCAAGAAAAAGTACAGTCCACAGCAACTCCCCACTGCTAAATCTGTAAATGTACTGAACTATAGGAGACAAATACTTGAGGTCTGTCTGTACACTATTTTCTGATCTTTGTTATAATGTTTCTTCATCAAAAAACCTGGAGTTGTGTGAATGAAACAAAACACAACTCCAGATTTTTGAGGAGGTAAGCACATTATAACATGATTCACAAAGCTCACGAGAGTCAGTTTTGAGTAATATAGGACCTTTAACAAATATATGGAATGATGAGATAATTATTTAACTGCGTACAACAGCTAAACGTGTCATTTCTAACCTCTTGTCATTAAGAAGCAGTTGGGAAAATAACATCTGAAAAACCCTTTGAATTCACTCCAAGATCCGTGAGCACTGGACGACAGATGATAGCAATTAAAATGCGAAACAGGAGCTGCCAGGACGGTTCTTATTATTTGCAACTTGAGATCCGAGATGTCACCTGGGAAGAGTGTTACGGCTCAAAATCTGGAAACAGTAAAAACAAGAAAAAAAAAATGTTAAGGGGGAAAAATGCAGGAGGAGGGGGAAAAATAGTCACACACACATTAACTCACACAGGGGGGACATCAGAGGTACAGAGGCAGTTTAAAGTCGAACCGCCGTGACCTCTGACCTCTCCTCTCTCTTTCCTCTGCTCCCTTTGAGTCTCTAAAAAGCATGTGAGAAGCCAGGGGACAGCTGCACCCCCCCATTGCTCCGTCTCCCCCCCTCTCCTCCCCCACCCCCCTCTCCCTCTCTCGCTCTCGTTCAATGAGTGGGAAACGGAGGTCCTCTTTCCAAACAGGCTTTAACTGCGGCGGGGTCAGGAGGAGTCGGGGGCCGGTGGAGGTGGTCCTGTCTCGGGATAGGGTTTCACACTTTTACATGGTCCAGTCTGCTCCCTCCTGTGTGTGTGTATGATTGTGTGTGTGCTTACAGGGAGGAAGTGGGGGATGTCTAGTGTTGTCTCGGTTAAAAATACAAGTACAGAAGACGGCTGCAACAGGAGTGAATGACTTTTGAAACAATCGTTGTAGCCTGAAGTTTACTTGTTCACTCCATGGGGCTTTATTCTTCAATCAGTAGGGTTTAGTGTTGTTTTGCTGTTGCGAGTGAGCTTCAAAATACCTGGATTTGTTCTGGATTGGTTCGTTTTTCTCTGATCCACATTTAACAGCATGCCCTGTAATATGATCAACAGACAGCTATTGTTCGAAGCCTTATTTAAAATGCTTCAGTCCAGACTCAGAGAGAAGTCGTCTCTGGTGGACCCATATGTGTGAGGTACAAATCTCACTTGTGCAAGCTGCTGCTGTGTCCTTGGGCAAGACACTTTGTATGGATGCAAAACTTTAGGGGGCAGGAGTGCTACTTGGATAAAGAGAAATTGTGCAGAATTGTTCTTTTGGTGCTATTCAGTCTCAAATACAAAGTTAAAAAACACTGAGGCCTTAGTTTTTTCAACTTTGACTTTGTATGGATGTTTTGTGTGTGGCAGAGTGATTAGAGATTCTGAGCGGCCAATGACGCATTTGACAGCCTCACTTCCAGTCTACCCCAGGGCAGCTGTGGCTACTGAAGTAACCTATCATCACCGGGTGAAGAGCGTCATTGAGTGTAAAAACTGTGCTACGCTGAACTCGAATGCATTTTCATTATTGTTATAGGATGCACCGGTACAATGCTGGTTTCAGATATCAACTGAATTGGATCGGTTCAGCCAATATTGTGGATGGACATATAAACTGATGTGATAAGACTATTCACTGGTCATAATTGGGCAAGAAAGTTCTGTAGATACGTGTTACATACACTACCAGTCAAAAGTTTTAAAACACCCACATTTTTCTAGTTATTTATTGCAATTCATGTCATGCAAGTTCAATGAAGAGCTTGAAATGGTAATTAGTAAGGTAAGTACTGAACAGCCAGAGGTTAAAAAAAGATAAAAGATACAAAACCCAAGTCCAAGCTCCTCAAAAACTACCTCAGGAAAAAGAACAAGATGGTTAAGTTTAAAAACGTGAAGTGTCCAGCACAGTCTCCAGACTTAAACCCCATCGAGCTGGTTTGGGATGAACTGGACAGAAGAGTGAAAGCCAAGTAACCTACAAGTGCCACACAAGAACTTTCTCAAGAATATTTGATTTCTACTATAGAAAGAATGCCACAAGTGTGTTCAGCTGTTATACAGTATCTGCCAAAGGTGGACACTTTGACGAATTAAAAGTTTATAATACGTTTTAATCTATTAATTGATTCCATCATTTATTTTTCAACTCAAATTGCTCTTTTATTGTATGCTTTCATTACAATGACACAATAAAGAATTTAAAAAAAGTGTGGCGTTCTAAAACTTTTGACCGGTAGTGTAAATAACATACATAACCCATCAATTCTGTCTTATTTTATTTGATATCGGGTATCAGTAATTGGCCTTGAAATTGAAAAAGCGGCATCACTAATTGTAAAATGTTAGAACTTGAATCTGCTGTACCTAACACAAATCCTAAGGTGTCAGCTGTTTGACCAGATGTGGTTGACTGTATAGACCAGTGTTATTATACAGTTACATCTATACAGTTCTCTGGTATCTACATTCAGTCATTCAAGTACCACAGGTGTGAGGTGCTAACAGTACAATTAATCTGAGACACCTGTAATAAGTGACAAGTCTTGCAGATGTTGCTTTTCACACATTATCGAGATATTTTTGGACTCGTCCGCAGGTTTAAATGCACAGATCTACTGCTCCTGAGTGTTTAATACAGTCATTGTGTCTGTTTAATTGTGTTATTCATGTTTGTTTTTCATTTGTGATAGGTTGGATATAGTCTTGGCTCATAGGACATTGGAAAATTAACTATAGCTGGTATTGTTATATTTTAATCATAGGTGCAAGGTTGGTCTGTGAATGTAAATATGATTAATTGACACAAAGTATTGCTAAGAAAAATGTTTAAAGCTGAACCAATATAGGCAAAAAAAAAAAGTGCTTGATCGGTTTATGTAGTCTAACATTTTGGATAATGAAAATTTGACTATAACAGTAGGGTGACCAGACGTCTCTATTTACCCAAGACAGTTCCATTTTTGAGCGCTGTGCCCCCTGTCCCAGTGGATTTATCCAAAACCACTGATTTGTCCCAGTTTTAAATAAGAAATGACCAAGGTGTCCCTATTTTTAACCACTCTGACACCTGCCAACAGTAAAGAGAGGCATAAATTGTAATTTGTTTAGGTAAAATACAAAACATGTGCTTTAAAAACGACCAAAACACACAAAAAAATGTAACTATACTGATTCACATGTTAGTCCTGAATGGTCTCTTCATAAGAATTTTTCTTTATTATACTCTCGTTTCACAATTTTATTATTACCAACCACCACAAACCAGGGGTGTCCCAGTTTGTTTTGTTTTTTGAATTTTGTCACCCTATGTGTGAAGAATCCCTCAGTCGTCCAGGTAGAATCCATGAGGAGAAAAATTCAGTTTGTCGACTGGACAAAAGTTAGTTTGGTTGAAGACGTTTCGCAGCTCATCCAAGCTGCTTCTTCAGTTCTGACAGAACTGAAGCAGCTTGGATGAGCAGTCGACAAACTGCATTTTTCACCTCTTTGTCACCCTATATTACAACCTCACCCTAGCTCAGGGGTGGGTAATTCTTTTTTCCCATGGAGCCACATGAGAAACAGAAAATATTGTTGAGGCCAAAATGCTTAACTCAGTTCTGCATAATATTAATGGTATTTATTATTATTATTATTATTATTTTGTATAAAAAATCAATAAATAGCATTGCTTTGAAGAGCTGCTGGTGCTGGTATGACTAAGCAATGAAAAAGTGAGGCTGCCTTACGAAAAATGTAATTTAAAAACACTTCTAAAATAAAAGCAATGCAGCTTTAGTCCATGCATGAGGTAAAATTATAAAATATGTTTATTTTGTAATTCCATATGAGCTTGTGGCCCTGGAGCAGAACAGTGCCAGGTCTGCTCTTAGCTATATGACAACTTTAGGCTATACATGGATTTCAAATCATGAAAAAATTGGACAGCTCCCACAGCGATAAACAGTTTAAAACAAATAATGATATCTTCTGTATGTGATAAAGTCCTCAGAAATAACAGAAAAAGCTGAAAACCGTGACTAAACTATGGATAAGCAGGTATAAGTGAAAAGTGTTGGTTGAGTTCCTAAAACTAGACTTTTATCGACAAAATGGAGTAAAAATTCGACTGCTGCATTAGTCTGAAACAGTCTTTAACAGAGCAGTGGGAGACAGACAGTGTGCGCGGGCCTGACGTGTATTGGCTCTGTCTTTGTCTTGAAGTTCAATGGCGCGCAGGGAGTCGCAGTGATTAGAAGTTCGGCTCCGGGTTTTATCGAGCGCCGGCAGCTCTGGGCCCCGAGCTCGATACTCTTTGTCTGACCGGCGACGCGCGATGTAATGTGCTGACCGCGGGAACACACCAGTATACGGGGAAGCGCACGAGAGAGAGGGGCGATGTAATGTGCTGACCGCGAGAGAGGGACGCATTGATCTGTAGCAGTGACTGTACAAGTCAAAAAGTATATAGGGGCGTTAATGGTTCACGTTTTGGTTCACTTGATGTTGAACAAATGTTATTCCTGAATCTTTCCTGAGCTCTGCATTGACATTAACTTTGTGAAGATTATAATATTGTTACCCCCAGAGTTGTGTTTTGTTTCCTTCACTCATGTTTGAGTAGACTGTAAATCCAGATAAGTTACCAGAACTCAGAAAAATTATTTTAAGTTGATGAACTTAAAAGTCCAAATCTTCCAGAATTTAAAAAGTAGGCTTTCTACTTGTACCTTTTGATAACATTTTAATTAAAAAAATTGGTTAAAAATTCTCAAAAAGAAGAACATCTTGACATCATGAGCAACTTGACATAATTAAGTTAGTAGGACTATTTCTAAAACTTTGAGTATACACAACTTAATCTATTTATTTAATTACATTGAACATTCAGATTTACAGTGTTATCTTGGTTTATTCTAGTCTGTCTACATCTTCAAAGCTCAAAATGCTCTGTTTATGGTGACTAGGCGTCCCTTTTAACCTGGGCAGTCCCAGTTTTCAGCCCAGTGTCCCCTGTCCGAGCAGATTTATCCAAAACTAGTAATTTGTCCCAGTTTTATACAAGAAATGTCTCTGATGTCTTTATTATTGACCAATTTGACACCTGCCAACATTAAAGAGAGGCACGAATTGTCATTTGTTTATTTAAAATACAGAAAAGCTGCTTAAAAAATCAAAACACAAAGAAAATGTGACTATACTGACTGATTAGTGCCGAGTGTAACTAAATATTTGCCTTAATTATGCACTCGTTTCACAATTTTATTGTTACCAACCAACCCAAACCAGGGATGTCCCAGTTTTTTATTTTGAAAATCTGGTCATCTTGCTCTGTCCCACCTTGTAATATCATGTAGTGGTAGTTTTTAAATTACCAGCTCCTTTTTACCTTTAGTTCAGTGGCATTTGAAGAGCTGATGTCATCCAAATGATTTTAGTGAAGGTGTATGGAGTTTAAAAACACAGAGGGGCACTTCCTTCCTTTTTTATGATGGAACTGAGTGCTCCAAAAAAATTCAGTTTTCACCTACCCCAACATAGTATTTTTTCAACATTAAATACATACAAATAAAAATATGCTGCTTACGACAGTGAGATAAAACTTTGAGGCTTGTCTCCATGAAGATAAATATGTTGAATGCCAAAATGTGGAGCAGTCAGTACCATCTCCATGGAGACGGGCACATGGCAGGCTGTGTAGAAAATTTACACAGTGCACCTTTAATTTTAGATTTTTACCCAATGATCACACAAAACTTCACAGACAAAAAGAAGACACAGAGGCAGATTTCTCACTAGAGCTAGTTTATTATCACTGTTATTGTTTTTTCTTCAATCAGTGTTGGAACAATGAACCCTAAAACAATACAAACCACTAAAAGGGTCTATGTAGCCTTTGTACACATATACATACACACATACAGTACACTGAGTATATGTGGATATGTATACACATTTCAATTCTGACACATTGGTCGCAAACAAAGTGTACAAACTCAACGTAATTCAACACACAGTGGTCCCTGACAATGCTCTAGATAGAAAGCTTCATTAGCGTCTCATAGTTTGGACCTGAATTGGAAACAGGAAATGCTTTTGGAGGCAGTTACCCCAGTAGACAAGAAGAGACAGCAACATGTTGATGACGATGGACTGAACAAGGGTTGTACTTTAAAATGGTCGACCAATGGAAATCTAAAGCAGAGAATGAGAGTGAGTGGACACATGCACGTGTTTTGGTATCAGGCTGGCATCAAGTGAATACCCTGCAAACGTTTATAGAACAGCACTGCATAGATAGATAATGGACTCTTAACCTGCTAATACACAAACTGAAGTACTGACAATACAGACTTAACGCAGCTCTTGCCTTTTGTGGTTGGTTATAACTTATTTCAGTGTGCATTGTGCTTTAGACATATCGCTGATAAGTTTGGACAATTTTGTAGGTTTTTGATATCAGATTATTTAAAGGTGTACTTTGTATTTTCACTGGTGGAGGGTCCGCTACCTGCTTGTCTCCATGGAGATGTTATTGCTTTCCTCAGAATGTTTCACGGTATCAGGGGCAGAGTTAACAATTTGGGGGCCCTAGGCAAATTTGAGTTGGGGCCCACACGATAATGCACTGTTTTTTTTTTTTGTTGTTGTTGTTTTTTTGTATTTATTATCAGTTTTTCCCCTTTGTTCTTGAGATACACACATCTCTGGTTGAATTAGGTGGATTGGAAACTTGTCTTATTAGTCAGGTAGCCTACTAGATAACAAGAGTTCAAAGTTTTATTTTTTTCTAGTACAATTACATATTTGTTTACATCCATTTTATGATTATACTGTGATTATGTTCAAATCAGGGTCAAGCTGACAAGTCCATTCTGACGTGAAAGGAGGATGCTTTGATAGTTAAAATAAATTTGACACTCAGATACTATTTTGATGGGTTTTTTTTGTTTTTTGTTTTTGTTTTTTTAAAGTAATCTACTCTCATTTAATGTCATATTGAGAGAAAATCGAATTGCTCTGAGGCCTCTGTCATTAATGGTAATGATTTGTTTGGGGGCCCTAACGGTAGTGCCGCCTCTGTACGGTATGACATTAAACCTATGACATTACAGGTGTTTCTATTGCTCAAAAATACAATCATTCCTTTTATGAATAAGTGCAACCCTCAACAGATGTGATCCGTAATGTTGCGTCCTGCTGTAACTTGCTCGTCTCCCTCATGATAGAGTTTAATCTACACTGTGGAACATTTGAGACAAAGCACAAACATTTCCATGGAGACAAGCAGGTGGCAGACCCTCCACTGCAAATGTTATGCAGAGCACCTTTTAAAACACATTTCAATTGAAAAGTACAAAGATAAACAGTTACATTTTAATTGTTTTGTATTTAAACTCTAAAGTATTTTTAGCTCTTGCACAGTACGGAGCTGATGAGCGTTTTGATTGACGGCGCTAAATGCCAAATGCCTTTCAGCTACTACTGAAGTGCCTCCATAATCAGTGAGTATAATTTTAGTATTACACAATTTACTTTTTACAAATTAGAATAAGACTGGCGAGCAAAGGTCAACGGCTGCATTAACAAGAAACCTGAGAGTTAAGCCTTCCGAACATAGAAAATTACTTTGCGGAGGTCATTAAGTTTACACGATTCATTACATTCTATTTGTAGATGTTTTTAAGTTGTTCTTTGAACCAAACAAACATATATAATCATTTTAGATGAAAAGAAACTTGCTAACATTGCAGTTCAGCTTTGCAGGTGTTCGTACTTCTATCCTTTTTATTGGTTATTATAATCTAAATAAAGATACAGCAAGGCCAACAACACAAGGCAAGAGCTGCTTCACCCAGTTTACTCTCAAATTATGATAAACTGACTTCTTTTGTCCTTTTGAAACCTGCAGGACTGGAGTCCACGCAGACAATAGCTTATATACATGCTCTATTATTATGATGGCTACAGGTGCGAGAGAGCGAGAAGTCGATGGACCAAAATAACAGATGAGTGAACGGTCGCAGCGGTGACAACATCAATATGGGACAGATATTCTCCTGAAGCAGTGAGGAAAATGAACACAAGCTGTCAGTTTTAAAGGTAACAGGACCTACCCCCTCCCCAGACATGACAGGTGAATGAGGATGGAGCTATCATCACGTATTGACAGAGGGAGGGGGCGAGATTTGTCAAACAGAGAAGTCTCCAAAGCCATTTTCATCAATATATCAAGATAGATCGACTGACAATGTGAGACAGGACCATCTATAGCACCAATATTGAGATCACATCAACATTAGTTTTGCCATTAACAGGCTAAAAATCACAGTGTTACCATCACAAGTCCAATAATGATTTTTTTTTACTAACACTTTTTCATTTGCGCTAAAAGATTACATATTAGCTTTCTCATGCAGATCTACTGTAGGGGATTTCACGTCCTACTTTTTAAATACATGGAAGTCCGTCTGCGTTCCCAAACAGAATCGAATAATACTGATCTCCAACATAAAGTTATACAATGACAATTAATCACCGTTTTGACAAGAGCATAAAATAGCGGGGAAAACGCGCGTATCAGCATTATTTGACATTGACAGTACAGTCGTGTGTAGAGAGAGATTAATGCATCAGAAATCTAATCAGCGTACATCAATGGTCATTCGGTGCCACGATGATCAATAGCACATAATGTAATATGGGACCCACGCGGGGCCTGTGGAGTGTTAATGGAAAAAACACTGAGTTTAGCTGCTTCACTTGGATTGCAATAGAATAGCACTGTATGGTCCAGTCTGATACCCACATAAACTTAACACAACCTGTTCTCACGGCCATGAGATCATTTAGTCTGTGCCCAGTAAGGAATGTGTAGTAGACATAGTAATATAAAGCTTAATACATCTTTGCATCCATAGTCAGAACTACAGATTTTGAGAATTTTAAAAGGTAAAAATTGAAATTTGAAAATCTTACAAATTGAAATGTTGGAAGAGAATTTGAGAATAAATTCTGCTTTTTGCTTAACATAAAAAAACATTTTAATTTCAAATACACGTCAGTCTAGCTGGTTGATTTATATTTGAAATTATTCTAGTAGTAAATTATTCATGTATTTTAATTGCCAATAACTTGAAGTTTGATTTGACAGAGTTCCTTAATGCACTGTTTCCCAAAGACTGGAGATTTTTTTTTGGGGGGGGGGTCGCCTTGTCACGATCTGCATGTAAGTCTGAAATAGACAATTCTGACACTGATCTGCAAAAACACAGACAGGCCCACCCATCTCATTAGAAATATTCAAATGTTAAGACATGTTTTGTATAATTTCTAATATTTTTGTAATTATTTTATTGACTATTTTTCAATTACTGTTCAAAACTTGAGTAATATTAAAGACACGATCACTCAGTCAACAATAAACTATCCTCTTTAATGTTCAATAATGGTCAAATCTGCCTTTATTTTGTGATTTATGAATAATGTCTATTGACTTGGCGAAGGTTTGTGACTTTTAAAATATGGGTCCTCAGAAAAAAGTTTGGGAAACACTGCCTTAATGAATATCTTGGTAACATTGTCCCAAAAAATACATACAATAGATATTATGTTTACCACTACTACTTGACAAATCCTCACTTACTGACAGACCTTATATCTCTGGTTGTGGTTTTGATGAGAACAGTTTGGTTAATAATATGCAAAACACAAAGGGCTCTGTAAACCCCAGCAGAGGAGCCATGCTTTGGAGTAGTGTGAGATCCAAGAGGCTGCTCAGTGTGTTCTGTTAAACCTGAGAGTGTATTCACCAAGAAGTAGGTACAAAGTACAGAGGAAATATAGAGGTAATAGTTTCTCCACGGCCTTTAAAATCCAGCAGCACTAAAGGCCATAAAAACTGTACAGAAAATTGCACTCGATAAAGTTGAGCATTTATTTCCACTTGTTTACAACTGTATCGATGACCAAGAACCCTGAAGAAAACAGACTTGTAAAACGGTGGAGGCCGATGGACATATAACATAGATTGAAGTGTGTCCCTGAGCACTTCCCGTCCATAAGGCAGGGTCTGCTCACTGACAGAAGAGGAGAAGACACCCAAGGCTGCTAATATACAGTATTGTGCAAAGGTATTGGACAAGTGGAATAAAGACATTTAGTGTAGACCTCTACCAAGGCACTGGTCCTATCCTGCAATGGTCTGATCTTATAGCTTCCAGTGAGTCACGAAACAACACAGTGTACAAGAATCCATCCCATTTTTTTTGCTTTTTTAACTACTTTTGGGGGTACCTATAATATCTTTGGCCCTATTCTAAACCACAATATTACACAACAGACTAAATAATTGTTGCCTAAAGAAAAGAAAGGTGGTTCTAATTTACCAAAAAATGTTCTTGCCACCGTAGTCACTTTAAAAACTGTTGGGTCAAAACACTGGTCTGAATCATTACCTAAATTTTGTATCTATTTCTGAGCCACTGAATATTAAAGGTGTCCTGTGTAACTTTTCTGTTTAACTCCATGTTGTTGTTTTTTTTTTCCTGGAATGATCTACAGTATGGCATTTAATTAACCATCTCCACAGAGATAACCAGTAAGCGGTCAGATCTGTGGAGACGCGGACTCGCTTAGAGAAATAATGTAAGTTTTACGGGAATTTTTGAGTAATAAAAAGACCTGTAAGTTAATAAATACAAGATATAAATGTTTAATGCCATACTGTGGAACATCCCAGGCAAAGTAACAACACCAAGCTTTATACAAATTTACAAAGTGCAGCTTTAAATGCTCCAAAACTAAAAATAAACATAAATTTCCTGGTTTTGTAATCTCTTCCACACATCTCCAAAACTTTTGCACAATGCTGTTACGGAAATGGTCCCTGTGTAAGCCGCTGTAGTAATGAGCTGAAAGAGTTAGAGCACCTGTCAGTCAGCGTGACCCTGCCTTTAAATCACGCCTGTCGTTCTAATGTACAGCAATAGGAACAAGGCGGCCTGTCATAGCACTGGTAAACAAGATGGCTGAAGCACCAAGTGAATCAGGTTCATTTGTATGGCACTAAAACCTGTTACAGCTAACTGAGAGGTTATGGGCTACTTCCTGATAAACCCTTAATTACACTGAGGAAGAAATAATAACATAGATATATCACTTTTTCCCCTGTTAAATACTGGTGGTAGCAGAGCAGCCCTGGACCAGCAGTAATTCATAAATATATATACTGGAGACATTTGTTCAGATATATTGACAAGTACCATAGTTTTTCACGCAAATGCATTGTGGTATTAACACCATATATAGGAAATGGGTGCAACGGGAACATTTCAGACAAATAGAATCAAATGCAAAAGTTACAGATATAGGGAAAGGGTGTGTGCAGGGACATACAGTAAGTGTGGGGAGACACAAAATGGCAGGCAATTACAGTATCTGCAGCAGGGGACATGTACCTCTCCACACACAAGCACATGGAACAATAATCTGGATAGTTATGATAACTGAAAACAGCAAGATGTCTTATGTAACATTTGACACAATTTTGTGTTTTAGCCATGTTAAACTTTTGTGACACTGCTATATTAGGAGCTCTTTGAGTCCAGATTGCTAATTGTGTTAACCACTCTGCTAGATAGACCAGATAGTTTAGTTAGTGTCTCTTTGTTCTGTGTTGGAGTGGTAATTGTCCCCCACTTACATCTAGATCTTCCCATTCAGTCTATTCACAACTCTACGCTCCACAGTCAATATAAAGTAAACAGCACCAAACATGAGGAACTGAAGTCACATGATCACAATGTGGAGATGTTTGGAGATGATCGGCTGGAGGAGTTAGTGAACAAGAGGCCCTGAAGTTTGCTCTCTGCGTATCTGTCCAGTTTGAGTGAAAAACAAGCATCATAGACATATCTTTGTGAGTGTACTCTGTTGTTAATTCTCTGTGTCCTTCAATAGACCTGAGGTCAAAGGCAGGATCTGAGGTAGAGTTGAGGTAGTTACCCATAATGCATCTGCAAACTTCTGTAAAAATGTGAGTCAGAGCGAGAGCAGCCCTGTCCCCTGCAGCTTCGTGATCAGAGAAGCACTTGTAGTGGGCAGAGAGGAGGAGGATTTTGGAGTCATGAGAGTGAACTGAAAGATCACGCCTTCTTTATAAAAGGAGGCAGAAAAATGAGGTGAAAGCTAAAACACTGCAGAGGTGAGAAAAACACCGCAGCCAATTTGATTTAGGGATAAGCTCATATTTTTGGATAGTTTTAGTCTTATTTTTAAAAAATAAAATCTTTTCTTTATTTCTCATTGGACCAATATCAATAGTATAGGTATTTGGAACAATTTGGTAAAATTTGTGCTTGGTTTGTTGCATACACGTCATACAGTGTATGTATGAGGCCATGCACACAGCTGCACACACACACACACACATACACACACACACATACGTACATACATACACTGTATGATGCTGGTACATGATTTCATCTTTATATCCAATTGAACACTATGGGGCACGTCTCATTTAGCAGTAAATAGCCCTGACAATAGAAACAGCACTGCAGCGTATCTCCTCTCGTCATAAAGACTAAAAGAGTATGTTATGTCGTTCAATGAAGAAAACTATTAGAAGGCGTCAAATGGAACAGGATAATTAATATTCAACAAATCCTAGCATACTATAATTCATACAACAGTGTTATCTGTCGACTTGCATGAGGTACTGACATTGTATGTACAAACACCACATCATCACCAGCGCGGTCACAAAAGGTGAAGAGGGTTTTTCATTATGCAACAAACAGACACACGACAACAACAGCCACAATATTAACATTGTTATCTGAGGTAGAACATTAAATTCAGCATTTGGAAGTGCTTTATGTTGGACACTCATTTTGCTTCGACGAGCAGGAGAAGAGAGACATCTGAGGTAGTACGGCACCTGGTCTTGTAACTTTTCATAGTTGAACCGAACTGTTCCTCTGTATTTTAAAATAACCATAAGCACACAGGAAGCTACAGTCCCCCCCAGCTCCCCACAAACACATTCATTCCGGCTGAGGTAGGTTTTTGTTGAAGCGTTCACACAGCCAAGTCTATTTCCTGTATGAAGGCCGAGAACTCATAGAAAATGCTGATATTTCGCTGAAGAAATGAAGTCCTGAGAGAAGAGTTACTTGAATCCCTGGTAAAAGCTGAGGTCTGCTGTAGCACAGAGGTGTCATCATTGGTAGGTGAGAGCAGGCAGCAGGAGTCTTTGACATCCGCATAAGAAGACCAATAACTTATGACATAAAGTTGATAAAGATATATATATACTGTATATATATTTCATAAACTTAAAAAATTAAATCATTGTATAAACAAGGACATTCTGGGGCGTCTATTCTGTGTGCTGCCAGACACCATAAAAACAAAATGGTCAAATAAAAATAAACTAGTCTGCAAACCCCAGGTCAAATGCCCCTTCATTACACAGTCCTTGATCCTCTTTAACTTACCATTAAAAAAAATCTTTGCACAAAAAAAAAAAATCTTGAAAAGAAAACATGTGTCAACCTGAGTGAGAGTCTAAAGGTGGCGCTGGTGAGCACCATGTGAGTTGGCCTTCATATGCGGTTAGCCTTGGTCCTGGCGCTGTGCTGGGGGGGCTGTGGGGGGCTGGTGGAACAGGGTCTCTGCCTCTCGCTCCACCGAGAACTCGTCCAGGAGGATGGTGGAGAGCTGGGTGTCGTTCAGGGCAGAGGAGGCTGTGTGGTTCAACTGCACAGAGGAAGGACAAAAGTCTATAAAATCTGAACTCTGTTTTGATTCAACATTTTGGCCTTTTAGTTTTAGCCTAATATTAAAGGTGCATTGTGTAGCTTTTCTGGAAGATCCGTCACTTGCTTGTCTCCATGGAGATACTTTTTTTTTTTAATAATCTACAGCATGGAAATAAAATTGGTTATCACAATGACAATGTCAGATCTCTGGAGAAGCACGCCTACACATAATAAGACTTCATGTTTATCAAGGTATTTTTGAGGAATAAAACACTTGTAATTGAATACGTGCAAGGCAGATAAGTTAATTCTGCAAAGAAATCATGCAAAGAAATGGAGACAAGCAAGTAGCCGCCCCTCCTTATACAAGTTACATAGTGCACCTTTAAGTTATTTACAAAGACAGATAAAAGATGCCATTTATTCATCTCCATCTTGTTTCTTTTCGGGGGTATGTGCAATTGAAGCCTTCCCAATTAAATAAAATAAAAGCCACGGATGAAGCACACGTGACCAGTTAATTAAAGCTTTTTTCCACATTCATTTACATTTTGCATTTTAGACTCACTAATTCATGCATATCTAATAAGATAAACTGAAACTTTGATGAAATGAAGTCTGTGCACTGTAAGAACCTTCTGTGATTTCTGGGACTTTCTCAAGGTCAGTATTGTAAGAGTTTCAAGTGTGAAAATTACTATTATTTTGAGTCACGGCAACAAGACCAGCGCGCTTAACAATGGAGAGGCAGAATTGCTATAACCACCTTTCCACCCTGCACCTCACAAGAAAAACAATGGGTAGAAAAGAAGACATTACACAAGACATAATAAATACTACTATTTTTTTAGACAGCTCTCCGCAAACAGTGAAAAATAAAGGACTACATTCATTCCATACTCCATACAACTGTACAACAACTTACCCTTAAGTAATAGATAACCCTATGTCAATCACTATTCCATCTTTGCACTGTTTCTCCTTACGACCTCTTGTATATAGTCAAGATACTTTTACTATATTTCTTCTTTTTTGTCTTGTACATATACAGTAATTATGCCTTATTTGACACCAGTCCATTGCTATTTTTGCTACCTACTGTGAATGTATTACTACCATTTATATTGTTGCTCTTTGTTATTATAATATATTGTGATGTGTGAGCTACTCTGTCCAAATAATTTCCCTTGTGGATAGATAAAGTTTGTCTAAATCCAAGTGGCACAGTTTCTATTTGAATGATTCTCACTGTAGACACTCACCATATGTGTGTCTTGCCCATTTGTTTGGTTGAAAAGTCTCTCTAACTCGTTGCTGTCGACTGGCTTCTTCCCCGCTGCGCTGCCATTGACCTCCACTTCCCTTCGGGTGGCGCCGTTCAGCCCCACGGCCCCCTGGGAAGAGGAAGAGGACTCTATGGCCGCACCGTGTCCAGCCTGGGGGGTAGCCTGCACTGTCTTGCACATCATTAACCTGCGAGACCACATACAAGCACAAGCACTCAGCCACAATCGTAGAGGAGTTTTGTGCTTTTTTTCTTGTGATTTTTTTGTAAGTTTTTTCCTCACCTGCCGCGGTAGCTGAACACGAGAAAGAGCACACAGAAAATGATGCAGGTGACTCCAATATGGATGCCAATTATGATCCCAGTGGTGGATGTTTTGCTGTGTTCATCCTTTACGCAGTCGCACGGGTCGTCCAGAACTAGCAGGACAAAACAGATTGGTCACACTTGCAGTCGGAGGCAGACAGGGAAGTTGGCGTGGGAATTACATAGACAATGCACTGTGTTGGCATTTGATTGGCAGTCCACTATACCGCGAAACAGTAGCCCCTCATACAGTGGGAAGACTCTATTATTTAGCAACTGCAGGTATGTGTGGGGTTGTGTCATGTCACTGCACTCAGGAAGGTGTTATTAATATATTATAGCTCAAGCAACTAGCCTGGTTTTTGCTTCTGATAATTAATTCCCACTAGTTTTAACATTTTGCGATGGACTGTAGATTTTGTTCAAATGGGTGATTCATTTTTAAAGGACTCCTCTTATTTAGAAAATATTTATATTCCAGATATTAGTATGTGTATGTGCGTGTTACAGTAAACACACAAAGTCTGCCTGGATTCAAGGGTTGTCAAAAAAATGTATTCCCAAATACTAATCAATACTAAAACTGGTATACATCTATTCTATTCTATTTAATCTACTGTCGAAAGAGTTTTTATTATCATTGTGGCACTGAAATAGGCAATTCACAATTAAAGGGCCAATGTTATGCAGTTTTCTCATCATTGTGTTTTTGTTTCATTCACAAATGTTAAACACACAAACCCTGCATATTTAGGCTGAGTTTTTCTCTCAGACTGAAAACACCGATGTCATGTGGCAAAACAGGAAATGCTCCACTGTGTTTTTAAACTCCATACACCTTCATTAGATTATTAGATTAGACTGACTATCTCCACAAAACTAAACGTAAATGGTAGCTCTTAACTTCAAAATTACCACTACATGACATCGAAAAGTGGACCAGAGCATTTTGAGCTTTGAGGATGCAAACTGCCTAAGAATGCTAGATTCGTCAAACATGTGTAAATGAAATAAAACACAACTCCAGGTTTGTTTTTGAGCAGGTAACAGCATTATAACAAGGCATAACGCTCACGAGAATTCATTTTGCGTAATATAGGAATAAGTTTGAAATTATAACTTTGTGACAGCACTCATCGATTAGTTTTTTCAATTCCATTATATTAGACTTTTGTAGCTTAATAGATAGAGCTTCCAGTTGCTAGAAAGAGGCCTGTGCTTTGTGACTCTCACTTAAAGCATGATGCAGTGCCTGTGCAATACAATAGACTACATTTAAGACAAATGTATCCTCAAACAGTGCCCCCTTTGTAAATTCACGTTGGATTTCTTTATTGCAGTCCTCACCCTTTCTGCATAAATAGGAAGCACGCACACACAGAGCAGATAACAGGGGGCCAAATTACCTCAAATCTCCCATAAAGGGGCTTAAAGGGGGTTAGTGTGCGGTTGTGTTTTGTGCAAAGGGAGTACCAGATTTCTCCAAGGCTTCCCGGAGCGAAACAAATCGAACAGTGGCGTTCCCATCCCCGTGTTGGTTGTACGCGAGCAGTTTTATCTCGTAGACGAGGGAGGAATCTGGATGAAAGCAAAGCAAGATTATCAGATGCAAGCGTTTTATACCAAAAAGATCAGAGCATGCGATGTTGGGGAGCTTTGATGTGAAATTACCCTGAACATTAAACAAAACAAGCTCAGTTGGATGTAACAAAAGAGGATATTGTTGGAGATGTGTTTTGTTGGATACTGACCAAGCTGGCTGATACTGTATTGGGTGACGTTGCGCGGAAAGCTGATGGGGCCCGTGAAAGCTGGAGCATGGGCCCGTCTGTAGAAGAGTCTGTAACCCTGGTGTTGGCCCATTTTGAAGGAGGGGTCCCAGGACGCTTGGACCACACTGCTGTTCAAGACCTTGGTGTAGAGGGATGGGGGTGCAGGCACTGAAAAATACAGTATACAGTAAAAAATACAGTATACAGGTATGGAACATAAGCACACATGGAGTCATTCTCAGGAGCTGAATGACTGAAATACAAGGCCAAATAGAAAAAATATATATAATAATAAAACTTTCCTTTACAAAATTAATTGAATAAACCTTAGCCACTGACTTTATGGCAATTTACATTACGTTAAGAATAAACCAGCAGTTTATTGGCAGTTTAAAAATATAACTTATAACTTAGCCCAAAATTCTGTCTGTTCTCTGATGACATGATTTGACTCTTTTGTTCACCGTAACAATTAATTTCTAGCACCCTTCAAATTAAGTTCATAATGGTGATTAATCAATAAACTGATTAATCATGAACATTTATAGTATCCAGACCTGAAAATATGAATGAATTTTGAAAGAATAATTTGAAAACTAAATGTATAAGACGTTCAACAACTATAACATATAAAATTAATTGCCACAAGGGACCATATTACGCAATTTTCTGATCTATGTTGTAATGTTGTTCCCTCATCACAAAACCGTTTTTCTCTCAAACGGAAAACACTCTGCTCCACCTTGTTATGTCATGTGATAATACGATAATACAGGAAGTGCTCCACTGGGTTTTCAAACTCCTTCACTAGAATCTTTGAATAATTTCAGCCCTGGCCAATGTCTGCTGTTCAATGCTGTTCAATTGAAAACTACCACTTCATGGCATCACAAAGTAGAACAGAGCATTTATAATGTACGATTACTCAAACATGTGTGAATGAAACAAACACAACTTCAGGAATGGTTTTGAGAAGATAACCACATTCCATCTTTGCTAAAAGCCCACAAGAGTCAATTTAGCCTAATATGGGACCTTTAAGAAAAGGTATATTTCTTTTGTCAAAACATACAATATAAAAAAAATTATAAAATTCTTGCATTGTGTAGTGTACTTAAATGTGATTTTGAATAGAATAGGCAAACATGACATCATCTTCTATAAAAATCAGTGAGTGTATATATATGAATAATTTCAGACCTGCCTGTGTGAGCCAAGTTACCCATCCTGATAAAACAACATGACGACGAGACGCTTACAGCAAACACGGGAGCTATTATCTCTCCCTCAAGCGCGAATTACGACTCACTTTGGCTCAATGTTGCATATAAACCGCAACAAACTGCTTTACGCAATGGTTGGCTGGCGTGTAAATATAAATGGTGGTAGTGGGGTGAAATAGGCTGTGCAAATAGACATGCTCGCATCTCCTCACCCTCCCCGTGCGTGCTCTGGGTGACACTGTCTGATGGTTTGCTGGCCCCATGGGAGGTGTAGGCCTTGACGTAGAAGGTGTAGCTGGTGGAGGGCTCCAGATCCCTGATGATCTGCTGAAGCGTCACCTTGCTGACCGCCTCTTCATACTCCATCTCGGCCGGGTCTGACGGAGGGATGATGGAGGAGGAGGAGAGATGGGATGAAGTTAGAAGGAGGGCAGGGTATGAAATAAAAATGGAAAACAGGTTGTACGAGAAGGGTACTGCCTCCAGCCACAAGACACCGCGTGAAGGGTAAAGCCAATATATACGATCGGTTTCTGTCATTATTTTATGGTTATGGCCTATTCCACCAGTTTTATCGAAGCATCTCTCTTAGGTAATAGCTAATCCAGTTTGGCCCTGGGAGCAGATCTGTGACTGTGGAGGAAGAAGAAGGTGGTAAAAATGGGAGTAACACTGAATGCATTAGAGCATTTTATTGCTCTTAATCCAAAGACCCCCAACCATAACTACTATCTTTCTCCAGCTCTTAAGGCATTGGGCCATGGCATCTTGGAAAGGTAATTACAGCAGATCCTATTGGTCGCCCCCTCGGGTCCTTAATTAGCCATCTGACAGAAGTACAGAGGAGAAAAGCATCTGGCACATGGGGACTGTACTGTCACATCTCAACGTGAGCACTGGAGCAAACATCCTACTGCAACAACAAGAGACACTCAATGGGAGATGGGTTCAATACATAAAGTATACTTATAGTTAGACTACTATAATATACTAATATTCACCGAATAGGCTAAGTTACCCTATTTATTATTTAGTATACACAGGGTTTGATAATAAGATGGCATAGTGAGCAGTTAACTGGTTTAATTCATCAAATTTCAGAATTTATTCAGCAGAGAAACAACAGTTAATGGACAAGAACAAATGCAAGAAAGCGGAAACAAAACCCGCACAAGATGAATGATCAAGGTCTCCCATGGCTGTATTCTTCCGATAATTTCAACCTTTATTTATTCAGCATTTTTTGAACTTACGTTTATATTATACTCTTAAAACACTGTGTCTGCAATTGAATTTCATTATTTATTTAATTATTTTCACTTTGATTTGACTGATTGGTCCTGCAATGTAAATATTATTGAAATATATACTGAAGTAGCTGAATTTATGTTGTACTACACATGGCATAGGCTCCTGTACCATTGTTGAGCTGGAAACAAGAATACAGGAGATGGGCCAGCTTTTGTAGTAGAATAAGAATATATAGGCTTTAACAATAAGATAGAAGTTTCATGCATCCGATTTTTATTTTTTGTTCTGTTTATTTGTCTAATTAGGTGATATTTTTGATTTTAGAAAGATACTATTCAAGCCAAATTCAAACTTAAACTACAAGGTAAAGCACTATACTGTCTCATAGCTGTATTCCTCCTATAATTTAAATGCTATAATTTCTTTAAAGTTACCTACTTATTTTTATTGCAGTGTGAATACTTAATTGTAGCTCAGTATTGTTATATGGTGAATCAGATGCATTGGCTGCTGTATCTAAAGCTGAGCAAGATTACATATCTGAGCCTATAATGTTATATCTGTGCTGTTATAGTTACAAAACATGTCAATCAGAGACACTGTCATAACCACACAGGTGCGATTTTACCTGTGGTCCTTCGGATGTGCAGCACGTATCCGATGATGTCCTGAGTGTTTTGCTGAGGCTCTTTCCATGACACCAGGATGGAGGAGGGGGACAGCGCCTCCGCCTGGACCTGGCTGGGCACGCCGGGCAGCCCGTCCGCCCACAACACCGTCAACCGCGCGCTGGCCTGTGTGGATCCCGCGCTGTTCTCGGCGATGCACTGGTATATGGCCTCGTCCTCCTGGCTGATACTATAAATGCTCAACGTGCTGTGGAGGAAGAGGAGTGAAAAGAAAAGGACAAAAAAGGGTTAGATCTTCTGATGAGGGAACATGCCGTACAGCGCTCGTGTGTTACATGAACATGGATCATAAAAAATTCAAAGCTCACAATATTATATAGAATTAAATATGGAAAAGCCCCCAGGGAACATAAGTGGTCCGATTGCAGCAAAGTTACATGCAGCTCCAGTAACCCTTACACAAAGTAGTCAAGGCCATGTGCAGTGTTATATAATGAGAAAATAATAGGTCATATTCTTTCCATCACACAGTCAAGAAATACAAACTGATAGAATAATTGGCAAATGTGGAAAAAAAATCTACAGTGAATGATGTTATATTCACAGAGAGCAAGTAATAAGACAGAATAGTTGAAACTACTTCAGAGAATAAGCTGTACTTTCATTTGATTGCAACAGCATTCAATCATGTGGGCTAATGTAACGCACTCTCACATTGGTTGTTGTAATATTAAAGTAGTACAAGCTGCTAGATTAAAGGTCCTATGTTATGCAAAATTGACTCTTGTGAGATTTTAGTCACACATGTTTCAGTAATCTCTTTTTATTAGTCTGGCTTGATCTGGCTTGCTCTGTTCCACCTTGTGACACCATGTAGTGGAAGTTTTCAAGTGAACAGCTAACTTTTACCTTTAGTTCAGGTCTGATATTATCCAAGTAATTAGGGCTGCTCGATTATGAAGAAAATCATTATCACTATTATTATTTTGGTCAATTCTGAAATCAGGATTATTCAAACTATTATTTTTTAGTTATACGATGCATTTATTCAGCATTTCTCTCTCTCTCTCTCAAAAAAAATAACACACTAGGAACTGAAAACAAATATTGGCTACAAATATGTACCTTAGAGCAGTTTTGCGATGTATAAACCACAAAATGAATAAAACATACTTTGAACATGAAATAAGGCATAGAAAAAAATGTTTGTAAAATAAAGTATATATCCAGCTGTTCTACAATCTCTATATTTAAAAAAATAAAATAAATATACTTATTTATATAAAGAAAAATTGCAAAATAAACTTTATAAAGCTTTTATTCTTTATTCACAGTTTTTATCGTATGAGTAATATCAGCACAAATGACAGGGCTGTAAAGTAAAGTCATGTGTGTACACGTACATGAGCGACCGTGCTGTGCTTTGGCCCACCTCCTCCAACCGGGCCAAAGTGCCAACTGTGCCATGCACAACTGTACTCGCAGTGCACTTTAGGGGCAATCTGTGCTTGATAACGGTTCTAAAATCCTAGTGTGAGTGCACCCTAAATTATTTCAAATTGATTATATGAGTTGGGAGATCGTTTGGCACATAAATCGAAATCATGATCAAAACTCAATTAAGTGCACAGCCTTACAAGTGATTTTAATGAGGGTGTATGGAGTTTAAAAACATAGGCAAGGCAAGGCAAGTTTATTTGTATTTGTAATAAGAAAAACATTAAAATCACAATAAAAACAAATCAAAACATAAAGTCTAGCACTTCCTGTATTACAACATGACATCACAAATTGGGACGAAGTGTTTTTAGTCTGAGAGGTCTGAGAGAAGATTTAAGTCTAAATGAGGGATTTGTGTGTTTAACATGGGTGAATGAAACAAAACATAACTCCAAGTATGTTTTTGACAAAGAAACAACAGTATAACAGATCAGAATATAGTGTAATATGGGCCCTTGAAGTCTAGGTTGTGTCAGTAGAGGGAATATTAGAGTGATTTGCTGGAAGTGTCAGTCATCTGCTTGACTGCTTATAACACATATGAATTCTCAGGAAATAGACACAATTTCAGCCTCCTACACAGAAATAACAGTGTTTCTAGAGTCTTCTCCCGACTTAAGAGAAGCTGTTGCTCAACTCTTTGTCCCCATTTACCTAGCTTCTGCTTTTCCTCCCACATTGGCGTCTGCATCGGCACAACAAACAACAGCCTGGGCAGTGTATATAAATAAATATATATGCGTCTCGATATATATATGTGTGTTTGTTGAGTAGGAGTTATTAGACTAGGATGTATAGCCCTCTTCCTCTCACAGTTTTCATCCTAAGGCGAAAGGAAAAATAAAACATTTAACGTACTATGAAAATGAGGCCCCATGGTACAGAACACTTTTTCTTGCCATTTCCAAGCCAAGGCCATGTCTCCTGAATTTTAAGTGCACAAAATATGCAGCATAAACATAATGAACACCTTGGGAATTACGGCCATATCTTAACACAGCGAGCCAGTGCCTGAGACCTTGTGTTTGGAAATCTTATGCAAAGTGAAGGTGCAGTCAATTGCCCCAGGAGTTAAGTGTATCCTGCAGCATTAGGCTAATCTGTCACAAGCCATTTTTACAAAACCCGTCAAAGGGATTGCCATTTTCTATGACTGACAGCTCCAATCTGCACTGTATTAAATCAAAATGTATTAAGAAACGTCAGAATCAGCTTACTGGAAAAAACATGCATTTGTGAAGGGAGAGCCCACCTTCAAGACCTGTGAAATTGGACATGAGAACGTGGCAAATCAACACGGACAGCCAGAGTGACCCCTGTAACGCGAGGTGACAGTTCGGTTTGTTACCATGGATTTACGCGGACGAGGGGGAGTCCTCGCCCAGGTCACAACACAGTACCAAGGAGTAAATCAGTGCATTTCCTTTTGCGAAATTGATGCGCTATATCTTACAATTACCCCATCACTAATCGGAGTCAACGTCCTGGCAAAGCGCATAGGCCAGAGGAAGCCATTATTCGCGACATACAGTAGGCCAGGTGGATTCAATCTGGATAATTATCGTCTCTCCCCGTCTCCCCGGAGTCAGCGTGAACTCTGACCCTTGAGGTGGCTGCGGCGTGGTCCCTTTAGCTCGCTCACTCCGGCGTGGATCTTCTGACAGGCTTTCAAGAGTGCGATGGATGGAGCGTTTCAGGCAGACAGGTAGCCGTTACGCACAGTCACCGCGCACAAAAGCACCCCTCGGGGATAGAGCGCCCCCCGATGCCCCTGGGCCTCATCACAGGAACAGGAAGAGCTACAGAGGAATTCCACAGTAGACTAGACATGTGTACACTACACACACGCACACACACACAAACACACACACACAGACATGTACGGGGGGACATTATATGAGATTTCACAGCTGCTGTCAAGGCTTCAGGAAAGATACACGGAAACTTTTGAGGACAGTGCAGACAGAGGGTTGCAATATGATGCAAGGGGAGATTGTTTATGGATACTAGTGATCCAAAAGTTCACACAAAGTGGCAACACAAGTTGTGAAAATGCTTAAAGGGCCTATATGCTATTTTCTAACCTTTGTTATAACCTTAATTCCTCATCAAAACCCAGAGTTTTGCTTTGTTTCATTCAGAAATGTTAAACACACAAACCCTGCAAATTTAGGTCTCTATTGAACCAAAGGTAAAAGGTAGCTGTTAACTTGAAAACTACAGCTTCATGACACCACAAGGTAGAACAGAGCATTTTGGGCTTTGGAGATGACAAACTAATAATGCATAATTACTCAAACATGTGTGAATGAAACACAGCTCCAGGTATGAGGTAACAACAAGCTCACAGGAGTCAATTTTGTGAAATACAGGACCTTTAAAAATGATATGGTGCTGTGTTGTAGGTCTAATTCTAATCATCATATTAACAATCGAAAATCAACAGACTGCAATAGAAGGTAATAAAAGAGAAGAGAGAATAAAAACGCTTCATATCGAATCAAGTTGCCAATTGAAACTACTTTATGCAGAATAGAAGCCTGAGGAAAATGTTTGTAGCTTAGGCGAAAGCTGGAATACATAAATAAATATGTAAAGTAATTTAAGCGTCCATTTCAAATATGTGTGGATGGTATCTAATTTTTGGAAATATTATTTTATAGTTAACCCTTGTTGAGTAGATTACACTGTAAATATCTTTTCTTTGAGGGTTAATCAGCTCTTTTTGCAGACTTTTAAAATATATTACTGTATACTGTATATAATAATTCACATATACAAACTTGTGTTTAATATGTTTAATATCTAATGAAATTTAAGAGTGCACATACTTTCTGTCTACACCAAAATGCAATGTCTGTCTTTCTCTTCTGATCCGCTGTGGATAAAGTCTGCTTGGATCCATGTGTGGGTACATTCCTGGCGGATTTAAAAAGACTTTGATTTGACTTTTTTTGAACCTCCCTGAAGCCCAGATCGTAGTCGTGTGATAGTGAGTGTCCCACTGCTCTGCTCTTTGTCAAAACTCTTAACAGCACTTTCAAATGTATGCACACCGCCGTTTACATATGCACTGCCTGTTTTTGTTTCACAGAGGTAAATCCTCAGAGATAAGGCATTCCCAGCAGTTTGGAGCACACATTTCTTTTTAGAGATTAAAAAATGACATAGAGGCGCACAGACCTCGGCACTACGCCTTTTAAACCCACTGTATGTTCCTGAGAGATAGTGCGCTCTGCAGAGGAAACCTTACAGCGGGTATTATTTCGTTCACTCTACATAAATATTTAACAGCTAAGCGTGGCCACCAAAGATCTATACAACGAGCAAGGGGGAACAAAGGGAACCTGTGTGAAGATGGAGAGAAATTGAAATTTGGGGAGGTTGGAGCTTGTGTATGAGGGATCTTTTGCTGGTCTTAAAGCAGTAGGCCAAGCTGTCCAGGGGCAACATGGTGGCAACTGTGTGGCATATGTTCTTTGTTATTATTAACAAATTAATTAATTATTTTTTTAAGTTTTAAGCTTTGTTGTTTTGTTTTTTTTTTTCTCATGAGGTCACTTCTTCGTTTCTTTGGACCACATTGTTCTGGTTTATGTCATGGGGGACAGTCCATAGTTGTTGAGCTCCAGCAAACAAGAGATATTAAAGCTGATGTACTGTGCAAATACAAGACTACAGGCTGAATAACAGTACAATGCTGTGATACTGAAAAAAGTCAGAGATTGGGATAAAATAAAGTGCGTTGTTGACAAGGTGTTTTGTATCATGTGACAATGTAAAATGAAACTAATAACGCAAAACAAATAGCGTGGCCACCAAAGATTTACACAACAAGCATAGAGGAACAAAGGGAATGTTTGTGAGCAGGAAGAGAAACTGAAATTTGGGGAGGTTGAAGCTTGTGTATGGGGGATTCTTTGCTGGTCTTAAAAGTGTCAGGCCAAGCTGTCCAGCGCTGACATGTTGACACCATCATTTAGTCATCAGTTCAAGGTCGTTTGCCAGATTGATGGATAGGGCCCAGGGCCAGGGGAGTGGCTCTGAGAGGGGCCGCTACTCTGTTGTTTACACGCTGTTGTCTTGTGGCAGAACGACCAGCCCCCTCTGCTGCCAACCTGAGCCAGCCTGGTGATCCGGGTGTGCGGATCCAAGAGAAAAAAGAGAGAATCTACTGGGACAAAAGAGAGGAACAGGAGGGAGAGAGGGTAGGGGTGAGGGGGGAGCTGTCTGTGGCCTGAGAGGAGGGACGGGCCCAGGGATATGACTGATTACAGCTGGGGTCAGAGGTCAAGGCCAATGCCCAGGCAAAGGGGGCAGGACGGGGGATATGGGGCACCCACAGAGGGGTAGTGCTGAAAGAAAGAAAAGGAACAAAAAGAAGGCCTTTTGAAAGGATTTTGCATGTGTCTAGAAATGTCTAGTTTTGCGGTAGCTTCAGATGTTGCCCATTAATTATAAAACACCCCTGCAATGTTCCATACAAATGTGACTCTGTGGGTTTTCTAACAATTCTTCAACACAAAGATTAATTAATATACAATACAAACCAGCACCACTAAATCATTTTAATACTGTTTGAGATTTGTTATGATCAAATCCATTTAGCTTTTGTCACAGAAATCTACTTAGTAATTTGGAATATTTTGTAGTTTTGACGTTGTTAGTCCCCACTGTATTACATTTCTATAAGATTAATTTCCTTTAAGTGTAAACCAATGATACAGCGCAGCCTCTCTCTTTATTGTTTGCCCCAATCCTCTTGTGTCTGGATATTAAAGCTAATACATGTTTTATTGTTTGGTCTAAATTAGAAAAATGCTCATTAAATGCTTAACGCGAGTCACCACAGGGACATTTTAATTCTCATAAAACAATTAATCTGCAGCAGCGCCACATTAAAAATAATACAACGTGCCGATTTCCATTCTCACAATTACAACAGAGTAACATGAGATCAGAGCTGCCCTCCCCTGATTACATTTGCCTGTTTAAAACCAAGCCAGTCCAAAGCTAATACGCTTCAAATAGCTACCATAGCATGTTTTCTTGCAGCGGACTCAGCAAAGACAGTGTAATGAATGGCCCAACAATAATGCCAACAGGGTGCGCTCTGCTGTGTCGGTATTGGCTGGAGACGTGTGAACATCTAGAAGGAGCCACATGTGTTTATCAGAGCAGCCAATCAGGTCATCTCTGCCACTGTTACCAGGTGAATAACTGTCCTGTACTGTGCCATGTGCAGACCTGCTGCTAATGTACAGTGGGACAAAGGGAGACAATAAGGCTGTGTTCGTACTTGTCCTGGTTAAGTCCTGGTTTGATCCTGGGTTAGAACTGGTCTAGGTTTGGTTTGGTCCAGTTTTAGTTCTGGTCTAGTCCTGGTGTAGTGCAGGCTAAGTTTTCAGGTTTAGTCTTAATTTAATGTAAATGTGACATGAAATACAGCATTAAAATATGAGTCAACTTCAGGAATAAGACAGTGTCTTCTTTGTCCCAAACAAACTTATGCACAATAAATATTTTTACAAAAAAAAAAAAAAAAATACGCATTATGCAACATTAGATTAACTGACTTTTAACACTATTTTACGGTTTTTCGTGTATATAGGTCTGTCACAATAACACAATTTGATATTGCTGAAGAAAATATAGATGATAAACAAAATACTGAAACAAAACTGTAAAGCAGAATTATTCCCCCAAAACTGTAAAAAATAATCAACAGAAAGCGAAATTTAAGTAGTTAGTGTCTATAATGAGTCATAGAAGTTCATGATTCAACACTCGGGAGCTCAAATCTCATTTAAGTACAGAAAAATAACAACAATTTTCCCACTAGAACAAAGAAAAAGTGCACGTGATAAATACTGATCCCCCCCAAAAGTATAGTTCCATCTTACATGTATTAAACGGTAACTCTGTATGTACAGTGACAGGCCTAATACATACTTATAATGTAATGTAATAATGCACAAACTAAGAAAATTGATGCACTATGTAACTTGTTATAACATATAGCCCAGACTCTCAAGCTCTAACGTACCAAAAACTTAGATCACGAAGACACTGAGAGTCTTTGTGGGGCATAGTGGGATGGGTTTGCACTCTTCCTCCTGTCTTGTGTTACTGTATCCCAAAACACGTGTTACGGAAACCATTACCAGGTGCCACTAGGAATTTGAGAGAAAATAGATGTCAGTGAACTATATTTCTGGCAGTAACTTATGTCAGGGAGGTGGTGGTGTTGGGTTAGGCTCTTGTAAGTTGGTCTATGATTCATTGTATCTATTGCGTCAACACTGGAAGACCATTGGCTGGGTGATACTTCAATTTGCGAAATTCAAAGTAGACTGAGATTGGGATAAAACAAGGTGCGTTGTTGACAGGGTGTTTTGACAGTGCCTCCACATGCATAAATGTATAAAAATAATCAAAACAAATGAGTCACAAAAAGGCAACCCTTTCACTTTAATCCAAGTGTGCATTTGCTGTCCTATATTTATGTAAAAATAGTGGTGCTGTTTTTATATATTTTCATATTTGATTATGTGTGCTCACTAAGTGAATGATGGCCTGTTTGCTCGGGCCTGAGTAGCTTTGTGATTAATGCGTGTGTGTGCGTGTGCGAGAATGAAATGTACAATCGATCCCCTGCTTCCTTCCTGCCCCTGTCCGATGTGCTCTTGAAGGTCAGTGCTGTGAGAGATGACCATTCCACCAACCTGTGTGTGTGTGTGTGTGTGTGTGTGTGTACTCTATACACACGCACACACCCCACACAACACAAACTGATTAGCATCCAACCGCACCTTTATGTATGTATTTTTAAGAGCAGAATTATTGTGCTGCCGGGAGCTGCCTGAATCTCATTTGCATGTCATTATACTTTTGTTTTGGTTCGGTTCAGGAGGTGAAAAACGCCCCACGCCATATCGTTCTATATATTCCATGACCTGAGCCACATTTAAATATAAACAACATTAAGATAAAAGGTTTTCTCTGCTTTCTAGACAATGCTGTGAGGTCCATAGATAGGAGGTAACTCAAAGGAGCATGTAATTCTGTTAGGATTTATTGAGTTCAGAGAAACAACAGCAAGAAAAGCTACATACAGTGACATCGTGGCTATTTCTACACGCCAGAGTCAGGACTTGACTAATACCCGAGTATTCAAAGGTGCATGGTGCATCCATTACAATAACACTGACATAGAACTTTCTCCAGTATTGGAGCTGTTGGTCTGTAGTCCAATGAGGTTCATTTGGTCTTCAAATAATTTATGTTATTAGGTTCTTCTTTCAGACTAAGAGTTTGTTTTCATACCTGACAGTTTGGAGTGCTCAATAGTGGACTGGCCACATAACAGCAACATCATGTGACCAAACTGAGGAAGACCGCTAGTGAGTAGTCGAAACTCCTGGTCTGTTGGTTTGAATTTGGTTTCTCTGCTCACACAGTTTTGTTTAACTTGGTCAGCTGTAGAGGCAGACCAATATATTGGTTGGCTGATATATCGGTCTGATTTTTTAGCATACTGGCTTTCTGCCTTAAATTCCCAGCATATGCTGATATTTAACTTTATATTATCAATCAGCTGACTAAAAAATACAATGTTTTTTATTAACATTTTAATACAAAGACGTTATTGCACAAAATGTGACTACACCACTCTTTTATAGATTTGTGGTAAAATGGGGGCTGGGGGGAATTTATAGTGAACTTAAATGACATACTTTGGGGAAAATAATAAAAATCGTCACAATACATTGGCCCAAAAATAACGGCAGGGCTTATCGGCCATTGGTTGATCTGGAGCCTAAACAATCAGTATCGTCATCGGCCATGAAAAATACCCTAGCAGTCGGTCCGTAGTCAGCTGTGAAAAGCATGGTATTTGATGTATGTTTTTTTGCCATGACAAAAATGCTACCTGGCTTCATATTGGTTCTAATCATTAATGTAAACAAATGTAAATTCCAAAGTTTTTAGATCACTAACCATCTCTCACCCTTATATGTCTGTGAAATAGACAGATACATCCAGTATGGCGCTGAATGCTCGGATATCTGTGCTGACTGAGCTGTGTGACGTTACTTGGTAAAAAACGATGGACTGACCTTGACATTTTGACTATTTAATCACATCTAAACCCCACCCACCAGTGTCTATCCTGGTAAACAAACCACCACAACAATAACTCTGACGCACAATACATTTATCAGCACGCAAAGGCCTCATGGCTCAGAAAATTGAAAATGGATCATCTTGATAGACCTTCCAAGAATGTGCATTGGTCTATGGTGTGGTGTCATCGCTGAATAACAGATATCAACCAACAGCATACAGCTATACAAATCAAATCACACAGCCTATGGCCAGAACAATTTCAATGTATATTAACATAGCAAGAACATGCATTATTTTCATTCTGGGAATTTGAGCCACAAGGCCAGTACACAAGGCACTGACTTTCACCTTGTGATGTAACTCAGTGAACTACACCATCAAGTCCCACTCCCCACATCTTTTTTTTTCTTCAAGAATCTTCATCTATCTATCTTCATCAGACTCATTCTGATTATTGCATGCACACACATAAGACCTTTACTCAGATACTCATAAGCAGATGTTGTTGTACAGAAAAAAAAAAAAAAAAGATGCAATTTATTGACTAGCCCATATCTTTTAAAAAGATCCTCTCTCTTCTCTTGATGCTAAGTAGCGTAATAAAAAATGCCTGAATGTTTTGTGAAGTTGTCCTGTGCTTAAACACCTTTGACCCAAGAGATAATCACAGATAATGCACCCAAAGCTATGATAATGAATCACACTGTAATGTCCACCATTCGGTTCTCCAAAGCCACATTTGCTCAACAACTGTAGCCCGGTTTATGAGCTAATTAGCTAATGGTAGCTCCTCACGCCGGTGGCCTGCCTCTTAAACCAATCACAGCCTGCGATTCTTGATGCATGAGGTCCATATTATAACGGGTCGCGCTGCCTTAATGGCTCAGAGTGGAAGCGCTGTGATGCCCTGACTACTCACTCTATCTTCCTCCCCCGTTCATTTGTCAATTCTGCTAACTCATCATTTCTCTTTTGAACATATATTTCTCGCTGTGTTTTTAATAGCTTCGTCTGGCCTCTCATTTGTTTTGTCTCTGTCTTTGTTAACGCGCGGCTCCATCTCTTGGACTAATCTAAACTAGCAGTTGTGGGAGTGGAAGATGCTGTGTTTGACTGATGTAGGTGTCTCCTTTCACTTCACTCAGAGCGCCCCGGTGCAACTATTGATTTTCCAACTACATTATTTAATATATCTACTTCATATCTTGCTTTTATGAATAATAACAACATGCATGGATGGTTTACTGCCCGGGTCAACAGGAAAAAAACACAAAAAGGCATTTGCTATAGTTTATCTGCAGCCATTGCCTTTCACATGGCAGTCAGCCCCAAGTCAAGATTAAGGGAAAGGGTGGAGGGAAGGGCATCTGGTGTAAAAAGGTAGGCTATATCTAAATATATCACAATCTATTCACACCAGTCACAGCAAACAAGAAGCCTCTTGATTTTCGGTGGCAAAAACCATTAAGGTAAGAATATATTACAAAACAAAATAAAGTTACTTAAAACAAAACATTTATCAGATTCTGACCAAAATTAGTCTTAGTCAAATTTTAATGATTAATTAACTACTGAATTACTTGGGCACACTTGCTTAAGTTTTGAATGAATCTTAAAGACAAATCATGCTTTTTTTTTTTTATTATTTAGTATTCAACTATGACATAACAGTGTCATCATTTTACATGTTGCTCTTGCAGTAATATTGGTTTATTATAGAAACTGGTCCATTACATAATGAGATGTCCTGCCTCTTCATGAAGCTATTTCACTGTAGCAAGTCACAGACATTCATTCATGCATTTTTATTGTTGGAAAATGGCTAATTGACTTTTTGAAACCTATGCATATTTAAATAACCACATCTACAGAGCAGTGGGTGGAGATAGGGGCGAGGTGAAAACTGGAGCCGCAAATACAGGACAATACAGGACAATACATGATTACTCAAACATGAATGAATTAATCACAATACTCTGAGTGAAGCAATAATGAGGGAACACCTTTATAACATGATTAAAAGCTCATAATAGTTCATTTTACATTATAGGCTCCCCTCAATAAAAAGTCAAAGTTCCGACATAGCAATAGGGAACACTTGTGTTTACATTAAAGGAGTTTTTTGACCCAGTGTACAATACAAATTTAAACCTGAAAAAACAGCCAAACTGGGGAAGACAATATAATTTTTTTGGTAAAATTTTCAGTTTCATGATTGTAACATTTTAACCTGTCATATGCACCTACAACAATGACAGTACTACACAGTACTGCGTCTGAGCATATGTGCATTGTATCCTTGAAATCAAGAAAATAATACAAGCTAAGATATTGACCATGACCTTTTGTTAAACCACTCCTTTTCAACACATCACAAAAGCCATTTTCCAAGCTGTAAATAACCCAACTCAATGCCACACATAGTACAACTACAAATCACAACCTTAAAGGGCCCATATTACACTATTTTATGATCTGTGTTACAATGTTGTTTTCTCATCAAAAAGATTTCCAGAGTTGTGTTTTGTTTCATTCACACATGTTTAACACATAAATCCTGCAAAAATCCTACTGAAAACACTCTGTTCCACCTTGTGATGTCATGTAATACAGGAAATGCCTTTACATATAATACATATATTTCAATTTAAGCCCTGGAATTGCCGATCTCTACAGAACAAAAGGTAAAGGGCAGCTCTTAACTTGAAAACTACCACTTCAGAGCATTTTGAGCTCTGGAGCTGCAGACAAACTAATAATAAAGGATTACTAAAACATGTGCGAATGAAACAAAACAAAACTCCAGGTAAGCTTTTGATTTGATAACAACATTCTGAGATGACTAAAGGCTCGAAAGAGTCAGTTTTGTGTAATAGGACCTTTAACTGTTTTATTCATAAAAAAGTGCACCACTGATTTCTGGCCCCTGCTCGGTGTCACATTCCTGTTGACTGTCATGGGAAAGCATCCAACAGCGTCAACAGCCAGAGCAGCTCACAAAGGCAGATACAAAAGCAGATAAACAGGGCCTCACTTCTTGGCAACATTAGGGCCTCACCACAGCCTAGTACTACATCTGCTGCAGCATGTATGTGTGCGTGTGGGGAGAATGTAAGAGAAAGAAGAAACTGAACATGGATGATGCCAATGAAGAGATCAAAGCAGCAGTGATTGACCCAGACGCCGTGTCAGTGGCAGAGGTCCAGGCCCGCTCTGGAGGAGGAGCAGAGGAGGAGAGGAGTCTGCTAATGATGTGAAAATGTCTCTCGTTAAATCATAAAACTCTTCCTTAAAGTAAACCTTTGCTCTCTTACATGCAACACACATGGTAAACCCGATATTAAAGTCTTAAAAATACCAGAGGCTGTTACTCTTCTGCATCGGGCTCTATCTGGTCCTAAGTAATTTGGCCTGGTATTTTTTATGTGTATTTAATATTTTCAATTGAATATAACAAATAAATTGGATTAAACCATAGGGGGCTTTAAGGGTTGCAGTAGTTAGTATTATTAACCAAATTAGCATTTTAGGTGAAACAATATAATTATACCTACAGTATTCCTTCGCCATAATGGTCACGTTTTCTTTAAGGAAACTCACAGTTTTCGAGGCTGAGAGAGAGTGTAATGAAACATTCTGTAATAACAGGCTATATGTCTATTGTAGTAATTAAGGTAATAGAAAAAAACATTAAAACTCCATTGTTAGCTCATGGCTAGTATGTATCACCGGCACATGTAATCATATGTAATCATATAGAATGCTTTAGTGTATTCTGTCCATAAAATACCTTTAGTTGTTGTGTGTGGTGCTTACCTGTTGTTGTTCCTGAGTTTGACGTGGCCGCCCGGCTCCAGGATCTGTCCGTTCTTGAGCCAGGTGAGCTGAGGCTCTGGCTCACCCTGGGCTTGGCAGGTGAAGATGGCCGTGGTGCCCACCGGTCTGGCGATGGACTGGGGGGGCTGGATAAACTCTGCTGGAGCTGAGACACAGACACAAACACAGGCTGGCATCACTCCTAATCCCACAACTGCAGCCAAAGCCCCGGATATCTGCTGAAAGAATTCTTGGTACAAAATACTATTTATGGTGTACTTCTGAATTGGAACTTATTTTCTTTTTCTAAAATTGTTTTAAACCAAGTGCAACAAACTAAACCTCAAAACATAAGGAGACGACGGAGAGATGCTCTATGAAAAGAAGTGGACATGAAAATCCATCAGTGTCTTGGTTGAGATTTAAGTATAGCAAAACATAAACAGGCTGTTAACCACAAAGGTGCATACATATACACCCATATCAGAAAGATTACACTGCAGTTTTATTATAGGCTTTATAGAGGAATTTTGCAATATTGCACATATCTTCCACCTCTGCTTCAAGTCTTCCCATTTAACTAGAGCAGAAATGCATTACTTAGCAGTTTGCAGATGTTGAAAGGTCAGGAAAACAAAATGCTCAAGCGCCTCTAGAAAGCGTTATAACTGAAAGCAAAAGTCTAAAAGTGAAATTACATGAATCGGTTACTAAATTAATTTGATGACTCTTAGCTGGGGGCTTACAGCTGCGCTCGATTAGCAGCAGTAGCTCATTTTTAAAGAAAGGTTTAGCGAGAACAGCCGGTACTTTAATGCAGAGATACCAGCATTGACAAAGTAATTAGACCTACATGAGAGGAAGTTTAATTCCTGGTTCTGCACCTTTATTGAAGCTGACGGACAAAAGACCAACTGTATCATCTTCTTTGTACTCATTATTGTCCCAGAGGTTATCAGTGATTTGATAAGCTGAATTATGCATGCCCACATTAGCTGCGGAAATATGTTATGTTAATTAAGATATCTCTAAAATAATCGCCACTGGAGGGCAGGGAGAGGAGGTGCTGGCGCTGTCAGACACTATGAAGAAGCCTGAGCCAAAAGCTTGTGAATGCAGTCGTTGGACACCAGCCAGTCAGCCAGAGCATCTCCAGGCTAATTGTGAAATCACTGCTTCAACACAGATGCTGTTGGGAAAAAGCACTTTCGAGGGCGGTTTAGATTAACCAGGAAGCGAGTAACATCTTTCAACATGTTTGGAGCGCGCTAACAACTGGTATCAGGAGACTAGCTTTTCTGTTCTGATGGTACATTTTTCCTTAGTGTGAGATGCATAGACTGTATAAAGAAGTGGACTAAGGGAATGCGACGTCACCATAGAGTTCGGCTCCAGTCAAATGAAGCTCACAATGCTGGGGTTTATAAGAGTGAATTTGGAGCTGAGTTTCATATTAGAAAAAGGAATATATTTACAGACAAAATAACAAAAATAAAAACACCAGGATCATGTAGAGTGGGTTAATACAAACATTTTAAGACCAAAATGACAAGGCTCACTGCAGTTGTTACATAGAGAGGGGTGACAGTTGTTCAATGTAAAGTCAATTGTAGCCAGAGTCGATGGAGCTGGAAGCGCCCCCATGATCATGTGATCATATGGCTGTATACATACATATATATGTATGTATACAGCCATCAGGGTTGAGCAATGTCATATGGCTGGTCGTTATATATTGTAATGTATATAGAGAAAATATGAAAACTACTCTAATAATGAAAAGAATGAAACTTTAATAGCCCAAAACAAGTAAGCACAAATATTATAGAAGTCACCTTTAAGCAGCACCTTTTTTAGACATATGGCCCTGTCCTAGATACCATATGTGATTCCACAGCTAAAGTAATCTATCCACAGGTACACAAAGAGTAACCTTGAACCTTAAATGTTAATACACGGCTGGAATAAGCTTTGACGCCAAAATGTTCCCTAGTGGCATTTCAGGTTGTGTATGATTGATTTGTTAATGTTGTCTCTGCCTACACAGCTGCCTTCAACTCATAATTTCATGTTACTGTTTTCTTTCTTTTCTTGCCAATGACCTTTTAACAAATGTTATGTAATATCTGATATGTATATACATTCAATAGAAACAATAACATGACCTCTGCCACAACATGCATCATGCACGGCAGCATTACACAGGCCCAGCAGTCTCTTTGTCCTAGTGTCACATATTTAGACATTGTTGATACACAATCATATAACTAAAAGGTAAATCATACAATATATACATAAATTGTGTAGTAAATTGTGTAGCCTATATGAACTGGCAACCTATTTCATTTTTTATTTGATTCAGAAAGTTATTTATTTCAGAGATCTACAATAGTAAAATAGTAAATGTTTATTGTTCATGCAAATAATAAAAAGTTTTAAGCATTAATAACGATAAATTTACATTACTTCAATGTTAATGGTATATTTTAATAATATATACATAAATATAAATATAGTAATAAATAATATTTTAAAGAAGTTATAAAAATTATTGAGAATCTAACATAGGGAGTCGAATTGTGACGTGCTCTAAAGATGCATTGTCTAACTTTTCTGGTGGAGGGTCTGTCAAATGCTTTTTTCCATAGAGATGTTATTGCTCTGTCTGGAATGTTCCACAGAGTGGTATTAAACCTTTCTGTCTTCATGGAGACCAAACCAGACCAAGTTACAGGTCAAATCACTGCCCCCAATCAGAATGCCTGTTTTTCTATGTATTTTTTAGCTATAAATCTACCTGTAATTCATGCATTTTATATATTTTTTTTTTATTTGTTAAAAAAGTATACAGATGTACTATATAATAACAGTGTAAAATGAATAGCTAAGATAAGAAAATTCAACATGGATTATTAACTATTAATCATTAACTATGATTATTTTATTTATGATTAAAATTCAGTGTGACATATGACATATAAGATTACAAGCATCCATACACACATCCATCCTGATACTGTGCTACTACGAGCCTTTTAACACTAAAGTAACTTAATTATTTACAGTGATGGCCTTGGTCTGAATTGTGACTGACACAGACCTGCAGCACTCTGTTTTCACAAACCAACTGATGCGATCGTATCTCTCAAATAAGTTTCTTTTATGGACAGCTTGATCAATTCATCACATGATTTCTTGTTTGCTCCTCTGTCCTTCTTCATCCACTGCACCCTAAAGACAAAATGGCCCCTGACAGTTCCCCGATGTAAGCGTTTGGGCAGTCCTGGTATAGCCCGTGCTGTGGCCCTACGGCGACTGAATGGGGGCTGCTGACAGTGTGTGATAGCTCATTCATTTATCTCCCTCTTTATTCTCATTTTCTCAGCGTGTCTTTCTGTTCTTTGAGGCCTGTCTCAAAGGTGAAGGTCACTGGGAGCTAGGGGAGGATATTGATTTGCACCTGTAAGGCTCTGGGTTAGATCAGCAGACCAGTCCATCCATCTTGCTCTTGTTTTTTTCTCTTTTGGCCCAAACACCATATCGGCTCCTCCCAGCGCTTTTGTTTCACCCGTCTGGCTGTGGTTCCCCATCGGAACTGAGATGGAGCTAATGGATTTACTGTAGTGTTGCATTTGGGGTTGGTGTTTGATAGTTTCATCAGTCAGTCTAGTTTTAGAACCAATATTTGTGCGTTGTTTTGGTTTGAAAGGTTTTATTGAATACATCATAAATGTCACAGATAAACTTCAGCCTGGCCAGCTAGCCTGGCCAATCCTTATTGGGAAAAAGTAAAAAAAATGTTTGAATAAATATGCCACTTCTTGCCTATTGCTCTATTATTCAACTGATTAAAGTTTAAATAAAGTTACTTGTATATATTTATGATGACACTACAAGCAAAAAGTGTTATTTTCAATACCAATTAATTGCTCTGGTTGATTTAAAGTATGAGGGCAGAATTTTGATTATGGGGAGCCACAACAGTGTCCTCTACTAATGGGAAACGCTGTCATCAAGAGGTACATTTATTTCTTTGCCAATTTTAGAGCCCATAGAATGTACACTGTTTTGCCAGTATATATTTTAATAACTCTGGAGCCGTGGTGCTCCAGAGTTAAAATCTATGGGGTGTTCTTGACCCAGAATATGATTTTTATATTAACAAAATGTAACAAGTTATGTTTGTTCATGTATTTGTGATAAAAAATATTCTTTGAAAGCTCCTTATTTTCTGATTTACGTTATAATGTTGTTTCCTCATCACAAACATACTTGGAGTTGTGTTTTGTTTCAGTCACATATGTTTAACACATAACCTCTGACTGTATATTTAGGCTGAGTTCTTCTCTCAAACTGACAACACTCTGTTTCACCTTGTGATGTCATGCAGGAAGTGTCCCGTTGTGTTTTTAAACTCCACTACACTTTCACTAGACTCATTTGGATACTTTCAATCTCTACTGAGCTAATGCAAAGGTAGCTGTCATGACATCACATTGTGCATCAAAGCAGTTTGAGTTTTGGAGATGTAGACATCCCAATTACTCCAACATGTGTGAATAAAACAAAACACAACTCCAGGTATGTTTTAGAGTAAGTAACATTATAATGTCTTAAATCTCACAAGAGTCAAATTTGTCTCCGTATGAGTTAACTGTATAGCCTTTGTGTGGAAACATCAATAACAAAAACAAAGACATTAGCACCTAATTAACATCGGTGGCATGTCCTCTTTGTAGCCGCTTGGAAGGAGGGTCCTGTCTGTGAGTTGATGGGCAGATAAAATGAACTATTGATCAGGATCAGTGCAGCTCTGGGCCCAGGCGAAGTGTGGCCTCTCTGATCAATATGAGAGAAAATCAGTCGCCCGAGATTTCCTTCTTGGTGACAATTAATGCACAGGGCCACCCACAGCTGGGCCCACGCACATGTCCGAACCCATCAGCCTGCTCATTGTGATTCATCAAACATCAGGTCCACATGTGGGAGAAGTCACATAGGCAGAACAGCGTGATTTAATGCATATGTTAGGACCAAAAGGGAGTGAGGTCATAAGGGCATACTAAAAAGACTTTCAATAATCAATATGATGGTTTCAATCAAGTTGTTGTGGATTAATTACATTAGATTTCAGCATTCGGTCATGCGTTTTTTTCAATTACGTTTTACTATTAAAGGTGCATTGTGTAACTTTTCTGGTGGATAGTTTGTCAAATGCTTTCTAGAGAGGGTATTGCTTTTTCAGGAATGTTTTACAGTATGGTATTCAAACTTTTTATCTTCATGGAGACCAAACAGTTACGAGTCAGATCTGTGGAGAGGCCAGCCCAACTCACTGTCAGAATGCTTGGTATTTTTGAGCTATAAAACCACCTGTAATTTAATAAATAAGATATTGGTATTGATATTGTAAAAGTAGTGCTCCGTTAAGCATGAATAAAAGTAGAAAAACAGGCGACCCTTTTAATAAATGAACCGATGCACTGGGAATGTCTTTAGTCCACCAACAATGTAGTGCATACTTAAGCCTGTACCTAAAGGCATAAGGGGAATGCACCCTGGACAGTGTTTTGTGTTTAATCCATCACTTGACTAACGTTTTGTATGGTATAGAATAATAGTATTTTGCCTAGTCCAAATTTTATGTTACAGTTAAGTTATTCCTATGACCTAAAACTATCAAATATATTAAAGTGATTTCACACTGACCTTTACAACACTGGCTAGAGGCATTCCCAAAGCAAGGGGACCAAACGCACTTCCAAACGTACATTATTTTAATACCCTGCCCTTTTGTCTGCACTAATTCAGAGAAGACATAAAGTAGGTTAAATTTATGCAAAACCTTTAAGTCTCTCAGATCTGCAACTCCCACTACTTCGAAGTTAAGAACTAGAGTGAATTTAATCACCACCCACATGAATAAAACGTGGCAAGAAAAGTTGTCAAGTTTGCCAAAAAGAGTCAGATAAAAAGTTAATTCATCTAATATCTGCACTCCAGGAAAGATATTGGCAGGGTGGGTGTTTTACTCTTTGGAAAGTTCTCTTAGATATTTTGAAACTCTGAACTGAGAATCATCTGGGTTTGGGGAATTTTATAGCAACTTTTAATACATTAATCTTACCTTAGTTGGATATATTCAAGTCTAAAAATGTCAAAAGAATATCTGATACATTTGCACTATGTTTTAACTCTTGCATACAATTGATATTTTTAAAGGGCTTATATTACACTATATTCTAATCTATGTTATAAGGTTTCCTCAACAAAAACAAGCTTGGCGTTTTATTTTGTTTCATTCACACATGTTTAACACAAAAACCCAGAATATTTAGGCTGAGTTCTTCTCTCTTCTTTTGAGATGTAGACAGACTAATAATAAAGGATTAGTCAAACATGTGTGAATGAAACAAAACTACAGGTATGTTTTTGATTGCAATATGTCTTAAAGCTCATGAGAGTAAATTTTGCGTTTAAGCCCTTTACATCTGAAAAACAGACTGTGCATTATAGCAGGATATGCACTTCGACGAGTATGAATTTGTGATACTAAATCCATATGTATTTGCTTATGGTTGTTATCTATAGACTAGTTTTAGTAGTTGAGCTCCTTCTGTTCTGCTTTGATATTAGCTGTGGGGCCAAGGGGGCACTTTAATCCCATCTCTGACTTCCCTGTGCCCGTGTGAGCTGTGTGCTGCCGACTGGGCGTATGAAGATGGGAGATTGGACATACTGGGCAGGCTTTTACGTCCTCCAATGTAATTCATGGTAATACGGCTTCATGTATGGTGTGCACTGGGTTGAAGATGCCAGAGCTGTAACATTATGCATGCTTTCTGATGTATCTGCAGAACATATTATACCCTTTAGCAGATGTTATCAATATTCCATTAGGGGGTGAAGCTAACTGGAGGCACTGCTCTGTCTGAAGTTCAGTTACTCAAGTTAGACTTAAATCTGAGTACAATTTGTATAATTTGACCAGAAGGAAGTGCTTTAGTTGGAACAACAACTGAGGCTTTTGCTCTGTTAAACAAGTCCCTGACGAATTACATAGACCGACAGTTTTTCACTCTTTTAGTTGCAAATCAAAAACAAAAACAGGATCATGAACATTCTGCATTTTGTGTGCATTGTGTCACCATGGTAGCTGCAGAAGATTCCTACATAGACGTAAATGCAGTCTCCCCTAAACATTCTTAAACATGTTCCTGTACATTTTATTTCATCCCAACTATAATCTCTACCATACTAAAGTTGTTTTCTTGGACTCACCTTGAACCACCAGTCGTCCCTGAGCGGTGCGGCGGACTCGAGTGCCCGGTTTACTGGCGGCGCACACATAGACCCCTGAGTGCTGCACGCCCACGTCCGAGATCATCAGGTTCCCTGTGCCCAACACCTGGATGCCCTCCACGCCGATGGGACGCCCATCTACAGCAGGACACAGAGAGGGTGGTGAGATTTACAGTAAATGCTATAGGCACTGACTGTATAAAGAATTGGACTAAGGAAATCTGACGTCATCTACAGCATTCGGCTCCAGTCAAATGAAGCTCATGAGGCTTGCAGTGATAAGAATTTGGAGCAGAGTTCCATATTAGGAATAGGAATTTATTTGCAGAAAATTTACATACTGTAGAAAACCTATAATGAGCAGAGGGTGAACACATTTTTCCCTTAAAAGGTGCACTGTGTATTTTAAGTCTTCTGGAGAGTCTACCACCAACTTGTCTCCATGGAGATGTTAACGCTTTGCAAGAAGGTTCCATGGTGTGACATTAAATCTTAAAGGGCCCATATTACACTGTTTTCTTTAAAGTAGTATCTCCTTGGAGACAAGAAGATGGTGGAAACGAAGCGGGTTTGTCTGTTTATATGCAATCCTGTGGGTATTGATGATTAAAAATAGTCTGTATCTTCTCCTATGATAAATTAATCGCTATCTGTCTGATTAGTTGTTGTAGGAAGTGTACAGCCGTCATACAGAGTCAGTTAAAAGGAAAAACTAATTAGGCAGTGGTCATCAGATGTAAAATAATTTAATAAAAAAGTAAAAGTGTAGAGCCAGCAAATGTCAATGCCCATGGAAATCTACCAGTTGAGTATGCTCAAAGTGTTGAATTAAGTAAATGCTGGTTCCAACAGAGATAAGTGATTTGTATCTGGTCTTAACATTTTCTCTTTAGTAAGTAAATCTATAACTTACCATAAATGTAGAACAAAATAATAAACGATAAATAAAATACAGCTGAAAAAACAACTCTGCTTTTCCTTTGATCCTGCGTAGCCCTGGTGCAAAACTGAGCTAAACTCCTAAACAAACAGTGTGTGGAGGTAGATTGCTTTCATCCAGTTACTGTACACAGGGGATGCTTGAGCAGTCACTGGAGACCACAACTATAACTGCTACTCCTAATCTCTTATCTCCTCACCCAATCCTGGCTGCTTCTGTACTTACATGATAAACTCACACTTTCCTCAGCCTCCTATCTGCCATCGTACGCACAACAATGACTTGGGCCTGCTTTTGATATTAGCTGTGGGGCCAAGGGGGCAATTTAATCCCATCTCCGACTTCCCCGTGCCTCTGTGAGCTGTGTGCTGCCAATTGGGCGTGTGAGAATGGGAAGATTTCTGGACATACAGTGGGCAGGCTTTTAAGTTCTCCAATGTAATTCCTGATAATATGGTTTAATAGATTCTGCGGCAAGGGTGAAAACATTATGTATGCTTTCTGATACTGGGGCTATCTGTAAATGTATAAACACACACACACACAGTACACTTCTAGCTTGTCATTTTAGTATTTGCAAAGAAAGTCTCTGTGCACAGCAACATACTAGCTAGCACACAGTAAGTAAAGACTACTCAATTGTTTTAAAATGTTGAATATTTCAGTTTGTGGTGTTGTTTTAATATTTTTATGCTCTAAAATTAGCATTGGCATTAGCACTGAGACACAAACCTCTACATTTCTAAAAGAAGAAGTATGTACTTTTTTGTGTGTACTTTTTAACATCAGTCACATCGACCCACAGTTAACTGTTGACTGCCTTAGCTTTAAATATTTATTCATTTTAGCACGACTCAGCAAAAACCCCATAGAGATAAAACTGGACAGGACGTAGTGACAATAATGTTGTCGGTTGCCGGGCGCAGTTGTGCACAGAGCCTATAAGGTGTACATAATTTAGTACTGGACTATGCTATTTAAAGGAAATGTATGATGCCTACAATCATGTGAAAGCTCAGAACCTCCAGACTTTGAGCTGCAGAGGCAGCACTAGCTCTCATTCATGACTGGCTGCAGGTGCTGGGGCTTAGGGAGCGAGGATTCAGCTCAGAGAGGATCCTTTTAGATGAGAGAATGAGAGACTTATGTGAGGCTCATTCTGATTTTTGATTGGATAATCTAACTAAAACTCATGTCCAAAGTTTTTATAACCAAGAATAAATCAGCATTACAATTGTTATCAGTAAAAGCTATATTTGATTTGGACATGTTTACCTCGTAACATTAGGGGACACGGTTAGGTCATGTTTATGAAATTTAAAATCAAAATCTTACATACAGTTCTTTCAATCTGATTCTAACAAGTAACATCTTAAACAATTATGCATCTTATCATTGGATTTGTCTAACTAGAGCTCAAAACAGAAGATAAAGAGACCTTATCAGAGCCTTCCGCAGCGTGATTCACAAAGCGGCCATTAAATCCTTTAGACATAATCAATAAAGGTGAATGTCAGTCCGTGCTGTGGAGCCGGGTCGAGCTGAGAGCTTTTGTCTCATGTGAAAAATACTGCAGTTTGGCTGGACAGATTGTAATCGGAGATGATAGATTGTGAGGAGGCACATATTCATAATTAATCGTGACAAATTATTGAGATGAAATAAATCACATCTTGTTGGCACCAAAGTCCCTTTCATTGTCTGACAAGCTTGTATTTTATTGAAATGTATGCGTTTCCCATTATCTCAGACACCAAGTCCAGGCATACAGGAGAGGGACGTCTTTGTCAGAACAAAAGTGGGCTTGTTCTTTCCTTGCCTTTATAAGGACATTTTCTCATCCTTCTTTAAGCTTTTTCCGTCAGTTTCTCAGAGTCGGGCCTTGCTAATTAACTTAGTGTCAGAAAAGAGGGAGCGCAAGCTAGCAGGCGGCTCTGCTACTCAATGAATAGCAGCAAACAAACTGTGGCATTAAGGAGTGACTGATGTGAAACTATCAGATTCATTATGCAGCTTATCCCAGCCTCCCTGCTGTAATCTAATTCATACAAATCCTATCGTGTTAGCTTTTCATTCTAGCAACATTGTGTAAGGCAATACCCCCAATCTGATTATGCCTTAGTGCGAGGGGGAGGGGCGGCCATTTACATTCGGAGCAGCAAATAAGATTGGATAATAGGTAAAGAAAATAGATAGCAGATTGAAAAATTGGTCACGACAGACTGTGAGTGATAGTCAAGGGAGGAAATGCAGAAAACTCATTGTATCTGTCTCTGCACCTCGTGGCTATTACTCAGCAGTAGCTTTAACTTCATGACCAGATGAAGCATGAATTTATCAACACGCTGGCGAACACAGAGCTAAGCCCCAAGGCGCAATGCTGGATTCAATGTATACACAATTGGAAGTTTGAGCATGGGAGCATTTTGGAACAGTGCATTAGTCCAGGAGATTGCTGTTGCTAAGAGGCAGCAGTGGTATGTGGATACAGTAGTGTAAAGACTCACTGGACACAGAGCTCATTAAAGGGTCCATACTATGCTATTTTCTAATCTGTGTTATAATTAGGGGTGTGCATATATATATCGTACCGTTTAATGTGATGATACTGTATCGTTATCGTGGGCTGCTGTATCGATATATATCACCAAGACAAATTTTTTATTTATTTTACTTAATTATTTTGTGACAGAGCTACAGTTTTTTGATGATTAAAATGGACATGTTTTATATTCCCTTTGCACAATAAGAGGTTTAACAAAGACTTTTAGTATCACAGCTATGATTGTGATAGCTATATTTTTTTTACTGAACCGTTTCAAATCGTTTTGAAACATATATCGTATTAAATCAAAAGTGCACTGTATCGAGATATGTTTCGTATTGTGGCCTTTGTATCGAGGTATGTATCGTATCGGCAACTTCTTACTGACACCCAGCCCTAGTTGTAATGTTTCCTCAACAAAAAAATACCTAAAGTTGTGTTTTATTTCATTCACAAATGTTTAACACACAAAACCTGCGTATTTAGGCTGAGTTCGTCTTTCAAACAGAAAACACGCTGTTCCACCTTGTGATGTCATGTGTGCTACTTTGTGTTTTTAAACTCCATATATCTTCATTTGTATCATTTGGATAATTTCAGCCCTGAAATAAAAAAGGTAACTTGAAAATTACCGCTTCATGACATCACAAGTTGAACAGAGTATTTTGAGCTTTGGAAATGTAGACTGACTTGTACTTGTAACTCTTGTAAATGAAACTAAATACAACTCCAGGTAAGTTTTTGATGAAGTAACAAAACTATAACTTGACTTAAGGCTCAGAAAAATCTATCTAATCAAGTGCTCTAAATGAAAAATCCAAACTTGTTGAGATAATAAAAGTCACAGTATTCTTCTCATATTGATTCATCACAATTTTTGGTTTGGTTTTCTTAAAACTACATATACAATACAAATCATTTTCAATATTAATTTCTTTGTAGACACTGCAATTTAACACAAAAAAACTGTCAAATTTCTTTCTCCAAACTCTGAACTCTGCTCCACACCACATGCTTTTTACTGACATAGGATTGACTCTATACCTCTCAATTTAAAAGACCTAAGCTAATCATTGGCTATAAGAAACAAGTCTTATTTCAATTAAAATGTGATCAGCTGTACAGCCCACACTTGGCAATAGTTCCAACATCTTTGGAAGCATTGTGAAAGCTTTTTCCCATTAATGTACTACTTGAGAAGAACGATGACAAGTCTTCAGTAATGGCCACTCATAGTGCACTCATTTGGCATATATAGAGTAAAATGCTCATGGTTGATTGCAGTAAATGACTCAATGTGTCTTCTTGCTGCAGGAAAAAATAGGTATTTATGCAACAACATAGCTTAGTAAATCTGTAAAGATGTTTAAATTTACCAGCAAAAATACAAGATTCAAGATTCCAACAACTTTAAAGCATGCTATTCATTTACTATCCTATTTCACACAAAATTTACTCTTGTGAGCTTTAAGTCATGTTGTTACTCCACAAAAACATACCTGTGGTTGTGTGTTGTTTCATTCACACCAGTAATCCAGGTTTATTAGTCTGTCTACTTCTCCAACGCTCAAAATGCTCTGTTCCACCTTGTGATTTCATGAAACTGTAGCTTTTAAGTTAACAGCTGCATTTACCTTTAGTTTAGTAGAGACACGCAATTCCAGGGCTGATCCAAATGATTCCAGTGAAGGTGTATGGAGTTTAAGAACATTTGTGTGTTAAACATGTGCGAATGAAACAAAACACAACTCGAGTTTGTGATGAGAAAACATTATAATATAGATAAGAAAATTGTGAAATACAGGTTCTTTTGTTGTGGTTGTGTAGTATTCTTGGGTACTTATGTTGAGATATAAAGCATTTAATAATTAGTTCTTTTCGTTTTCATTTAAATTAACCATACTATTCAACTAACACCAACTCTTAATGATATTCACTGTTGTTTTGCCCCAGGACTTCTAGTGGTATATGTTGGTGATGCCATACTGTGAGGCCTTTAAGACACTGTATACATTTACATGGGCAGTAAAAATCAGATAAGTAGAATAACCATATAACCCAACAATTATATCTGGTTTTGGTGTGTTTTTACATGCACAAGAGAAATCTGATCTGATCTTGGAGCTGTTGTGTTTAATTCGCACATGTTTGAATATCCCTTTATTATTAGCTTTTCTACATTCCCAAAGCTCACAATGCTTTATTCCACCTTGTGATGTCATGAAGTGGTAGTTAACAGCTACCTTTTATCTTTTGTACAGTAGAGATGGGCAATTCCTGAGTTTGAGAGAAGAACTCAGCCTAAATGTGCAGAATTTGTGTGTTAAACCTCAGCTCCAGGTATGTTTTTGATGAGGAAACAACATTATACCATAGATCAGAAAATAGCTTAATATGGGCCCTTTAATCATCAGTAGATTTTAGAATAACAGTTGTTTGACTTGAATTTTAAAATAACTCATTCAATCTTTAACCTTATCAAAAAATTCTCCAAAAATAGTTTGTAGTGTGCATGTGAACATAGCCACGGACCCATCCCCTCCACACTGCAACACACTGTATATGGGACAACACTGGTCATACCTAGTCTGCTCCAGGACACGATGGGCCGAGGGTATCCCGTGGCAATGCACTCCAAAATGGCCGTCTGGTGCACGGTGAGGGTAAGGTTCTCCGGGCCGACCAGGATCATGGGCTCTTTGTACACTGAGGACTGGGAGGCTGCAGACAGGAGAGGGAGCGGACAGCAGCGGTGAGTTTGGTGCAGGGCATGCTTTAATTGGATTTCTCCACAGAGCATTAACTCAGTGTACTGTATCTCTGCCATCGGACAGGCCAACAATGAAACCCTGAAAAAATGCTGTAGCAGATAAAGAAGAAGAATGGGCCTAGCTGTATTCTTGTGATGATGGTAAGAGAAGAGAGGCGTTTCAAGGCTGATTCACACATGCTATTAACAGTAAATGAAATGCACTGTATGTAGGACTTGTGTGGCTTTATTGAGCGTACCTGAAATAGTAAGGAGAGCCTCTGTGCTGTGCTTGACTCCAGCGCTGTTATGGGCCACGCAGCAGAACCTCCCCCTGTCCTCCCCCCGCACCCCCGTGATCTGCAGCACGCCTGTGGGCAGCAGCGTGTACCTGCACAACAGCAACGCAGTTATTATCATGGAGGAGAAATGTACCTGAACCATTTAAACGAAAAACAAAAGCAAAGCGGAAGGGGGGAGAATATGATTGCAATATCAAATTCTCCTATGATATCTTTGAATTTCCTATGAACCCTTCCTATGAATGTACTGTTGTGGATTAAGTGATGCAATGATTAAAACTCCATAACCAAATTATCATTTGCTGGTTTCTAGTCCTTAGTCGTTTATTTGATTAACTGGTTGATGGTGTCTTAGTTGAAATTTTATTAGTGGACTGATCATCAGAAGTTACTTTAGTGGATGAGTTGAAGATTTGGTATTTATTTTATGAAGGCAAATTAAACTCATGATTCACAAGTTCACATGTCTCTATATAAATACATTGTTTCCTCTTTGTTGTTTTTGCTGTAGTCAGATATATAGAAATATGTTAATTTCTTTAGTCAGCTACAGTCCTACTGCTTTGTCAGTATATGTCTCCAAGAGAATTTAAAAGGTTAAGCCTCAATAACAAAAATTATTCGTGTGTGTGATTGGTCATTATTGGATGGGGTAATGACACAGATTGGCAGCCTCGCTTCTGTCAGTCTACCCCAGGGCAACTGTGACTACAATAGTACTTTACCACCACAAAATATGGAGTGAATGAATAATGCATCATTGTAAAAAAGTATGAGACTACTGTTAAATTCTTGTTGCATGAGTGATTTAAGTGACAGCATTTAGTTTGGCCCTGTGTGCTTAAATCTATCTCTTCACCATAGACACTTATTGCTGTTTGCTGTCTGAACTTTGACCCCACCTCTTGTCACCGGTGTCCACAGGGTGTCCGTCTTTCTCCCAGCTGATGACAGGCTCAGGCAGCCCGTGGATCTGGCACTGAAACCGGGCCACTCCTGCTTCTTCTGCCTGCACCGACTCTGGCTGGACATGGAAGTCTGCCATAGCTGCAAGACACAGAGGGGAAAGGTTGTTTTTAGGTCAAAACATCCCAATCCATCTACAGTCGCCATAGTGATCTGAACGCCTGGCAGCTCAAGGCTCATGCAAAACAATCTAAAAATATATGCCTAAAACAGTGTACATAACGAATGGCCCTAACAAGTTTATTTTGCCCTCAAACACATATTAATTTAGTCAGCGGGGGGCTAGTAAAATTGCTTCGCTTGGACACAGTTTGACGCGTGCGTATATGCATTTATTAACATACATTACACCAGGCAGTGGAGATAAGGCATGATGATTCCCAGCATGTGAATACTGACTGGCTAAAATGAGGTTGGTTAAAAATTGCTGTATAGTCGGCTCACACGGGGCTCCAGTAATGGTTCTTGAAATAAAGTGCGACTCTCATCTTTGAAAGTGCACACTGCTCTTTTAACTCCCAGACAAATGAGTTTACACAATGAGAACACACTGCAGCCAGCGTAAAGTTATGGCGTGTAAAAGAGACTATATTTATTGTCCGCAAATAAAAGTTTCCCTAAATAACCTCCTGATAGCATGCTCTAATCTTAGAAGGAAATCCAATCTTCCCAGATGGGGTGGGACTACATTAGCAGTTCTGCTCGTCAGCTTGTATTTTTCAAATAGAAAGCTATATCGGGTTTAACTATCTCTGCAGGAAAGTGCGTTTGTTGTGGCAGTAAGTGATGCTCTGAAACAATGCATATAAATGTGACAGAGATACTGATCAAAACAAGAAAACATGATACAGTGGGAGGAACTTTGCCAAGACGAGCTCATCTCATTCTTATATAACTACAGAAGATACAACACGAAACATTAACCTTTAAAGGACCCATATTGCGCTATTTTTCTATGTTATAATGATGTGGTTTCCTCATCACATACCTAGAGTTGTGTTTTGTTTCATTCACACAAACATTGCATATTCAGGCTGAAAACACTCTGTTCATGTGGTAAGTGCTCCACTGTCTTTTTAAACTACATATACCTTCACTATAATTATTTGGATAATTTCAGCCTTGGAATTGACAATCTCTACTGAACTAAAGATAAAAGGTAGCTGTTAACTTGAAAATTACTGCTTCATGCCGTCACAAGGTGGAACAAAGTATTTTGAGCTTTGGAGATGTTGACAGACAATAAATAATAAAGGGTTACTCAAAGACAAGACAAAAGATCCTAAACTTTACTATACTGATAGCTATCAAACCTCAGGTGTAGAATAGGAGGGGGACAAAAAAAGAAAAGATTCTCAATCCTTGTTTCCTGAACGAAGGACACATTCAATTCAACAAGCTTTGTGTCCAGATGAGTACAATGTTCCTATGACTTGGAAATGAAAGCTGTCAATAGAAATACCTACGTGACCTTGACCCTAATGACGTCCTTCTGAAATGACTATCCAACACAAAGAGTATATAAACTAGGTTTGTTGGGTCCATTTAGTAAGTTAATAGTATCTCTGTCTGGGGGTTTTGAAGTTTGAATGCCAATAGAACAAATGGTGCTTGAACCAGGGACACAATCTAATCAATTTGCATCAGGCCTTCCGTATTAATAAAGTAGAGCGGAGGAAAACTAATTCAGTACAAAAAAGTAGTTGATACAGCAACTTAGTCCAATAGTCTTGATTTCACGTTGACTTGAAATCATATAAATTACCGCTTTTAGAGACATACTTCTACCGTTTCTATTATCTCGTCCCTTAGCAGAATGCATTCAGTTTGCTATAGTAAAGCTGAATATTGTCCTTGGCAGAATGTAGTTATGATGTATGGACACATATGATCTGCCATCACTAACAATGACTACAGATGTGACAGGCGTACAGCACAGTCTCACAGTGAGAGTCGTTTTTGAAATGCTAACTCACTGTTCACACATGTATGCACACAACACATATATCTGTATCCATGTAGGAGTATTTGTATTAGAATAGCAAGCCTCATTCAGCTGCACTTCACATACTAAAGCCCAGCGCAATAACGCCAGCGTCCGAGGTGGAGTCCAAGACAAACTCAATTAGGGAGAGGGTCTTTCTTACTGCATCTAGTTCCAATACACCTTCTCTAACAAGAGTGTGCTTATTTAAATGTCAACCATAATTAAATGAATGAACAAGGACTTATCTGAACACAGTTAGCATAACAAGAAGGATGGTCCCCTTATTATTTCATAACCTCCTGTCTCTCCCAGTAGCTATGCGTAGAGTCACTCAGTGCAGCATATTTACAATACATCCTTGTGGTTCTTCCATAGCTTCCAATGTGAATCCACTAGAAATCGATTTATTGCAGTTTTCTTTATTAAACAGTCAGTGATGTAGTGATTTGATGTAGATTTGTAAGCGCAGTTTAATAGATTAAGTTATAGAAAGGGTGGTTGGAATAGAGACATTACTTGCATTGGAGTGCCATTACTCCTCTGAAACAGGGAGGGGTCACTGTCTAACACTATGATTATGCCACTCTGTGTCCTAATGAGAGGTGCAGCATTCAGAAACACGACATGACCTTAGCTCTGACTGCATACAAGAAAGGTGTGATGAAAATTTAACCATGCTAATTCACCATTCTTCCTGTTTCACACCATACACATATATATCCAATTAGAACACGTAACACCTCCGAAACCATCTTAAATCCAGAACATGTATTTTGTGATTTGAGGCCATACTTTATTCGTCTCACTGGAGCAATTGTGTTTAAGTGCTGATCTCCAGGGCCCACATGGGACCAAGAGCCCCCTCATAAAGTGTTTTAGGCCCAATCAGAACACTGGAGGAAACATTACAAAGTACACCATATTTTATAAGTCAAGCAGCACATCCTGAAGCTGACATGAGAAGTGCTTCCCTGCTGCAATGAACCCAAAAACCCCAAACCACAATTTAGCACATAGTGAATATATTCAGGCCGGAGCATAATGGGAGGAAGACGATCCCTGTGCTGTTTTTCTTTGCTACTGTAGGTGTTGGCAGGGATCCTCTCGCTCTTGCAGCAGCACAAAGCCTGGAGTAGACACTTGCCGAGTCGAAACCCTGAAGGCATCCAAAGAATCTTCTATAACAAAATGTACAGAAACCAGTGGCTCACAGTGACTAATGTCATCAAAGCACAGCGCTGTCCTGGAATACGGCGTAAATGAAGACACACACATGCATGAGTGCGCACATGCGAGTCTGTGCTGTGCTGCTGTTTGTACAGCCCAGTCAAAGGAGCACAGACACAAGCAGCGAGAGGCAGAAACGCACTTGAATACTGTAGAACAAAGGAGTTAAAAAGAGGACCAGTACCCACAGGAGCTTTCTTAAGCATCTTTGCCAAGTAGTCATGGTGTCCATGGACAGCCCCCCTAACGGGCCCCACCCCTGGCACTCATGCATAAAACATGTCTGCTCTAAGAGGCCCACACCCCTGCTCCTATCGACATGCACATCCAAAGAGACAATTGAAAAAATAACAATGGGCTTACTTATGCAGATAAACACATAGAGAGGCCGCTGAAGTTGTAATGCAGCATGTAAAGGAAAATAGCTTTTAGTAATCTGCATTGTGCACCTGCGTTTTACTGGTAAGAGGTTATAGGGTTTAAAGTGATGGCCAGAGCTCATGCACGTACAAACACATCCAAAGAGCTGCTTCAACAGAAACACGGAGCTCAATCGATGCAGCGTGCTGCTGTGGAGAAGGCGGACACACATGAGGCTCTATCACTCATCCGCACAGCCGCTGCAACACTGCTTTCCTATTGTTTTTCACTCTTCCTTTGCGAGCCGTTGACAGACAATCACACATGATTAAAGACTGTCCACTAGCAGCATGACGCTGCTGGCTTAAATGGAGCACGTCTAATTACTGCAATAAGGGAGCGAAAGGCTGGGGTGCATACTAAAAAGAAATCCATACACAAGTGCACAGCGAGGAGATGGCTGTGCAGCACATGTTTGATGCTTCCTCAGTGACAAGCACAAAAGAAGAATGAGCGATGTAGTAATATGAGGGAAGGTCAGAGACAGCCAATGTGCTGCGTGGTGATTTAGACAGAGAGCCCCACTGTAAATCAGACACAACTCTGGGCATTTAATAAGAGACAACAAGTGAAATGCACTTCCCCTTACATGCAACCCAAACACTGACAAAACAACTGCAACTGATGTGCTGTACACAGCATGTCGCCTGGAGACACAGGCTGAAATATTAATGTGGGTACACATTTACAATTACTGATTATTGGATTTGAGGCTAGTCAATATTGATGAATCTTCTCATCCTTCAATTCCACACTACTGCTCGTGTACAACAGGCCCGCGTGTTTCCCCAATCACAGCCGCTCATGTATCTAATGAAGAACTGTAGATTATACGGTGATTATTTGAATGACCCTCTCTGAATTATTTTTTGCCTAATAGCTCCAAAGTAATGATCCTTTTCTTTATAGCTTTGTTAAACACACTCCCATACACACACATGGAGCCGCGGATAATTAACAATCAAGATAATGTCTGTGACAACTCTGGCTTGTCAGATGAAACCCATCGTGGGGCGAGCACCTTTTTTATTTTTCTCCTCAAAGCACAGTAACGCGCTCCTGTTGTTCTGCGCTGTGGATGATTCATTGATATGACAGAGGTAATGATGCCAGGAGAAGGGCCACACATCCTGCAGCACCATTCAAACCTGCTGCTAGTCCGGATAGCTCCAGTAACCCCATGTTCGAATGTCATCGCCCTCCCTCTCTCCAATAGGACACTGCTCGCCCCCAAACCCCCACCCCTGTACATTTCAACCGTTTTCTCTCTTTACCCCTTAGGCCCCGCCTCTTCCCGAGCCCTCTCAAGCCTGTGACATCATTAAGCACATGTTGTTCAAACAGCGGTGATGATTGCCGAGACCACCCCACCCCCCGCTCTCTCCCACCTTCCCCTGTGTCGCGGTAAACCAGTAGATAGCGGCCCATAAATAATAAAGATCCCCGCCACGATGCTATGTGCTGTTCCAGCATGGAGAGCGCACACTTCAACAGGCTTTAAACAGGCATCAACCTAAAATAGCGAGCTCTGCGCTGGGACCCTCGAGATGGTATTTTAATGCAGATGTGAGATTTTATTGGCTCCTTGCTTGCCTCTACACCCTCCACCCCACCACCAACCTCTTTACACCCCCACTCAACCAGCCCAGATTCAAGCCATGGGCACTTGTGTGATCAATCTCCTGCTTGGTGGTGCGTGTTGCTTATTACCTGCAGAAAGAGAGGGGCTTCAAATGCATACGGAAAGCTCTGTCTTTCCCTCCGCGCTGCCATTCGCCTCTTTTAATACTACCACACATCAACACCTCACTGTGTCACTGCCTTAGCGCTACTGGAGACGCACATCTGGGGCGCTCAGGGCTCAGGTGGCTGACGCATACATGGAAATAAGGACAGTATGGGCTTCGCCAACCAGCTTCTCTGATCATTTAGATTGAAAGATGCACAGCCAATATGGGGGGTATAATAGAGTCTATATAGATATGCCTTTAAAAGCATGCACTATCAAACGTATACTGTCCCACAAGGCCAAAACCCTTTTCAATGAGACCAACAGGCTGAAGCAGAGTGGAGTAAATTCTTTGCCAGGAGCAACAGTATAAAAGCACAGCCATTACCGAACTGCCCCAATAACACATCAAGGTCTTCGGGCATAACATGTAACAAAGACAGCATGAAGACAAGAATGCTGATATGGATTATTTACTGTATTGTGTGTGCTGAGTGGAAAATAATTCTTTATATAAAATGAACTCAACAATCTATAGTGCACAAAAAGAACCTTGAATTGGGAGCTGGATTTTTGTACACAGGTAATCGGATGAATTGCAATGATTCATGTATTACAACCCAGCATCTCTGCGTCGGCTTGTCAAAATCAAAGCTATACTGATTTTTTGTTCAATAATTGATGGATTTGGATTTTTTTGATCAGTTGACTAGTCAAATAAATATGTCTATTGTACACTAAGGTAAGGTAAATTAAGACTTTTAAATATTTTATCAACCCAGTAAAGTTTGAAATGTAGTGACTGAAGGTTTCTAAATACAGACTTTACAACTAAAGTGTATTATTCACAAAAAAGATTTTAAAAAAATATTTTTTTATTTTTTGAAATGTAATACTACCACTATCGTTGTTATTTTAAAAAGCCTTTATTGTATGTATTTTAGGGTCTGTATAGTCCATAAGGATTACGATTTTCAAAATATGATTATGCTTTTTTATTTTTTTTTATACTGTCATGATTAGTGGACTAATCATTCAGTCCTGATCACATGGTCTGTAGCAATATATCACACTTCAAAGTTTGCCATCAGGACACAACCATCTCTACAACATTCAAAAGTTTACTGGAAAGCAGCAATTTTTCTATAATTTATTGCATATTTCTACTGCAGTCCCATAATTCAATGCCACTTTCTCTATCTCCACACAGCCTTCCACAAGTGAGAGATCCGCCTTGAGTATTGGAATCAATAGTAGTTGCAGTATGAGACACTAGTGCCCGATGTTGGTTTAAAAATAACATGCTGTGAAGAGGAGCGCTCCATAAGACATTATTCTGATGCATATTTCATGGATTCTCAGAAATGGTATTCACAAACGCATCGCCCTGGACCCACACGTCATTGCCGTGATCTTTCTGCGTTGTAACAAATGGCATATTATCCCACACAGATCAGCTAAATGTCAAGCAAAGGACACGAAAAATCTGCCGACTTCAATTAATGCCGTGGTTCTTCTTATGAATACATTTCTGCTGTTTTCCTAAATCCTCTCTGCCCTTTGACCCAGAGAGACGATTTCACTTTCTATAGCAGTACAATTTCAAAAGCCTGTTGTTGTAATGGGGTCTTTTGTTAGGGCTAGTTTGCGTTGGGCTTTCTGGCAATGTGACTGTCCTTACTTTATCGAGTTGATCAATACAAGAGGGACTGGGAGAGAAGTTAAATATAGGAAGATTGATGGCTGCTATTACAGTGCCCAGTCAAGGCAAAGGGGAGCAACATGGTTACAGTTACTGCTCACAAAAATGTGCATTTTTATTTACAAGCACGGTATAAAAAAAAAAAAGGTGTCCCTTTGAGCAAAATTAAAAGCATTATTTCCTGGCTGTCTAAGCATTTGCACAAAACAAGGTTGTTTATAATTTGAATTGGTTACTGGAGAAGCTACAAGTTGACAATTGGCTCCCGGCGAAGATTTAGACATACCTGGGCATGCTTCTAATTATAAAGACATTTTGAAAAGTAATTGCTTTTATAAAATATCGCTTGAGGGTGTAGTCAATAGAAACAAATTGGCCTCTATTGTAGTGTTCTGAATCTTACAATCTCAAAACAGGCCCTTAAGAGCTGTTGAGTCTGTATTGGGTTTGTAGCTTGCCTTACAAATCACACTGCTTGCTAAAAAAAACACACCAGAGCTCATTTGTTGAATTAATTTGGTTTATAAACATTCTGCCTAATAATAATCTAGTTAGTATACACTTGAATCTGAGAGAGCCAAAGTACTCAAGTATTTAAATTACAGAAAAGCAAATTTGTTTTGGACCCCTAAAAAAAAAAGCAACACATGATCCCAGCACAACATTCACATCATACTCCATACAACTGTACAACAACTCGCCTTTATGTAAGAGATATATGTCATGTTAATCACTATTTCATCTTTGCTGAGATATATTTGTATTACTATATTTCTATATATTTTTTTTTTATTTTTACTTGTATACATTTATATAATTATGTTTTATTTGACACCAGTCAGTTTTGAATTTATTATGACAATACATATTTTTGCTCTTTACTATTATAATATATTGTGATGTGTGTCTAAATAATTTATCTTGTGGATCAATACAGTTTGTCTAAGTCTAAGTTTAACTGAAATACAACATGCATGCATTTCAGAACATGCAAAGTTCATATTCTATATAAATATAGGACAATTTCTTATTTACAGTGGAGTTCTATTATCCAAATAATAGCAGCCTTTGTGTTTAGATAATTGCTCCAACTCAAATTGTGCTTGTATTGTATTGCAATATAATAAGCCTTTGTTAGCATTATACTCCACTGAATCTCACAATCATAAAACATTCCCTTAAGACACTTCATATTTTAACATGCTAAACAATTACACCACTTCCTAAACGCATCAAAGCTAATCTGCTAAATTAATTACACACATGTAAACACTATTATTCTGACAACATAGTTAGCATGCACTTTGGAGACAAACTCAACAGCGCCCCCAAATGCCCCACTCCACATCACTCCCACCCACTTACCCCCCAGAGCACCTTCTGCACCTCCCCTACTCCCTTCCTCTCCTCCTCCCCTCCTCCCCCACTCGGGACCTCGCTCGGCTCCGGCCCCTGCGCCCCACATCTCGACACTAAGCCCCAGACAGTCACTTCAGCGTGCACACCCTAATTAAAGAGGAGGCTATTAAAGCACAACAGATGCTGAAAATTAAGGGATTATTTAAATCACTCACAGCCAGGGATTGTGGGTAAGATTAGGGAAAGTGTGAGATCGGAGTGAGGACAAAAGGGAGAGGACGTGCTAAAATAACAGACAAATTAGGCTAACAAAATTAACGTACTAGTTATAGTTACAAAAACTGGCATGAGTATTGGCTTGTGTTGGACTTGTTGCTAGACACGGTTTCTCTGTAATTAGCAAAAATGCATTAGTGTTGATACAAAAAAGAAAAGCAGAGGTAGAAGAAAAAGAAGAAGTAAGGATTTGATGTGCAAGAGGTGTCAGTTATGTAACTTAGCATTCAATCGTATATAACTGTATTCAATGGAGCTCTCTCTTCTTCACCTATTGGGACAGTTTCTCAACATCTTGTCAGATCTTTGAGCCCGCATAGAGACACAGATGTCTTTCTTTTAGACAGCAGGTGTGCCTAGGATTTTAAGTGCAAAGACGATACTGCGCTTTTGTTACTGATGCACTCACTGTCCAGCCCTTTGGCCCATCGCGGTCTCACGAGGGTTCATCCTGTGCATAATGCGGCGCCCCCTTAAGGACATACCCAAAGGACAACCATACAAGAGCACAGCACGCTAATGTTATCCTTCAAAACCACTCAGATTAACCCCACGGAAACAACCAGAAGGTCAGTGTTGGGCTGTTAGTGGTGGCTCGTGTTCCCGCAGCCAAATAGTTGAACCAAAATGATGCCCACTCTGCCAAAGGGGGCTGCCCTGTTGCACCAGAGTCATTAACATTGAAGGGTGAAAGGAACAGCTTCATCATTCTTCTTGTAACATTAGAACTTTACAATGAACAAGCTTTAGTCAATGATCTACAAACCACCTACAAAGGTCCACAAGTCAATGATCGCCCCAAATGCGGAAAAAAGGTGTAAGAAAGATCATATTATGACTTAAAGGTCCTATATTACACAAAATGGATTTAAGCCATGTTAGAATGTTGTTACCTCCTCAAAAACATAGCTGGAATTGTGTTTTGTTTCACTCACACATGTTTGAGTAATTCTTAGTAATTCGTCTGTCTACATCACCAAGCTGAAAATCCACTGTTGCACCTGGTGACGTCATGAAGTGATCAAGTTAACAGCTACCATTTACCTTTTGTTCAATAGAGATTGGCAATACGAGGGCTGATGTTATCCAAATGATTTTAGTGAAGGTGTATGTAGTTTAAAAACACAGTGGAGCACTTCCTGTATAACCACGTGACATTACGAAGTGAAACAGAGTGTTTTCCGTTTGAGGGAAGAACACAAAATATGCAAGGTTTGCGTGTTAATGAAACAAAACACAACTACATGTTTTTGACATTATAGTTGATCAGAAAATAGTGTGACAAAGGCTCTTTAATGATTATGCAGTTCGGCAAAACTAAGTGTCAATTTAAAGTACAAGTAAAATATAGCCCACTCTTGGCCCATAGTTGTGATAATATGCATTAGCAAATACTTGAAAGATTATTGGAGGTGTGAGCAACAATAACAAAACTACAAGAAGATTCTAAATAAATATATAAAATAATAACTTGTATACCGATTTCACAGCAAACAATTTTCTTTTGTCAAAGTAATGTTATCATATGGCCAGATAATATTAATCTCACAAACCCTTCACTGCTCAGATAAAACACAGGTTTTTATGACAAATTTGGTACAAGATTCCTGACATCCTTCATTTTCTCACTCGCAGTTCCCCCCCAACCCACAATGCCTTTCTCCAGTTGCCCAGGAGTCACAAATCTAATTAATATCACAAAATACCTTCGCATGCATTTAAATGAGACCCTGTTCCCATTACATTACATGAGCTTATATCAGCCTAAGTTATGTTCCTTCACTGTAAAGACAAAGCCCTACCTCCCGCCATGCCAGCTCTTCCTGAAATATATATGAATGCTCAGCGACATCTGGGGTTAAATCAAAACATGTATATTCAAATGGAAATGCTATTAAATACTTGTCGTACAGGTCTCCGCCTCTTGTTTTGTTAGTGTTAAAATAAGGGAGGCCAGCAGACAGAAGTGACACTGAAAAACAACCGAGACGGACATTTGGCATCACAATTCTGCCCATTTCTCCGCGCATTACTTCTGCCTCATTAACGGACAACTGTTTGGTAGGAGGCCACTTTAAGGATCTTGTAAAAGTCAGTATTTTACTATTTTTTCTGGATGCAATTTTGCGCAAACACAGGCACAAATTCTAAACATATTTGCATCCTCCAACAGTCTTGAAGGTTGTCTGGAGTTTGACTTTGACCGTGGCTCTGAGCAGGTTCGGGGGGATCCCAGACGAGATGGATGACCCCACATCTGGCACTCCCGTGGGACAAGTGAAAGCCTCGAGGCGGGGCGGACGGTGCGCTCCAATGCACCTCACAGCACCCAGAAAACAGGACGCTCCAAATGTCCCAAACGGCTGTGTGTGTAAATCTCCACTCAGTCTGGCCCACATGTGAGCGGGCAGAGGGTGGTCCTCAGCTGGGGCAGACAGGAGCTCAGGTCTCATCTAGTCTGAGGCAAAACCCAGACTCAAGGTCAAGGTCAAGTTACATTTGGCGTTGACAGACACAAATACTTTAACGGGTCCATATTGCGCTATTTTCTGATCGTTGTTATAATGTTGTTTCCTCATTAAACATCCCTGAAGTTGAGTTTTGTTCCATTCTCACATTTTTAACACACAAACTCTGCATATTTAGGCTGAGTTCTTCTCTCAAACATATAACAAGCTGTTCCACCTTGTGATGTCATGTGGTAATATAGGAAGTGCTCCACACCATCACTAGAAATATTTGGAGGATTTTAGCCCTGCAATTACCAATCTCTACTGAACTAAAAGGTTGCTATTAACTTGAAAACTACAGCTTCATGACATCACAAAGTGGAACAGAGCATTTTGAGCTTTGGGAGATTTAGACAGACAAATAATAGAGGGTTATTCCAACATGTGTGAATGAAAAAAATATACAACTCCCGTAGGTTTTTGATGAGGTAACAACATTATCACATGGCTTATAGCTCATAAGAGTCAATGTTGTGAAATATAGGACCTTTAAAAATCACATACTACTACACTATTATGTGTACTACTGTTACTACTATTATAACTCTCCTTAATAATACCGCTCTGACGTTATTATAAGGCTGTAGCTCTCTGGGTCAAAGGGCAGAGAGGATTTAGCCTATTTGAGGGAAGGTCGTTGTTGCTGCATGGTGTAAAATATTTTTGCTCATTTGAAAAAAGAGAAGAAAAGTGTAGCTCAAGCTTACTCAGACATAAGTGAGTCATCATCATTAAATGTAATCTTTGATATTAAAATTTGTGTATAGTAACAGCATTTTTTACCAGACATTTTTACCAGCATTTTTTATTCAGTATAGAAAGTTTAGTGCAGTTTGCAAGAGTCAGTTCACATGTTAAGACACGTCCAGGAGGTCAGACCCATCAGCCAAAGATGTGCTGTTTCAGATTCTTTTCACCTTTTCACAGATTTACAGTGCGTTCATGGCTGACATTATTCATGTTGTGTCAAAGTTTAGCCTTAAACAGCTGGACGTATGCTAGATTTACATACAGCACTGTACAAAGCATAAATCTATTGTGGAAAGACCTGAATAGACTATAATTAGAATTTTATATAAGCCATGTCTATTGAATCAAACACTGCAGCAGAGGCCCATTTGCTGGTTCTCAAATGTTGGAGTAAATGCAGATAGCTATCTCCACTGAATAGCACTGTTCTCTTCTTATCCGCTCTAGGCAGGCCAACTGTCATTTTAGCCTGCTTTCCCCAGTCCCTCTTTGTCCTCTGGCCCCTGCACCCTGATCCTAATCTGAAATAAGCGCGAGCTGTCAATTACTGCCTTTAAAATGAAAATGTTTCCATTAGTGGAGCGTGTGTGAATGCTCCTTTACATAAGACTAGTAAATGGAAACAGTGTGGACTACAACACCTGCCCTCTTCCACTACTGCAAGCACACATCAATACTGTGGACAAGATAAATTATTTTATTATTCAGAGAGCATTATGCATCTATATTATGGATTTAGCAGAAATACACGCTTGGAAAATTCCTGTTGTGGACTAAATCTATATCCAGGTGCGTCATAAATCACCATAAAATACAATAATTTGGAAAAGTCGATGTTTTATCTAAATGAATAGGAAACCCATTTATTATGTAAATTCAGTACACCAGTATTGCATTCAAATAAGCAGCTTCAAAAACAACTACACTAGCAGTCAAAGGTTTGGACGCAATACTTTCTACTTAATACTTTCTAGAATTTATATATTTACAGAAGAGATCAAATATATGAAGTAAGATACGTGGCGTTATGTAGAAACTTTAAATTCATATCCTCAAAAAAGCCACCCTTAACTTTTTTCTTTACTGCATAATTTCATGTATCTTGCTTCATATATTTGGTGTTTTCTGAATTCAAAACATAGAAAGTAGTAGTAGTAAAAAAAAAAAAACATTAAATGAGAAGGTGTGTCCAAACGTTTGACTGATAGTGTATACACTTAAAAAAGGCGGGAGACATATCAAAACATTTATAATATTACAATTCTTGTTTAGCGGTATGTAAAATGAATACTGAGTGTATAATTTTATTTAAAAAACAAATGAAAAGGTAGTAGTGCGATGTAATTTTCCAAACAAGGTTATACAGTGATATTTCTGCACTTGTATGGTTAATTTTACAGTTCATTTATGTGATACTTGAACCTCAGCCAAGATGTTTATAGGCACTTTTTAGCACTTTTTAAGCACATTTATGATGAATTGCCTTATTGCGATAGTTAAAAAATAATGAGATATTTTTGTCAATAATGCCCATCCACCCCTATTACTTAATGTTACATATTTATTAAAGTCACAAAACTATGCTCTGGGTCGTAAACCTTGGACTATTTGGATCTGTTCTTTTGGAAAGCTGATTAATCTGTTTAAACAAGAGTAGAAATCTGTACAGCATTTGTCTAATTATGAGTCTTACATAAGACTCATAATTAGACAATTATGAGTCCCTCCCACCCCCACCACCCCCCCAAAAAGAAAAGAAACTCTGACAATCATGCATTCTTACTGTGAGTGGGGTATGTTCTACAGAGATCTGCCCAGTAACATGGCTTTCCAGAAGGTACTTACTTCGTTCTTCAACTTTGTTTTCTTAATCGGTGATACGTGTACGATTCGGCAGCATTGCATAACAGGTACAATTTGGTACAATTTTTTTTAAAATCTGCTACTAGCTAATGTGGCCTGCAGTTATCCACTGAAGGTGCTGACAACATCACAGGTCTTTGTTGTGATGACATTTACAGCGACATCAGTTCCCACTGGCACCGCAGAAGTCAGCGGACTTGTTTCTTTTCTTGTTTCAGATGAATATTGTGATTTAAAATGTCTTAGATTACAACTAGCGGGTTCAAGCATAATATGTCTTCTAAATGTAAATGTTCACAATATTTATTAATGACCTGCTGTTGCTGAACCCTCTGTGGTTTAGAGAAAATAAACATATCTGACAGTTAAGTGAAGCAGCTGTGGCCATTGAACTACGCTGCACATTAAATTGGATAGAGCTTAATTCATTTTTTAAAGAAATGATCCATGCCACTCAGAAAGCAGTCACCAGTCAAACACGTGGGCCCACTTATTCCCGCTCCACAGCTCCGACATGGCACAGGTATGCCCCAGCGCTCCCACTCTCTGACATGCACAAAAATGACTCTCGCTCCATCCCATCCACCCTGACTGATCCACACGCAGGATCAGTCAGGGCCCTCTCTGCCCCATCAGCTCCTCTGACAACCGTAATGAGTTTCTTCTCTGTGCAAGCCAACTGGCACCCACTCAAGGGAATTTTTCAGCCTGAATTGCGGCCATTAATCACAATCCCGGGCAACGCTGCTGTGCCATCACATGTGTGGCAAACAGACATTGGTTCGCGGGGGGCAATGGGAACCGTAGGACACATAGCAAAGGAGGAGAGTATGTAACTAAAGCTGTGTGCTGATGAGGAAGGTCTGTAGAACCATAAAAATGTAATAATAAGGCGTAATAAAGCGTCTTACTGGGAGGTTATTGTAGGAGTGGGATCGGCGTGCAGAGGAGGAGAAAGCCAAGAGTGCAGCAGATGCTCTAATCTGTAAATATGAGCTTAGTTAGTGTGAAGAGAGGCTGGGGCATCAATCACCAGCAATGAGATGGAGATGTGGCTGTCAGGAGAAGCAGCCTCATGAAATTGAACTGTTAAATAAACACTCTGCACAGGTTAACAGGTTTCATCTGATTCAATTTATATTTCAGTTTTGTAACTTTATTAAAATGTAAAGTGTTGTGGAAAAAAAGGACTTGGAAGCAGTATTAAATATTTGCATCCATACATCTGTTGTAAAATTACATTTCCCAACATGATATGATATGATAGGTGTGTTTTTGTGTAAGATGTGTCAGATGATAAGAAAGGATAACTAGAGACATGCAAGAGATAGGAGGTAATAATCTTCTGTCTTGTTTATTGAGAGGTCTTTAGCTGATGTGTCAGTAAAAGTAGATGTTTTGGAGCAGAGTTCAGAGTTAAGTTTAATGTATTTTGCACTGTCCCTGTCTCATTAAATAGTTTAAAATTCAAAAGTTTTTGTGTTAAATGGTAATAATTACACATTTGTATATTTGTATAGTTCATAGTCAGGATTTTTTTTTAACAAGATTAAATAAAACAGAATAGAAAACTGTCACTAATCAATATGGGGGGAAAAAATATAACACAACTGCTTTAGATACAAGATAAAAATCTGTTTTGCTTGGCCACAATGAAAATCTAAACAGAGCTTAAAGATACCAAAACCCAACAGCTGTATCCTACGAAACAGACCTGCACACAATATGTTCAAACTTAACTTATTCAAACCACTAGAAATATGCATATTTATTAGCTTCTATTATGCACTGTTCAGTCTGGGTCTCAACTTTCTATAGTGCAGTGTTTAGTTAGGCAAAATAGTGACAGGACGGACATAGCTTTGACTAATGAAGTTATGTGAGAATTAACAGCTAAACAATAACCAGGATGTCAAAGGGCAAAATCTGCCTTAATTCCAGACAGAACATTGTTTGGTCCACATCCCATCTTTTGACAGCTGGAGCTCCGGATTGCTCCCCTATTCTTAGCCTAACTCATTCCCTTCATTGATGCAACCAGCTGACTGTGGTCACCAGGGATATTACTACCCATCTAAGAAGACCCCCTCTCAATACCCCACCCTTTGCCCCAATCATGATAATATGCAGTGTGCAGCAACCCCCATCCCTTTTGTACATAGGCACATGTGCGCGCTCCTTGGACACGCCCACCCGCACCACAGTCTTCGCACCGATATAAAAGCAAATAAAGCCTCAGCAGGAGGAGATAGGAAAGGCCGTGTCACAAGCACTTAGCGTTACATGACAGTGGGTGAGAAATGAAAGCCCTTTGTCTCAGCTGCCTTTACCTACGCAGCACTAGAGGACAAAGAATGCAGTGTTTACTAGAATTCATCAGATAACCAACGCTACAGAGGATTTGAGTAAACCTAGATACTCATCGGCTCGTGTTTCTTAAAGGACAACCGGATAGTATGTTTGGAGGTGACTTATATGTTAAGGACACAGATACACATTGGAAGATAACCTGAAAATATGAGGTGTTTTGGAAAAAAAAAAAAATGCAAAATGGACTCTTGCAAATGATTCTACAGTAGTGAAAGTGTATGGAGTTTAAAAACACAGTGGAGTGCTTCCTGTGTTACCATGAGACATCACAAGGTAGACCAGAGTGTTTTCAGTTTGGGAGAAAAGCTCATTCTAAATATGCAGGTTTTGTGTGTTAAACATGTGTAAATGAAACAAAACACAACACCAGGTATGTTTTTGATGAGGAAACATAATAACATAGAATAGAAAATAGCGTAATATGGGCCCTTTATAACTGTAACAATAACACAATGTACATTTTCTAAGAATGTTGAGATACATTTGGGTAACTCACTGACATATTACTTGAGTGGGGGTCAGAACAGTAGATCAATAAGTTACTTTGCCTATTATACATTAAAATGCAGCCAGTTACACAGAGCCAAAAGTCAAGATGTATTTTAAATATTAACATTCTGAGTTAGCTGATGTACTTATTAGGTCAAGTAAGAGCAAGGACAGCCCAGTTTTCAGGCACTGCGAGGTTTGTGAATTTAAACTGTTTGGGTAGAATAAAATTTTACATATGAATGAACTGTGCTGTTTTCACATTGACTTTTACTGGAGAGACCCAAGTGCAAGTACTTACTGTGCGTATTGGTGCCAAAATTATATATATATATATATATATATATATATATATATATATATATATATATATATATATATATATATATATATATATATATATATATATATATATATATTATATCTATATATGCATGAAAAAAATTAATAATTTATCATATTTCAAACTAAGTTAAAAAACTTCAAAACTGTGCTAAAGATGAGCTATTACTTCAAAATAAAACTACAGTAAAGGTAATTAACAAATCATAAAACAAGAATATAGACTTTCTTTTCCTTTTTCTGAATTACTACAACATCTTCAACTTGCTTGAAAGGTGCATTGTGTAACATTTCTGGTAGAGGACCCTCCACTTGTCTGTCTCCATGGAGATGTTACTGCTTTGCCTGGAATATTCCACAATATCACTTTAAACCTATTCTGCACACAACATCTTTTTCAAGTCATTCCTTTAGCAATAAAAAAACACCTGTAATTGAATAAATGCTGCATAGACGTTTAATGCCATACTGTGGAACATCCAAGGCAAAACAATCATTTCTATGGAGACAAGCAGGCGGCAGCTCGTATATCATAAAAGTTACACAGTGCATCTTTAAAAAGTTAAGTCTATCCTGATTATGCAACAGAGCAACACATTTTGAGGATTTTAACATTTCTCTTCTGTATAAATATGCTTTATCGTAGGCAGTTGTTTTGTAAGAGTACATTTCTCTGGTAAAAGTCACAGTGTCGCCCTAACCTGTACTTAAAGTTAAAATGACCCTTATCCTTGACTCGGCTCTCAGCCCAGCCTGTATTTGGCCTGTCAGTTCATCTCTCTTCTCTCTGCAGCGAGGGAGGAGAAGCACTACACACTGTCAGACACAAGCACATATCATACGCTGCTCCAACCTGCCATCAGCCCGCTAACCCTCTAAAACTGTCTCCTCGCTCACAAATAATGCCTACGCCGACAAATGGAGAGGCCTATTACACTACTCGCATCATGTTTCATCTTTTCACGCCCGGGCAATGAAATGGTACGCCTTATACGACTTACTAACACAAGCGCGTCCATAAAAAAACACACATAAAAGTGATACAAGACCGTGCGAGACGGATGTTGCAAATTCTTTATATGATTATCAAATAAACAGATCTTTGCGGCTTTGGGAAAAGGCAACGTGAAGAACCACAAGCACAGGAGTTTAACTGTTCAGCCAATAATATAGAGAATCAAACTAGTGCTGTGCAAGCTCTGTAAGCCACATCAGGGAATCTCAGGAAATGACTACTAAATAGACCAGGCCCATGTTACTCACCCTGGTCTAAACCACAATGAACTATGATAGATAGGTTCACGATCTTACGGTCTTAAAGGTCCTATATTATGCAAAACTGACTAATGTGAGCTTTAATGTTGTAGAGGCAAAGCAATTACATCTCCACAGAGACAAGCATGTGGCTGGACCTCTACCAGAAAAGTTACATAGTGCACCAAACACAATTAACTCAGGACTAAAACCTGAATTAAACCTTGGGCTGGAAGATATTGCAAAAAATGTATTGCTAAGATTTCTTAAAATTTGATAAGACACACTTTTAATATGTGCCATTTAACATAAAAGTAGTCCAATTTCCACCTACCAGGGTCTGAAATCATAAAAAAAAAAAAATACACACCTGTTTACAAAACTCAGACAAATTGGTAAAAAACACTCGAAACTAAGACTAAAACTAATTCTATATCAGGAATACATATGAAATCAGCAGTAAAACAACACTAAAACAAAACAATACTATCACTGCAAAATGTTTATTACCCATAGTGCAGTTTGAACCCTTGACCTATCCCGTCGTCTCAGTGAGATGTGCTGTGGGACACAGTAGCAGTTTTACCAGCGGATTGTGCAGTCAGTTACCATGCGGGGGCTCAAGTCTGCGTCTGTCCCGGCTTATTTGATGTTAACCGTAGGTAATGTTCATGTTACAGTGATGAATTACGAGGCACGGGTCATGGGAGCACTTTTCTGGCAGGTTCTAATGGCAGAGGCGTGCTTCTTGGAGCCGAGAGAGTCCTGGGCCGCGGCGTCACTTTTCGCATTCGGAGCTGCCTGTCGAAAACGCTGCCCTTGAAACAAAGCCTGGGGGGGTCACAGGGTCAAAGCACAGCATCGGAATGGAATGTTCCTTCCTGGTTCAAGGTCCAGCCTCTAGAGCCAGAGAGGCCCAGAGATCACAAGAGACCACCGCCACATGCTCTATAGCTCTGCATAGCCCTGCCCCTGTGCGTTTAACCATGCCACAGTTTACTTACTGTGCAGGGGGCTTCTTCCTGCTCAAACGCTACAGTTATCGGGCACTGTACAGCTGCAAGAATAATCATTATCATAATTTAAATCGTTGTGACTAGAAAATAAAAAGTCTAATATTATTTAGGTAATATAAATAAGTCCTCTGCAAACTACTAAATATCCAGTCTAACGTAACAAACAGCCCATCAGTAAAGGAAGAAGCACTCAATTTTGTTACTTAAGTAAAAGTACAGAAAAAAATCACATGAAAAAATCTACTTAAGTAAAAGTTTTAAAGTATCTGCTTAAAAATGTGCTTAAAGAGTAAAAAGTAAAAGTATTTCATGTGTATTTTGAGATCTTATAAGGCTTCAGATGTATTGATTTTGATAAAGATTTGTGCAGAATTTTCTTCTAGCTGTTTTTATTTCTATATTTTTGCTCAAATTATGAATGTTAAAAATAAACCCTCTGCCGTTTTCAGTCGTCAATAACAAAAAATGCTTTTCAGTCCTGTTAAAAAATGTAGTGGAATAGAAAGTACAGATACCTGCTCCAAAATGTAGCGAAGTAAAAGTAAAAAGGATCCACTTGAAAATGTACTTAAGTAAAGTACAGATATCTACAATTTTTACTTAAGTACAGTACTAAACTACTTTTACTTCATTACGTTCCACCACACGTTGTACTTTAGACCTCTACAAACATGTTCTGATGTGATTTGACTCTCGAATTACTTAAGCAGTCCATATTTCAGTCTGTTCTCAGTCATTTTAATGCTATTGGACATGTTTAAAATTAACAATAATCACAATTGTAATGCTTGTCAGAAAAATGACTAACCCTGGAGACTACTACAAACAGGTTCTGAAATGCATGCAAATCACTCTTTTATTAGTTAGGCAATCGATACATCAGTCATCTCTCAAAATGTTACAGCTCCTACATTATAAACACAATACTGCACGGTCAATTTGATGTTTTTCTAAATTGTTCTGAACTAGACCTGTCACGATAACAAATTCTGAAGTGTGATTTACTGCTCAAGTAATACAGACGATAAACGATAATACTGAAACCAATTAATGAAACTGACACAAACACCCAAGAGCAGATTATATTTACAATATTGTACAATATTGTTAAAAACAGAATCAAACACTTGTATCTTAATGAATGATAGAAATAATTAATTCAACCTTGTATGGCTTAAATCTTATCTTATAGCCAAAAAAAGACACAAAATTTCCCAGTCATGCAAAGAAAATGTACACATGATAAATACTGACCTAAAAAAAACTGTTCCATCTATCACATATTGAACGATAAGTCAACATAGTAATTATTGTGACAGGCCTATTCTGAACAGTCTGGTATGGCACGCCACATTACGAGAGGATTCACAGTTGCAGTAAGAGCACATGTTGGCACAGAGCACTGACAAATGTGTTACTAGAGTCTCAGCCATTATGTGCATCCTGGCATGGAGTCAACAGCCTCTTCTGCAGGGTCAACTCTGCTCTTTCAAAGGGATTTTTCCTCATTAAGTGTTTTCAAATCTGCTGAGTGGTGATGCTCATGTTTCAAGAAGGTTATTAAAGCATTCGTCACCTCGTGTGCTGCCACAAAGCTGAGAAGAATATACACATTATTAAAAAAAAATAAAATAAAAAATCAGCCAGTTTGTCTTTTTAAAGGTCCTATATTACATGGAATGAACTCTGTGAACCTCCTCAAAAATGGAGTTGTGTTGATTCATTCACACGTTTGAGTAACCCTTTATTATTAGTCTGTCTGCGTCTTAAAGATCAAAATGTTCCACCTTGTGATATCATGAAGTGGTAGTTTTCTTTTTAACATTTTTTTACCTTTTGGCAACTTCAGGACTGAAATTATCCAAAGGAATCTGGTAATGGTGTATCGATGGAGAACTTCCTCTCTTTCCACGTGACATCACAATGTGGAACAGAGTGTTTTCTGCTTGAGAGAAAAATATGCAAGGTTTGTGTGTTGAACATGTGTGAATGAAACAAAACACAACCCCAGGTATGTTTTTGAAGAGGAAACAATATTATAGCATAGATCAGAAAATAGTGCGGTATGGGCACTTTACAAGTGCTGCTGTTTGTGCTCAAACCATTTAATGGTTTGTTATTTTGTTTTTCTGAATGAAAATGTGGCATTTTTAGTTTCAAACCATGATGCATCTTCCATTTCATAGACAGGTTTAGGTTAACTTTAAACATATGGCAGGATCTCATCTGAATATCTGTCGTATTTTTAGAACCGTCACCGTGAGCAGGACTTGTTGCACAATGCATTCTGACAATTGTGTCATAGCGTTATGTGCATTTTGGCAGAGAGTCAACAAGACTGTCAGGGCTGTCGGCTCTCAAAGGGCATGTCCTCATTCACTGTTATAAATATATTAATAAACAGTAAGGATCAAAAAGAACACTGCAAAGTTGACAAGTGGTTATTGTTGAAATCCTAGCACAGGGAATAGCACAGAACATTGCAGTTGAAGTTCAATACTGCAGCCTTAATGCAGTGTACTCTGAACAATACAATGGAACAAGTGCTGTTTGTCCTGGTTTTGGTGGCAGAATTGTTCAAACAGAATTGGAGTAGAATTGGTATCCCTAACTATGGACATTGCACACCAGTTGTCAGGAGGAAATTGGCCTTCCGCGAGATGTTTTATCCAACGCCAACAGCAACCTCTTCTAATTGGTTCCAGTGGAAGTTATTTCATCCCCAGAGGTCACTCTCACATACACACAGATAGGCCAATAACCTCCAACAGTTCCTATCTGACAGCTATTGAAAAAGGAAGTCGCAATTAATTTGTACTTTTGTGTATTTTTATTAATTGGTGATATAGTATAACTAATAGGATTTTACTCACTGGAGGAAAGCAGGCCTGGGCAGTGCTTGTTAGTCTAAAGCTATCATGCATGACCCAATATTGAGGTCGCCCCTTTATTTACATTTGAATTGCATTAACATATTTAACTGTAGGCAAAGTGGCTGCTATCCACTAGTCTCATACACAGCACAGGGAAGCCTTGAGGAGAATCCGATTTGACAGAGATAAATTCCAGTCCTCCGTGAGTTACTCAAAATGTGCTTATATGGCTCTTGTGCTGTAACTTGCTGCGTGGCGCGATTGGAAAAGGGCAGGTTGCAGCTCTACCTTATTTCACTGTGAAAGCCAAGGTCACTGCCACTGCCCCGGGGCCAACCGACCAGGGGGAGGGGAGGCAGGGGTCCCACCAAGAGAGTGCGCAGGGGGGTGGGGCGCTCTGAGAGAGGAGCATAAAACAAGGGGAGTGGTATTCTGCCCTAATGCACACAGAAAGGTCACCGTTTCCCAGATAAGCCAGGCTCTTCCATCGACAAGCCCCCACGACCTATGACCCCGGTATTTTCAAGTTAGCGCGAGAGTAGAACGGGGGTAGGGATGGAGCACATGCCGTCAGCGCCGACAGAAACCAGGGGCCCCTACCCGGACGAGACACACCGGTCAGGAAGAACAAACGCTACAGGCCACAGTCACAAAACAGAGGCACCAGATTGCGCACATCCCCACAGCCCCTGCCTGTTCCCAGCCACTCCAGTGCGCCGCATTTCAGCGCTAACAATAGGGTGGGAGAGAGAGGAACCCCGCGCATAAACACACACACAGAGCACAGAGAGGCGAGAGGTGGCTGGGGGCCCAACGGACCACTGCAGCCTGCCCATCACTGACTGCTCTTTGTCTCTGACTCTTCTGCTTATTGGCCACCAGAGAAAGATTTCCTGATCCCTGCTTAAACAAAATGGAAAACTAGACACCCACACAGAGGCCCAGTGTGTGACTGGGAATAACTTTGCACAAAATAACATAATCCTGTTTTTCATTTCTGCAGTCAATAGTGGAATACATGATCTACATATAAAATGTTTGTTTGTAATAACATTCCTAAAAGGTCAATGGCGAGCTTTGCATTGAGGTAAAACAATACAGCTAGTGGAGTAAGAGTAAAATAAACACTTGTATATTATATAGGTTTTTATACTGAATTATAAACTAGACTGCAAGTCTTTTTTAAGAATGTAATTTGTTTTCAATTTGACTTTCTTTCTACTCAAAGTTCAAGCTCAGTCAGGCTCTTTTTGGTCATGTGAACTGGGGCTGCGAGATTTATAGTAATTAAATGAAAGTTGTTATTTAAATGGCCACAGTTAGCAAATAAAAAGTTACTCTAGTTTATCATGTTATATACAAACAACAAAATGTCCAGTACAATGTAACACAGACCTAAATCTATAGTCTACAAACATGTTCTGAAATGCATGAGATGTATTTGTTTATCAGTCAATTTTTCAGTCTGTTCCATTTTTCAGTCTGTTCTCAAAAGTTCCTCCTCCTATAGTCTTATATTATTCAAAATTGTGAACTTTAAATCATGTGAGAAAAAAGATACCTGGAGTTTTGTTTTGTGTCATTCACACATGTTTGAGTAAGGCTGCATTATTGGGCTGTTTATATCTTCAGTGCTCACAATGCTCTGTTCCACCTTGTGGTTGTCAAACAGCTACATTTTACCTTCAGTTCAGCAGAGATTGACAATTCCAGATCTGAAATGATCCTATCTAGTGAAGGTGTGTGGAGTTTAAAAACAAGTGAAGCATTGACTATATTACCACATGACATCATAAGGTGGAACAGAGTGTTTTCTGTTTAAGAGAAGAACTCAGCCTAAATCTGCAGGGTTTGTGTGTTAAACATGTATGAATGAAACAAAACACAGCTCCAGATATGTTTGTGATGAGGAAACAACATTACATCAGAAAAAAAACATATAACAGAAACTTTAAACAGAATACCCATCTCCATCTCTCCACTCCAGCTGTCGGTCACTGCTCTCCTTTCAACATGTTCCATAGGAGAAGACAGGAAGTGGTGGATTTTTGGTGCGATTTTATTGGTGGACGGTACGGACCCTGTAAAGCCTTTTAACTGCACAATCTGGCCATAAAGGCTGTGTTAAGTTTAGTGAAGCGCGGTGACTGGGCAGCACCAAGCTCTGCAGCCAACCCACAACACAGGCTCCTGCCATAGGAACACACAACATGCACACAAGCATTCAAATCCTCCATGTTTCTATTGACCTACAGCTTAACTTATACCCTGCAATACTTTATAGTCAATGTTGTATGTACACATTACTAATCCTCTGTAAGAAGAAGGGATAATTGCAATAGTAAAACATGCGACATACTAAATACTTGGCACTTTGGATTTGTGTAAAGCAGCCTAGTTAATAGGAGAGAGAATTGTAAAGCCAGACTCCAGACTGGACCGCCCCATACCACCTTTGGTCTTGGCCTCTGCTCCGGCTCTTTTCACCTTTCCCCTCTATTACTGAAGAATTCCTCCCAGGAGCCCTAAAAGCAGCCACTAGGAATTTTTGGCCCCCTTTTCATTTGTTTGTTGGAGAATAGCTCCGGTGGTCCAGTGACATCCGGAGGACCAGCTCACAAGCACTCTCAGACTTCATTACTAAGACTCTGCCCCAACTTCACTCGAACTGCACGCTGTCTCTGTGTGTCTTTAAGAACACTCAACTTTTTAATGACAAGAATTAGTACTGAGTGTCGGTATAAGCTCCAGCTGCAAAATCCTCAAATGTGAATCTGAAAATACTATAAATGTGTTGACTTAAAAGAGGATAAATTTTACTTTTGTGTGATATTAACTGCTAACACATAACACATTTAGATCACCATTTTACTTTTATTTTTTTGAAAATGCTACTTGATATTCGCCAAAAACAATGTATTAACATGTTTTATAAGTTTCATTTTCATTTTTGACACTGAGTGCTCCCCATGCAAAGACACTCCCCCTTCAGAGTGACATTACAACACACACATCAGTGTGCATCCTGCAGATGAAACTACGGCACATTGCATTAGGTTTGTCAAGTTATACAGTTTTATATCATGCTTTTGTATGTTTGTTGAGAATTGCCATGTGGAAGCATGGATGATGTAGGCTTGTGGGCTGACCATTGCACAGAATCTAACAGCCATAACAATGAGGAGGGTTTGATTCGAATAGGCCCCCGGGAGAGATTGCAAAATTACTGAAACATGCATGGATAACATCTAAAACCTCTTCAGGCATGTTTTTGATGAGGGACCAAACATTTGTTTTTCACAATGCATAATGATGATATACAGTATAAAATACATTGGCTGGAGTCATGTAGGTAGCAGGTTCATGGAGACCATTTTGAACCCCAGCCAGATGCCAGATGTTTGTTTTGGGCAAATGCACAAGTGTATGTTTGTGCCTGATAATGCACACACCATATGTACTCATGTGCATGTTCATTTAATGTGAGAGAGAAGCGCATATCTGAGTCAGACACATATGTAAACCTAATGCCACTTGTTATTCCTCACTAAGAGATTTAAAGCACAACAAAGCAGATTATGGGCATGTTTGGTGTGACGACTGTTGCCTAGAGGAACAGGGAAAACGTCGTCTGAGCGGCTGGATATTCTGAACCAGCTGCTCCTCAGCCTCATCTCCTCAGCCCAGTTTAGTTGCATGATTTGCTTGCGTTTGGCTGTTTACACAACAGATATATTTAGTATAATGGTGTCCTCTCTGGGTGGAGCAGCAGCATCACCCTTATCTGAAGCCTCTGCGGATGGCAGCTGCCTGTTGGAGCACTGCACATGGCTCATGTCCTGTCACCACAGAGAGGCCTGCAGCTCTGCTCTTGAGATTCAATTCTACTTTGATTTTCTGAGATGAAGAAATGCAGTTGGAGATCAAAGCACATTCATACCTATCATGACCATCAACAATGCAGCGTACAGCGTGTTAATGTATGCTAATGCTATTATAAATTAATGAAGAGCCAGTTCATCCATCAGTTACTTATATAATGAGGACTCCTTAGTGTTTCTGAATGAGGGTCCATTAAACAATGCTTTCTCCAGTGAAAGCCACTGTGACAGTGCAATAAGAGTAATCAGTAATGTAAGACAAAGGGTCCACTATGAGCAGCCCCCCGATGCCTTTCACAGCTTCAAGGTCAATGACATGTCAGCATCAGGATAAACAGACACATATCCACAGGAGACAGGCCATGTGCAGCGTGTGGCAAAGGCAAATATGCAGAGCTTTCATTAGGGATTTCACTGTGTTTATCCAGCTCCTCCAGCACCAGTACAAACAGTGGCAATGAGAAACAAGTCTCCACTCACTTTGAAAATATGAATTACATTAACATGTTTTTACCACTGCCCTTCAAAATAAAGTCATACATATGAATGCTGGCAGTAACATGTGACGATTAGCTGGGCAGGTGTGCAGTAATTACACCGCACAGCTTCTCTGGGTCTTCAGGATGAAAAAATAAATAAATATATGCATTTAAAAATAAACATCTTATGCTGCTCAACAGATGGAGGCTCTGACCACGCAGCGGGCAGAAAAACACTAAGGACTTGCAAATACACTTTATCTCACTTACAATTATTAGTACAAGACAAACATGTTCTAAGGATTTCATATGAACTTTGCAGGATTAAAATGTGGAAATCAGATGTGATGTTTAATGTCAGGTTATATTAAGTGGAGGAGGTGGAGGAGTGGGTGGGGGACATGTGATGGGTGGGGCTTGGCAGGCAGACAAAGGGAGCGTCAAGGAGATGTGAAGATGTGAGAGCGGTGCCCAGGCATGAGGCCATGAGGCTAGGGGTGGTCCCAGAGGGGTCACAGAGGGTAAAACACAACTGCAGCCAACCACCAATATTACAGTATATGGACGGATGGATACACAGCATAAAGAGGACAGAGAAGAGAGATGATCATAAAAATACAGATATATAATAATAACTCCACTTTTAAAGCATAATACTTAAAGGTTATATATCGTGCAAAATTGACTCTTGTGAGCTTTAAGCCAAGTTAGAATGTTGCTATCTCATCAAAAACATACCCGGAGTTGTTTCATACATGAATAACCCTATTTATTTATTTATCTATGTATTTATTTATGTATTCATTTATATATATACATTAGTATTATTAGTCTGTTTACATCTTCAGAGCTCAAAATGCTCCATTCCACCTTGTGATGTCATGTAGTGTATGTAGTTTTCAAGTTAACAGCTCCGTTTACCTTTTGATCAGTAGAGATTCCAGAGCTGAAATCATCTAAATGATTCTAGTAAAGGTGTATGGAGTATGGACATGGTATCACAAAGAGAAACAGAGTGTTTTTTGTTTAAGAGAAGAACTCATCCTAAATATGCTGTATTTGTGTGTTAAACATGTGTAAATGAAACAAAACACAACTCCAGATGATGTTTTTGATGAAGAAACAACATAATAAGATAGATCAGAAAATAGTGTAATATGGACCCTTTAAGCAACTACTTTATTAAGAATGATTCTGGCTAGTATCTTCATTAAGAAATAGGGGGAGTTAGGGTATTAATTAAGACTAATTAAGGTGTAGTCATTATAAAGTGGCATCAGTATAGACATAGAAACATTACTTGTTACTACTTGACAATATGTTTTCAATATCTGACAGCAGCTCTATGATACATAATTTTAAAAGCTAATACCAATTTTCTTTTGCTTTAATACAGGTAAGTATAATTTATTGTCCTCAAAGGGAAATTTGTCTTGACTTGGCAACATTTGATCACTTATTTTCAATCGTAACTTGGACAATATGTTCAACTGCCCTCTGCTTTTGACCCATCCGTCAGTAGGAGGCTGTGTAGCACCTGGAGACCCTTCTCCTGATCTTACGCTATGCTTCCTCAGGACTATCTGGTTGGAGGATTAACTTACTGTAGCATGTAATTATCTTCTTTTTATATATAATCTCTGTCCAATTGTAACATGCATTAAATTATCAGTACAGTTCAAAAGCCACTGCTCATGTGACTGTTTGGATAAAGAGAGCGGGTGAAGTCATAGAGTATCCTTCGCAAATGCCAAAATAAATTAAAATGACTGCACACTAAAGAAATCTGCTATGGTATTCTATAATGGAGCACTCTTGTGAAAAAGCCATTTACTAAATAAGACCAGTGTTCTTGAGTCTCATTTTGTACAATAAATGGTCGTCATTTCCATTAAGACCCGTGAGAGGGCTTAAATTCACACAGAGGAGAGGCATGTGTTTATGGTCAGACATTTTTACAGGGATCCTCCATCTTCCTCCTGTTCCATCCCTTACAGCCCCCTGGGTCCCTCGATTTCATTAAAGTCTCATTGAGAAGCTCGCCATTATAACACTGTACAATTTGCCGTGACAACATGAAGACTAAACAAGGAGGCAATCATCATTCATCTCCTCCATACAGATACAGAGGAAACGACTGGACCAAAGCAAGCACAATAGGCCCAGTTGTTTCATAGACTCTATCTTTTTCAATATCACTTCATCTCATGTTTGCAAATCTTTTATTTTTACTCTTAAAGAGGTGTCATGTGTCAATTGCTGTCTTCCTTTTATAAACAGGAGAAAAATGAATTATTTATTAACAAAGCATCAACTCTTTCCAATTAATTGCAGACAAAAAAGACAAAAGCAAGTCATTTCAATTGATCCTAAAAAGCTATTTTGTAACAGGGGGCCTTTGTAGAGCGTTGCTTGGTGACGCCGGTGTAGTGAACGGAGGGGGGAGGGGAGAGAGAGAGTCCTAGCTGGGTCCAGTGTAGCCTTGTCATTCACCCACATGATGAAAAGCTTCCTGAACCTAAGCTAATAAGGAGATTGGAGAGAGTGTGCTGGGGACAGAAGAAGAAGGAGGAAAAAAAACACCAAAGAGATAATATTTAGAAGGAAAAAAGAAAAAAGCAAATTCTTGGACAGGCCACCGATTTAGCAGGTCTGCAGGGAGTCAGGCACAACATAAGCACCCAGTGGCGAGCTCACACAAATGCTTGTCAAGCTAAAATAAAAAGTGAATTTATGAAAGGAGGCGGATAAGAAGGTGGTTGGGTTTAATGAAAGACAATAGAAAGGCTTCGTCATCGTACATCACAAAACAGAGTTGAAGTGAGGGATGGGATGAGGGGGAGTAACGCTGCAATAACGATCTTAGAAATACAAAGAGGATATAAACAAACATGAGTATTAGTTACAGTCTTTTTTAAGAAATTCTTCAATGTTTTGGCTATTTCTGTCAAAGAGATGACTTCACTCAGAATTATTTATGTTCATATCTGAGTTTTGGGCCCAGTGGTACACCCAGGAAGATAAAACAAGCCACAGCAGGAGACTATTTATAAAAGATCAAAATCCCGTTGACCTAATCATACTTGTATTTGGTACCAAAGTGGAAATATTCATAAAGTGTATTTTTATCTATAGACTTAAAAGTATTAATTAGGCCAGTCATGATAACAAATTTTGAACTGCGATGTATTGCTGAATAGACACAATTACCCAAGAGCAGATTTAAGCCACAAAAAGTATTCTAAATCTACAATATTGTTAAAAAATCATGAGCTGCAATAAAGAAACAGCAGAATGAAACACTTATTATTTAGTCTGCATCTCCAACGAGTGATAGAAGTTATGTATTCAACATTTTACGGCTTAAATCTCATCATATGACCAGAAAATAACCAAAAATGTCCCAGTAGTGCAAAGAAAATGTGCAAATGATAAATAATGACCGCAAAATATACTGTTGCAACTTTCATGTATTGACAGTCCTAGTATTCAGGTTATTATGAAAATACCAAACACCTCTCAAATTAAACAGGAAGTTACATCAATCAGTGGGCACCTTCAGTGATGTTATTACCAACCATACAGGGACACAGGGACACAGAGACACAGGGATAATACAGGGACACTTTACAGTCACAAGTTCATTCCTCATGACTCCCTTTGAAGGGTCTCTGGAGTATTGTTCCACAGTGAGAGCTCCTCTGGCCAGACTCCATTAAGAGAAACACTGTATCATTATAACAAGAGCTCCCTGTTCAATGCCGTCCAAAACTACTGGCCGGCACGCTTCCAAAGGTCAAAGGCCAAGGGTCAAACTCTGATCTTCAGTAATCTGTCAGGCCTCTGCTAATCAATACAAGAAGCTCACAGGATCTATATGAGCAGCCAAATGCAATCATTATAACATGGATGAGTTGAACTTGGCCAATGAGTCAAATAAGAGACAGTAATCAGTTTTGACATGTAAAAAGTGCAGATTGCTAAGGGTAAATCAATGCATACAATCTTGCAATACAATGCACTATAGAAAACACTGAAAAAGAAATACAGTACATCGTGTACAAGTAAAGTACAGTATGCAGAATGGGTTTGTTGAGCATAATGGAGTTTTATATTGATTCAGCTTGAACACAAATGTGTTAAAGTAGTGGATAGAGCTGACCTTTGAGAGAAAGTCCCTTCAGGGGGTCCTAAAAGGTTGCATGTGTTTGACAGCAGCAGCCCTGAACACAAGTGACTTCTCCCCTCGGTCAGTGAGGCGTCGTGCTAACCTCTCCTCCCACTGGGTGGAAAAGCCTTATTGGCTACAACAGCACAGCAGTGTGCTGACTACACACAGCTCAGGGATCAACAGGCTTCACTCAACCATTGTCCATCACTGTGTAAGAAAATATATAAAAGTGGGGCTCTACAAAGTCTTAAGTCAGCACTGCACGCAACAGCCTGATATCAATAAAGCTGAGCTGCAGAGCGCAGCATGTCCACAGAGGGCTGTGAGTCCATGATGACTTTAATTTAGAGAGCGCTGAGACAGCCTCTGCATGTGTGTGCCACCACAAAAGAGACACTAAAGCTCGAGTGGACCGGGGAGGATTGTCTCCTACATGAGAAATGCAGCCTAATGAGCCTGGACACAATGCTGAGAAGGAGATGCTCAAACAGAATGACTTCAAACTGGAGACTTTAGTCAAGCCACAGATTATTTCTGTTGATGCCTTTGAAAATATCTTTGGATAATGCCCTCACACATAACAGTTTCAAGCTCAGTGTGAGCACTTGTTAATGTACAACGCAAAGGCCAGAGCTAGTCTGTTGAAGACATGGGATTTGAGTTAGGTCCCATCCTGTGGGTACATTTGCCAAACACCTTACCACTGTGCAAAAAATCAAAGACCAGATGGCCCTACGATGAGACACGGACTACCTCTGGTCCCTAAAGTTGAAATGTAGTGTTTGCATGAACCGTGCACATGATTCTTAACAGTTCTGGAGCAGTTATTACTTACTTGCTGCCTGTACGCGGGCCTTGCGGCTTACTACGAGCCCAAAGGAATTCTGGGCCATGCATTCGTAGTCGCCCTCATCAGACGTGCCGTCAGATTTGGTCTTGAGGAAGTGGGCGATGAGGAGAGAGCCATTGATGAAGATGGTGTGCTCCTGGTCCTGAGGCAGCAGCAGACCGTTGTGCCTCCAGAGGGTGGTGATGGGGGGAATGCCCACCACCTGACAGTGCAGCATCAAGGGCTGCTCCTGCACCGCGATGATGTCACTGGGCTCCAGCGTGAAGGACAGCTCCGCTTCACAAGTCACGCCTGCAACACACAAACACATCAGACACTGGATGTAATGTGATTTCACTACAGTTTCATTAAATTCAAATTTACCATGAAGATCTGGAAGAACATACTGAGCAATTTTTACCTTAATCACACCCAAGTATCATTTGGTACCTATCTTAAAAAGTATGTTGTGTCCTTGCCAAGACACTTCACTCACCTTGCCTAGTATGAAAGTGGTACATGGATGAGTGAATGGTGGTGGTCAGAGGGACCCATGGTGCAGATTGGCAGCTTCCTACCCCAGGGCAGCGGTGGCTACAGCAGGTTACCACTACCAAGTATGGAACGAATGAACAATGACAACAGTGTAGGGAGAGGCTTTCTCGAGCCCGTAAAGTGCAACACAAGTGTTAGGTATTATTTTGGTTATTAAATATTCTAAACCATATTTGTTCATCCCTGTTTTTTATAAAGCAGAGCAGGACAAAGGTGTTTCTTTTGCTTACCTCTGAACAAACTGACTTCATGTCATATCACAGTGAGCTAGCTCTTCTGGCTAATGAATTAAAAGGCCTGACTGAGCTACCTCCAGGCTACAGGCACCAGGGAATACATGGTCTATAGATCTATGCACCATGAGTATACTGAATGTACCTATATAGTGAACACATGCATGGCTCTGTCTAACTGTAGCATCCATCTGGGATTTCCTATTTGAACAAAGCAGCACTCAAAAGCTTTTAAGTGCTCAAAGTTAAATTTCTAATGGTCTAATTGTCTTATTTCTGGTTTCAGGGGAGCCCAAGACAATAAATAGTGGATGTAAACACGTTGACCTAGCTTGGTACTATAAAAGAGGGGCTTAGCGGGCTGTGGGCATATCGTGTTACAACTGCTGATGGACTAAGCACTACCAGTCGCTGCCCCAGGCCCAGGAATCTGGTGGGACGGAGGGGGGCGAGGGGGGCAGGGGTCAGAAAAGAGGACCTCCCGCTCCATCCCTCAAATTCCTGCCCCAGAAAGACTCCCCCTCTGTAGGTGAAGACAAGGAGTGCATTGACACACTCCCCTGGATCACAAATGGTCCCTAATGCAAAGAAACATTTCCACTCCTCTCATTTTGATCTGTATCCCTTCATTAGTCTCTCCATTTTTCCTCCTCTTCTTCTTCACTCAGCGAGCAGCAAAGTAGCCAGGGGACTAAGGAAAAAAATCAGGGCTACCACTTAAAAGCAAGAGGTATTTAACCCTTAAGTCACCGGCTATGCAAAAAAAAATTTGTTACAGGGTCTTCTTTTTGCATTAAGTCATCAGACCTACACTTATCTAGCACCCTACATACAATATTACTGAGGGTATTATTAAGGGCCCATATTATGCATTTTCTGATCTATGTTATAATGTTGTTTCCTCATCAAAAACATGTTTAACAGACTCTGCATGTTTAAGCTTGTGATGTGTCTACTGAACATTCATGACATCACAAGGTGGAACAAAGCATTTTGTGCTTTGGAGATGTAGACAGACTAATAATAGGGTGATGAAATGTGTGAATGAAACAAAACACAACATGACTCAAGTCAATCAGTCAATTTTGTGCAGTATAGGACCTATAGGATGGTCATTTAACAGTTAATCAGAGCAACCTACTATTAATGTCATGTAATGTAATGTAATATGCATAATGTAATAATCAATATGCTTTTTTTGTGTGAGCACCGAGCTTGGGAAAGTGAAAATGGTGATGACAGGAGGCCATCTTGAGAAAAACCTATGACAAATTAATTATGTAAATTACTGACAGATGAGGGGCAGATGGTTTGCTTTGGCCCCAGTGAGAAAATGCCAGGAAAGAGTAAAGTGGGTATTCACAATAAAAAATTTAAACACGACATTTTGAATCAAAATATGCACTCAGTATTGACAATTCAGTGGTTCAGTATAAGAGGCTATGACGCTAAAAGATAATGATCAATGCTATCAAGCTCTATCTAACATGTTTTAGAGTACCACTGATAAACTGGTATCACAGCATCTCAGATTTGTATGCCCCACTTTATGTTTTAATCAAGATCGAAATTCAGTCATTTCTAATCAGTTATATACATAGGTCTACAGCCAATCCTCTGTCAGTAAAAGCATGTGGTTTTCAGAGTTTAGCCTTGTAGGAAGCGAGAGAGAGAGAGAGAGAGAGAGAGAGAGAGAGAGAGAGAGAGAGAGAGCTCTCATCCAGTCCTCCACTTCTTCACTTCTCAGTGCTATTCCACATTTTATGTAACCCTCTAACAAGATGAAGGGTGAAGGTTACAAACAAGCTCAGGTCACAACATAGATAATTATTTTGAACACTTCTTTCTCTGGTTGAAAAGATAGACTGAACATCAATACAGGAGGAAATAGCACATTATTTTAATGAGCCAGAGTTTAAGGTTAATGTATTTAAAAGTAAGGACACATAAGACTGGATCTGTAAAATGTAGACACGTCACTGTAGAAATGTGTGCCTATTAAGGATTAAATGAACTGTAACCGCAATATAACTAAAAATCGTGTCTTAATGTGTTTAAAACCTTGTTATAAAAAAATTCTGTGATGCATTTTTACTGACACTAGGGGACCTTGTTAGTTTTGTATTTTGCTTACATTATGATTTATGTATTTTCTTTTGTATTTCGATGGTGACACAAGTTACTAAATAATGATTTGAAAAAATGCATGGATTGTATTAGCTAAGCCGATTCTTATATTAGCTAAGCAGTTAATATATCTTTTGTCAAATTGTAAGATTGTTGGATGTGCTTAAAATATGGACTCAAAACATAATGTTATTAGAACATAAATTGCAATCATTATCTTATCTTAATGCTTGTCAGAAAAACACAGCTACATATTTTCATATCGTTGTTCAATCCTACTACCTACATGTTACAGACTTTTATGGTTGTCGAATAGGACTGGTCAGAGGATGGGAGTGTGCGGCTCTGGCCCTGACGTATACTAGCCGAGGTGTGACTGGTGGTGTGTCTCTATTGGCTGTATTGAGGTTTAGTGGTGCTGCAGTATTGTAAAGCAGGGCTCACTCACAACAGAAGCTCAGCACAGACAAACACATGTTTATAGCCAGAGGCATCCCACAAGAGCAAGAGCAAGAAGAGAGTGACTGACACAATGTGATAATCCATGGATCATGTGGTGCAAATGCTGTCAGGCTCAAATACAGTTATCAGAGCTACTGTATGTTTCTCCACTAATAGCCTACTGTACTGATGACACTGCCAGAGGCTCTATCTGAAGTTCCAACTACATTTGAAGTAGCATTGGAAATTAGGAAAGTCATGAATTAAAGTTTTTATGTGACAATTGTGTGAGAATTGTAGGGAGTCTTTTCCCATCCACAGTTATGTCAGAAGGAATGTCCTAATTTAAAGAGCCCATATTACACTATTTTCTGATATATGTTATAATGTTGTTTCCTCATTAAAACTACCCAGAGTCATGTTTTGTTTCATTCACACAGGTTTAACACGCAGACCCTCCATATTTAGGCTGTGTTCTTCTCTCAAAATGAAAACGCTCTGTTCCCGCTTGTGATGTCATGCCATATCACAGCAGATGCTCCACTGTTTTTAAACTACATACAGCTTCACAATAATTATTTGAATAATTTCATCCCTGGAATTGCCCATTTCTTACTGAGCGAAAGGTAAAAAGTAACTGTTCATTGAAAAATACCACTTAATGACATCACAAGGTGGAAGAAAGCATTTTGAGATGTCGACAAACTAATTATGCAGGATTACTCAAACATGTGTGAATGAAACAATTCACAATGATTGACACCACCATTCCTCACCATTCCTAAACTGTAACCAGTTTATAAAATCCTTTTGCAGTAAAGACTGAATTGAAATAACTTTATTCTTGTGATTATTATTTTTTAGTTATGGATGGATGGAAAATTTCATTGACAGGAAAAAAATATTTGTATATGAAACAAACAAGCAAATATAGAAATGAATGATCAATAACTGATATTTGAACTGGCAATAAGCAACAAATCCATGGATTATAACGCTCAAATCTGGGCACTTATCTTTACATTTGTGGAATATAGTACTGTCTTGGTAGAGGTATGTTCTTTCTTATCTACAACTGAAGATACATATGACAAGTTCTAATAAATGTAGACAGATAGATAGACTGCACAACGCCTGACATGTGCTCAAGTCTTGGTGAAAGTTATCATGATGACAATGTTTCTTAGAATATATTCATAAAGTTTCTGATTAATGATTGAAGAAAAATGTTCCTTATACTTTTCTTCCAAGGACAAAAATGCAATGTGTGGCAATGAAGTCAAAGGAGGAAGACTCATAATTTCAATACACTACATTCTTTCAAAGGTCTGCAGATTGAAGTTTGAGCCTGATGCATGAGTTTCAAATGAAAACCTACTGCTCCACACACAACATGAGTAATGACTTTTTAGGGGGTATAGGTAAGGCAGGGATTACCAAGTATCCCCCAGAAAAGGGTCTTCAGAACATATGCACGGATAAAGTTGCAAATGTCTCTTCACATCAAACGCTCATGGATCACTGTCACCAATACCAATGAGCTTCTGAGTGGAGCTGCAATCCTCTTTTTATCAACCTGAGATGTCAACTTAAAAAGCAATCTTTGTTCGATCAAGAGCAGATAACGGTTTCTATTTGATGAATGTTCTGCCAGCTAACTACTTAAAAACATTAAAAGCACGTGATCTGGATTTGAAATCAGTTCAAAAGCAATAAAAGATGTCAATCACAAAATGCTCTATGTTATAAACTTACAGATCAAGCATAACAGTAGGATCCCTGACTGTTGTCATATAATAATGTTACGTCTAGTCATATGTGAACTAAATTAAGCATTGCCTGTATTGGATTTTTGAACGTGTCCTGATGATTGATACTTTCCATTTTCTGATCTGTGCTATAATGTTGTTTCCTCATCAAAACAAACCTGGAGTTGTGTTTTGTTTTATTCACACATGTTTAACACACAAATTCTGCATATTTAGGATGAGTTCTTCTCTCAAACAGAAAACACTCAGTTCCACCTTGTGATGTCATGTGATAATACATGCAGTGCCCCACTGTGTATTTAAACTCCATACACCTTCACTGGAATCATTTGGATGATTTCAGCCCTGGAATTGTCAATCTATACTGAACAAAAGTAAAAAATGTAGCAGTTCACTTGAAAACTACAACTACATAGCATCACAAGGTGGAATGGAGCATTTTGAGCTGGGGAGATATAGACAGAATAATAATACAGGATTACTCAATCATATGTGAAAGAAACTAAACATGACTCCAGGTATGTTTTTGATTAGATAACATTATAACACGGCATAAAGCTCACAAGGGTCAATTTTACGTAATACCTTTAAAATGTGCGATTTATCTGCAAAATAAACTAAGAAAATTATGTACTGAAAACAATAAGAAGTAAATCTGTTTGAATAACTTGTATTAAAAGTTTAGCTGAAACGCAAACTTCAAACATCCTAAAACTAAATATGTGCAAAACGGAGAATTAAGTGACTGAACTAGTGGAAACCCTTGAAGTGCACACAAAGCAGTCTTTTTAATGAGGTCTATAGATGATAGTGTCCGTTTGCAGATGCTTAGACACTAAAGCCGGGTCATTGAAAGCATACAGTGCCCTCAGATGAGCGCTTTCCTCTCAGATTCCTCAGTGATCTAGTGCACTTTGGCGAGATTGAACTCTTGAGTGTGAGAGATCTTAATGCCGATAGTCCCGCTCTTTTTCTCACTAACTCCGACTTGAATGTCATAAAAGTGGTTTTATCCCCACTGAATCTAATCTCAGAGGAAGATGAGCACTTAAAAGAGATTCATTTTATAAAAAGGGGCTCATCACAAAGCGCTGAGCCTCGAAACATGTTACGGACCACTGTGTACTATCCTTTATTAGACCAGTGGGGGCTTTTGTCAGTCTCTGCGGGCTATACCCTTTGCAAATACTCAATACTCCCTCTGCTTTTCAATTCAAGGGGCCACAAACATGAGAAAATATCCTGTGCTCACGAGGAATAAAAGATGAAAAATAGTGCCGGACAAAAGGGCCAGTGTTGACATTTCATCTGCACAGATATACGCCCCAGCAGGCAATATGAAAGTACTTAGATTAACCAGAACTGTCATCTCTCACAGCTGTGCACTGGTGACAGAATTCCCATAGCCTAATATACAGCAAAACCCATGTATCAGCCTTAAAACTGCACATGAAACCAAACCCACATAAATAAGAAAAACTTTTGGAGGAATATGTGTAGCTATAATGTTTTTAAATTGATGTTGTGGCAAGTTGGCTGTGTCAATCTTGGTCTACTGTGCCCACACATTTGTGATACTTATGTCAATAATACAATCAAAACACATGTTCAAATTTGGTGTCAAAGTCAGGGTAACTCCTCTTGGTAGTTTTGCTACTTACTTTGAATTGAGTATTACCATTTACACTTTGTTAACATAATCTATTGCGATGTGTGATCTACTGTGTTCAATAATTTTCCTTATGGATCAATAAAGTCTGAGTCTAGGTCTAACTCATGTCTAAACTGGTAATACATGAATATTTTAATTTATATTGCTATTCCATTACACTTCAGTTATCTACATACAGGTTAATTTTGCAACACACCACAATGTTTTCTTTTGGCAAACTAAAATATCTGAAATAAAGTAGATTATCTGTCATAATTCCAAAACTTCATAATGAGCCTTTTATTTTATCATCAAACGTGCCGATATTGCAAATGAATGTACTTTGGCACCTGTTTAGCATCTTTATAAAAACAATGTACAGATCAAGGAAAGCTCAGCTCTACTACTATTTTACTACGACACACGTGCCTGAAATGTGTTTACACCCAAAAAATAAAAGTAGCACTGCAGACCCACGTGCGAGTATTGCTGTTACGCCCCCTTACAAACCTTATCTCTTCTACTATATCCAATTTAACACTAACTACAAAGCTTCCCCCTCAGTGTCCACTGTGCCCCACAAGCTTCAAACGCACCGCTCAGACTATAGGCAGCAGAGGGGCCAAGTTCAGGGTTATAGTGGACAGCAATGCACACTTTTGTTCCACCGCAGCGTGCACCCAGCTCCGGCAAGAGACCACCAATCTTACCGCGGTGCTCCTCTACCCATCGTCCCACTTTGCACCAAGTTAAACGCACTGTACCACTTACCTATTAAAGCGTTCAGGAGTATTCCCCAAAAGCATAACACAAGGCGGCGGTGCCTTGTGGATGCCATTTAAACAAACACCTCACCACAGAAATATCCAAGCAAAATAACGTGAGGTTAAAAACGTGTAGTAGCGGGACGAGTAAAAATGAAATAAAAGCACGTATCCGGCTTTAGATATCACATTTCCAAGCTAACGCGCTACAGTTTGGAGGTTCACTGGGGTCGAACAAGCTTTCGCCATTTTAGCCATCTATCAGGAATTTGTCAGCATCCCAGCTCTGCCTCGGTCTCTCCTTCTCACTCTGCTGGTTCCCAAAGCCAGCCTCCACATCCGTCCGCGCCTCTCTCTCTCTCTCTCACTCTCTCTCTCTCTCTCTCTCTCTCTTTCTCTCCCTCTCTCACAAACTCAATACGCGCTCGGAACAAAAGAGCCGACTGCTGACTACTTGTACCTTTACGCATGAGAAGCCTGCAAAAACATTTCAGCGTGTCAATAACAAACTAGACTGGACCAGACCAGTGTTTTTAGAGAACATGTGATTATTTTTTTTATGTAAAATAAAATATAATGCTGTTACAATAAAAGGGGAAGCCAGTGCCAGTGTAAACACGCGGCTGTGTTTATGTTTTGGCTATGATATGATGTAATACCCCCAAAAAAACGATGCACAGGCCAGTGCGTAATAGTGTGCCAAATGGCGCATAGTTTGATAAACAGGCCCAATGGAAAAGTATAATGCGGTAATTGTAAACTTGACAGTGCTCTTTTAATGTTATTCAAAGATGTAATGTCATAAAATAAAGGATACAATTTGAAGAATAAATTAAAATACACGGTCGCAAATGTACCGTGAAATGTAAACGACATGTATAAAGTAGCACGCGCATAGAAACACAAACAAGATGTTTATTTAAAGGTAATGGTTCAGAACAAGTGAACCTGGTATGATAAACAAGTCAAACCCCCAACTCTGATTTACAACAAAGCCCCGCTACTTTTGTCTATACCCGAGCGACCCCTAGCGGCCAAAACATCCTGTTTCAATCGTGCTTATTAACTAATCACCAATTAAGATCATAATTGAGGTAATATGCAGTACAAATCCAAGTGTAATTAGCGACGGTTGTTGCCAAGTCTCCAAGTAGACGCCCGCAGCACTGGTTAGCTGATTAATTCAGAGTTACAACAAGAGTCTTGGGATTCTCAGCAGACTTTGACGGAAGCGTACACACTAAACCCAGAGAACGAGAGAGAGAGAGACAGAGAGAGAGAGGGGGAAAGAGAGAGAGGATAATGGGGGTGGGTTTAGTGTTGGATAGAGGATGAGGTATGTCAATGTCACATCAGAGATTAAAAATAATAATTCTTAATATAAAAGAGGCTATATGATGGTATAAAATGGTTAAAATCCCTCCAAAATGAGTGGGTATATTAATTGACCTAGGTTGTAGGTTTAGATTATTCTGGGGTTGATTTAAGATATAATATTGTATCTTAAATCAGAGTATTCATACAACACCAGAATACTACTGGGTATTTTAAGGACACGGGCGTGGGGTAACGAAATGTAAGATCAAAAAAATTGTTTGTCAGCTTGTCCTGAATGTGTGAATGGGATTTCTTTCTCTTCTGTACAAGATCTCCCTCTAGTGGACACAACTGCTAAGCGCACCAAAAATCCCCGGTTACAGCCACAGTTGGGTTGTTTGAATTGCACTGAAAAGCCTGTGTCCTCACTATGAACTGGCCTCCATCTCCATAAACCTGACTCTTATTTGGCCTGGAGTAGGGCCACCTCCTGCTGGTTTCCATAGAAATACTGTTCATTTGGTTACAGTATTTCACCATATGTCATGAGAGGTATATCTATCTCAACAGCTAAAACATGCACTTGAGCCACTAAGCGAAAAGCCCACCAACAGCATCTTAAATCTACAGTATCAGACCACTGCAACAGGGGAAACCATCTCATGGGTTGAGACAATGCTAATGTCACAGGCACAGAAAGCAGCAAGTACCACTGTTGGATCACTACTAAGATCTGAAAATGCGCTCCATCCATCCATTTTCTTCCGCTTATCCGGGGCCGGGTCGCGGGGGCAGCAGTCTAAGCAGGGTTAGACTGCTGGTGTTCCCAGGCCAGCCGAGAGACATAGTGCCTCCAGCGTGTCCTGAGTCTACCCCGGGGCCTCCTCCCGGTGGGACATGCCCGAAACACCTCCCGAGGGAGGCGTCCAGGAGGCATCCGGAACAGATGCCCGAGCCACCTCAACTGGCTCCTCTCGACGTGGAGGAACAGCGGCTCTACTCCGAGCTCCTCCCGTGTGACTGAGCTCCTCACCCTATCTCTAAGGGAGCGCCCAGCCACCCTGTGAAGGAAACTCATTTCGAGCGCTTGTATCCGCGATCTTGTCCTTTCGGTCACTACCCAGAGCTCATGACCATAGGTGAGAGTAGGAACGAAGACTGACCGGTAAATCGAGAGCTTCGCCTTTCGGCTCAGCTCCCTCTTCACCACAACAGTCCGATACAGTGACTGCATCACTGTAGAGGCTGCATCGATCCGCCTGTCAATCTCCCGTTCCGTCCTTCCCTCACTCGTGAAGAAGACCCCGAGATACTTGAACTCCTCCACTTGAGGCAAAGATTCCCCACCCACCCGGAGAGGGCAAGTCACCTTTTTCCGGTCGAGAACCATGGCCTCGGACTTGAAAGAGCTGATCTTCATCCCAGCAGCTTCACACTCGGCTGCAAACCGCCCCAGTACACGTTGCAGGTCCTGGTTCGATGGAGCCAACAAGACAACATCATCTGCGAACAACAGAGATGAGATCCTGTGGTCCCCAAACCGGGCCCCCTCCAGCCCCTGGCTGCGCCTAGAAATTCTGTCCATAAATACAATGAACAGAACCAGTGACAAAGGGCAGCCTTGGCGGAGTCCAACATGCACCGGGAACAGGTCTGACTTACTGCCGGCAATGCGAACACAGCTCCTGCTCCAGTCATACAGGGACCAGACAGCCCTTAGCAAAGGGCCCCAGACCCCATACTCCCAGAGCACCCCCCACAGAACACCACGAGGGACACGGTCGAATGCCTTCTCCAAGTCCACAAAGCACATGTGGACTGGTTGGGCAAACTCCCATGAACCCTCGAGCACCCGATGGAGAGTGTAGAGCTGGTCCAGTGTTCCACGGCCAGGACGAAAACCACACTGCTCCTCCTGAATCCGAGGTTCGACTATCGGCCGAATTCTCCTCTCCAGTACCCTGGCATAGACCTTACCGGGAAGGCTGAGGAGTGTGATTCCCCTGTAGTTGGAACACACCCTCCGGTCCCCCTTCTTATACAGAGGGACCACCACCCCGGTTTGCCAGTCCAGAGGTACAGTCCCCAACTGCCACGCGATGTTGCAGAGGCGTGTCAACCAAGACAGCCCCACAACATCCAGAGACTTAAGGTACTCAGGACGGATCTCGTCCACTCCCGGAGCCTTGCCACCAAGGAGCTTGCCAACCACCTCAGTGACTTCAGCCAGGGTGATGGATGAGTCCACCTCCGAGTCCCCAGCCTCGGCTTTCTCCTCGGAAGACGTGACAGTGGGATTGAGGAGATCCTCAAAGTATTCCTTCCACCGCCGGACAACGTCCCCAGTCGAGGTCAGCAGCTCTCCCCCCGCACTGTAAATAGTGTTAGTGAAGAACTGCTTCCCCCTCCTGAGGCTCCGGACAGTTTGCCAGAATCTCTTTGAGATTCTGATAGTCCTCCTCCATGGCCTCCCCGAACTCCTCCCAGCTCTGAGTTTTTGCCTCCGCAACCGCACGAGCTGCAGCACGCTTGGCCCGCCGGTACCCGTCAGCTGCCTCAGGAGTCCCACGTGCCAACAAGACCCGATAGGACTCCTTCTTCAGCTTGACAGCATCCCTTACTTCCGGTGTCAACCACCGGGTTCGGGGATTGCCGCCGCGACAGGCACCACAGATCTTACGGCCACAGCTACGAGCGGCCGCATCGACAATAGAGGCCGAGAATGAAGCCCACTCGGACTCCATATCTCCAGCCTCCCCCGGAATCCGGGAGAAGTCCTGAAAGTCCCTCTGACAGAGGGCTCTGCCAGACGTTCCCAACAGACCCTCACTACATGCTTGGGCCTACCAGGTCTTTCTGGCTTCCTCCTCCGCCAGCGAAACCAACTCACAACCAGGTGGGGATCAGTTGACAGCTCAGCCCCTCTCTTCACCCGAGTGTCCAAGACATGCGGCCGGAGGTCAGATGACATGACTACAAAGTCGATCATCGACCTCCGGTCTAGGGCGTCCTGGTGCCACGTGCACTTATGGACACCCTTGTGCTCGAACATGGTGTTCGTTATGGACAAACTGTGTTGAGCACAGAAGTCCAATAACAAAACACCACTCGGGTTCAGATCGGGGAGGCCGTTCCTCCCAATAATCCCTCTCCAAGTGTCACTGTCGCTGCCCACATGGGCGTTGAAGTCCTCCAGTAGAACAACGGAGTCCCCGGTTGGTGCACTGTCTAGTACCCCTCCCAGGGACTCCAAGAAGGCCGGGTACTCTGCACTGCTGTTCGGCCCGTAGGCCGACACTACAGTGAGAGACCTGTCCCCGACCCGAAGGCGCAGGGAAGCAACCCTCTCGTTCACCGGGGTGAAATCCAGCACACAGCGGCTGAGCTGTGGGGCAATGAGCAGGCCCACACCAGCCCGCCGCCGCTCCCCGCGGCCAACGCCAGAGAAATGGAGAGTCCAGCCCCTCTCAAGGAGTTGGGTTCCAGAGCCCAAACTGCGCGTGGAGGTGAGGCCGACTATATCTAGTCGGTAACGCTCAACCTCCCGCACAAGCTCAGGCTCCTTCCCCCCCCAGCGAGGTGACATTCCATGTCCCCAGAGCTAGTCTCCATGTCCGGAGATCTGGTCGTCGAGGCCCCCGCCTTCGACTGCCGCCCAGATCTCTCTGCACCGGCCCCATATGGCTCCTCCCGCAGGTGGTGGGCCCACGGAAGGGCAGCCCCATGTCGCTCGTTCGGGCTGTGCCCGTCCGGGCCCCGTGGGGGAAGGCACCCACCCCAGGCCTGGCTCCAGGGTGGGGCCCCGGTAACGCCATTCCGGGCGACGTAACTGGCCTCTGATTGGAACTCATCATGTGGGGCTTCTGAACCGTTCTTCGTCTGACCCGTCCGCCAAATGCGCTCACCAGACTATAAATGGGGATGTGGGGATGTACCAACTCTCTCACTCCTGGAATACAGTTGCAGACTGCAGATGGCGCTGTAATCCTACTGCTCCAAGTAGCAAAACAGTGCCAAAATCTGTTTAAATCAGATGACCAGGCACATTACAGCAACATCACATGACACTTTTGAGGAAGCTGGCAGAGTGCAGCTGAAACTGTCATGGAATGTAAATAGAGTACTGTACATAATAATCTAAAGTATTATTTCTCCATGGAGAATGCTCCAAAGAATGGTTTTAACTTACTATTTGCATGGAAACATGCAGGTGATGCGCCACATCCAGAAAGTTATAGTGAAATGTGATATGGATCATAATGTGATTTCAGTGGGGGACAGGGATTAACTTCACAATATCACAAATGATCAAAAATCAAGGGAAACTTGGCAAATGAAAATTCAGTTTAAAAATATTTACAACTGCGTTTCATTTTATGTGTTCAGGAAAAAGTAAAAATCCAAATTTTTAGTTGCAGTCGATCCTTCTTAACTAATACTTGTACTTTGGAAATTCAGAATTATTGTTTATTTTTTGTTAGAATATCGTGAAATGATTCACATTTAGACGTTAATCAGATAAATCATAATGTATTACTTAAGTTAATCTACCATTAACTTACTGAGAAATGAACATACTGAGTGCTTCACCTCTTCTGAGTTTGACATGAAAGGCCCACAACAGTGGCTGTTGTTAAGTAAGCACTCAAAATGTGATTATATTATTACATTGTTGGGAGTCAGGAAAATCGACAGGGGGGACAAAGGGAGCTATTGTCCAGGGCCCCAGGGTCTTAGGGGCCTAGAATTGGACCTTCTTCCTTTTAATTTATATAAGAGGCTGGTCCAAGTGAGGTTTCTTGCCCCAGGGCCCCATATTTCTGTCAGTGGTTGAAGTTATAAGAGCTCCTTCAGCAGAAGAGAGTTTGTTGAAGGTGGAAGAGCACTATATAAAAATGTGAGTATTTACCATAGGACTATTAATATGACATGTAAATGTCTGGGTTTTTTTCTGATCCTGATCCAACTGGATAGTTACATCGGTTTGTGCGGTTTGCATGTCATTTACATAATCTTAAAGGTTCAGAGGTCATTTTATAATCAGATTGTGGATTTTTTTAATTTAAAAAAAAATTTTTTTTTAAGGGTGTCGTAGCGCAAAATGGCCACAAGATGTCATCATCCAAACAGTGTCTCCTCCAGGATAAATACAAGAATTTGTCTACCGTGCTTGCTTGTGACAACTACACAGACCACAGCACAAAATATTAGGCAACCATTTATTTAATCTGCCAAAGTAAGCATCTGCTCCACTTATTTTCATTACTTTCCGTCATTTATTTGGCCAACATTCAACAATTTGTATAGTGGAAAACGTTCTGTGCATTACATTTAGCCGACACAAAAAGCTCCAGAGCGCCCCTCCCCTTTACGTGTGGTCTAGAGTGGCAGCAGCACTGGGGCACTGGGGCTCCTGTGTGGATCGTTGCTAATGTAAATATATCATATCCCATTATGAATACCACATATCTGGACCCATGAACCAACAGCCGGAACCACATCCTGGACTGGCCTGTACTCCGAGCGCGAGCCACATCCGCACTGCCATCCGCGCGCTGTTTTCCAAGCAGTAAAGGTAGAAGAAAAGAGGCGTGCTCGGGCTGCTCACCGCTATGAGGCGAATAACGGGAAAGACCAAGGATGAAACTTTGATCGAGCTACAAGGAACCACAGATTCACAGGCGACAGGTATGACAACCAATAGATATGTATTGACGTTTGGCATTTAGGCGAGAATCATACCCCAGTGGGCACATTTTCATTGATTTGTCTCACCATCTCGTCTCGTTGTAACAAAGCTGACTCTGTTATGTTATGTCTACTGTATCTTATCTGAGGACTGTCCTGAATTCACGTCTTTTATAATAAATAAGACTTCACCATTTGAACTAACACACCAATCCAGTACAAATCTTATGTGGCTAATTAATTGCCATTTTTATAAGTCCATGTGTCTATGGCTCTGAGGCTGCGTGGTGACGTAATGGAGGGAGGATTACAGTTTGGGACGGTCCTAACCTGATATTTAGGTTAATTGGTCAGATTTAAATAAAGAACTCTGGTGAACAGTATTTCTTTTCATATTTTTGTGTACATACTAAACCAAAGCCATATTTAGTTATACTTTAGTTAACTGAATTTATTTTCAAGATAATGCTATGGAGGAAGTCACAGAGGTCACACAGAGGATTGAATATATCCACATCCAAAGCAAAACTGAAAACACATTTAGAAACATTATACGTAGCCTATCATATAACTGCAGTGAATAAATTGTCTTTTGTATTTAACTGTTTGTATGGGTAGTCTATAGAAACTTGTTTTACATACTTTACATAGATTTACTGAAGGATTTCCTGAAGATAAACAGGACTGAAGCAGGGCTAAACCAGGACTGAACCAGGATTAGATCAGGACTATACCAGGACTGAGCCAAACATGATTGACTCTATAGAAGTAGTAACATTATATAGAACTATTAGTAGTGGTGATAATAATAGAACTGGGAAACTACAACTGAAATATTTAGTATACGTCTTTCATCTCTACAGTAAATAGCCATTCTTGAGGACATTCCATACTGCCAGGCTTTATTAATGTCATCTGGACTATCATCTGTCTAATTTCATTTAAGTCCATAACCTTTGGAGGAGCCCACTACAACCTCGGCCTTGTCCCGCAGTTATTGTTTGTTTTTATAGATTCTCTGGAGGGACCTCAGTCTGAATGAAGACAAATAGACATCACATTTTCCTCCTCCATTTGTTGTGATGGTGCATTAAGCCTCCCACAGGTCTGCTAACACAGTGGATTGTGCTAATGTTGTTGAAGTGAAGCTTGGTGATCTGTACCTGTGCCCGAGTGGGAGAGTGGATTCATTAGGGACAGTTTCACAGACTTGTATTATGTAATTGAACCAGGCACTTGTTTTGTTGTCATAGATGTCCTCTTTTTTTGTTAGATCACTTGAAATGGGACTCTGTCTTTATAAATGCCTATTTGTTATTATGAAAAACATTTAAGTTTATTGTATTTTTGGATTTAAATGAAACATTAGTTATTGTAGGCCTATGTAAACATAATAATCATGATCATAAGACTGCTATTTGTCACTTATTTATCTCAGACATTGCATAAAAATACAGTTTAATTCAGCACATGGCCACATGCCCTGTTAATAGTCATTTGTTGCTAGGCTAACAGACTGTGCAGTGTGCCTACGGCTTCATCAGGCTCTTATCTGCTCTGCCCTGTGGCTTCAGTACAAAGAGGAGGAAGCATTGACACTTGAGGAAAAGGTCTTTCCTCACCTCATTATATTAGGGCCAAGTATTGTTCCCAGCTGCTCAAACACTGATTTATGGACAGCCTGCGCTGTCCATATGCAGATGTAACTCCATAGATGGACTGCAATAGTGTGTAGTAGTGCCTTGTGTTGATAGACAGCTCTTGGTACTGTGGCTTGATATCGTCAGAGGTAATTTAATAAGGCTCTATCCATTTAAGGCAATATCTCTTCAGTTTCCGCAGACTGTGAAGTCATCTCTCACTGGCTTGACCCTGGGCCAATGGGTTTCTATGGAGACACATCATCACATGACGCCATTAGTGCTTTGATAGAGGCGTGATACTAGGATCCACAGGCTAGAGAGATTTTCCCTCAGCATGTACTAAAATAAATGTTTAAATAAATATTTAAATCAATTGTACAATCAGTTTCAAAACAGGGCCCAGGGTTAGAAAAGAAGAGAAACACTCTCACATTGCAAGCTATTAAATGTTTTATTGATGTGTTACTTGACCACTGGTCATACAGCCTCACCCAGCAGACTGCAGCACTACATGTCCTGAAGAAAGCTAAACAGATTACAGTCATAGGTCTCCATAATAAAAACATCACCCCTATTGCTTTCACATGCTAATTTGTAAACCAGAGTAAATTCTGAAGTCAGATTTGTTTGTAGATCATTCGGATACTGTCTACAGCAAAGCAACGCTTCTATAAAGGAACTTATATTTGTTTACATTTTTAGAATGGACAAACGATGCATGCATATGTTTTGTGATTAGATGGGAAAAGCATTTACCCTTGAAAGAGCCCGAGACTCATCTGGGCTCTTTATCTGCACCACTGGCAGTTAAGACCAGTGCCTTGGCAGAGGTTTACATTCTCAAAGATTTTATTCTTAGTTCTAAGTTCTGCCAGTGTTTGTACATACACATTTCATAATTTCCTTTTTTCAGTATATCATGTTAGGGTGTCAAAAGTGTAAGTATTTTTTTTTTTTTTTCCTTGAATTATCACAACTGTTTCCTCTTTAGCAGCGCATGTCCAGATGACAGGGAAGGAAACTGTCACATTGTCCCATTATAAACACTGTATGTTTGAGATTAAATATCTGTATTCGAGGTCACTGCAAACTGTACATTTGTTGTACAGGAAGCCAGATAGAAGCAACAGCAGAGGATTGGCAACAAACATGTTCAGGATGTTGTGGTTGCACTGTTATGATGCAGAAAAACTCTCATGGAACACATGAATAACTTTGCATAATGTTTTTTCATTCTAGGAAGTATTTACATGCTGATTCAATATGGTATTTACAGAGATGTTTTAAGTGAAACAAAGAAGCAGTCATGAGATGCTTGTCTGTAGTTAGCTCTATGTTAGGGAGGGAAAAGCTGAAGGAGACACTCATAAACTCTCTAAAGCCAGTTTGTTTTGTCTCACATTGACGCAGCTCAAAGCAACTGCTCTGCTGCAAATGAACAGGAGAAACACACCCTACTGCGCACTTCAAGTTCAACTCAAAAACAACTTTTCATGAAAACATTATCCTTGATAAGATAGAGATGGGAAATACATGTGAAAAATGTGCAGACAGTCGCACTACATGTGCTGAAGAAGGCTAAGCAGATTACAGCGATAGGTCTCCATAACACTGCTACGTTAGCCCTAGTGCTTACTCATTCTAATCAGAAACCATCGATCATTCTAGTACTGACTAGTGCAGAGCAAAGCTTTAGTGAAGGAAATTTAGTTTGTTTACATTTTTAGCATATTTTTAGAGATAGCTAAAAGATCAGGATAATCTAAAAAGATGAGATATACATTTTTGTCAATACGTCCTAGCCTTTTCCTTGATTCTCACTAGCCTCCATTCTATCTGTCTTTTCTTAAATTGATCTTTAATTTGTTGACTTTACACTAATTTAATCTGACCTAACATTCTACTGACCCTGTACAAATTTCTGTGCTCTATATTTGTGCTTTCCGGTTGATCTAATGACACTCAGATGTGTGTCCCAGTCTGCCTCCTGCACCTCCTGTGACTGTATCTCTGGAGTCTGGCTTTTACCAAATGAAGCTCTGATCTATATTTATGTTGGAGGTGTGATCTGTGTGGCTCTTACGCATGAGCCATGTTACACGTGTTTCACCATAATATGTGAGCCATGTGTGCTGCTGTTCAATTATACATGTATCACAGAGTTAACCACATCGCTGCGGCTTATTACTGTATAAAAACATGTGGCTGTGAGATATTTATGTGAAAGTAAACTAATTGAAAATAGGGCTGAACGATTTTGGCAAAACATCTGATTGTGACTTTTTTGAAAAACATTACAAATATGATTAGATTTGCAATATATGTTTTAAAATAGTTGTATTAAACTAATCTAGTGGCATTAACTTCTAATGGGCCCGAATTACACTATTTTCTCATTATATCTGTTATGATGTTGTTACCTCATCAAAAACATACCTGGAGTTGTGTTTCGTTTCATTCACACATGTTTAGCACAATACATATTTAGAATGAGTTCTTCTCTCAAATGGAAAACACCCTGTTCCACCTTGTGATGTCATTTGGTAATACAGGAAGTGCTCCACTGTGTTTTTAAACTCCACACACCTTCACTAGAATAATTTGGATTATTTCAGATGTGTTATAGTCAATCTCTACTGAACAAAAGGTATCTGATAACTTGAAAACTACCGCCTCTTGACTTCACAGAGAATTTTGAGATTTGTACAGGTAGACTAATAATAATAAAGGCTCACAATAAACGTTAACTCAAACATGTGAATTAAACAAAACACAACTTTATGTTTTGGATTAGAAAACAACATTTTAGAATGGCATAAGCTCACAAGAGTAATATAGGACCTTTTAACTTTTAAAAACTGCATAACAAATACAATTTCAGAACATATTTGTAGAGGTCTAAAGTACAGAGGGAGCAATTTTTTAGATAATAAGACAAGATATTTGTTGTTTGCCACAGACTAAACGATGATTGCAACTATTCAAACAGTGAGTTCGATTCAGTTGCAATTCATCTTGCAGCCGTAATTGGAAACAAAGTTATACAACTATTTGACACAAAACAAACACAAGTTTTTTGTGGTTTCATCATACAGTTGGACTATTGAGCTAAGCAGTTAGCTGTAATGTTTGGTCACCATGGGCAGCAGCTGAGCAGGTAGCTATTAGTAATGGAAATCTCTCACACTGTTGCCTTAGAATAGGGACAGCTCTCCCAGTTGTCTTTATATTTTGTAGTTTCTAAATTAAGTTATTATCAGTGCACATTGGCAGCACATGTTTAGCTGGAGAACATGATGCATAAAAGAACTGAGAAGCTTTTCTACTGTGAAGGGCTGACACTGTAGCAGCTTAAAACCACAATGCCTGGACCTTGAGAGATGTGCAGGATGTAGACACATAATCAATAGCCATAAACAGCAGCTCTAGACTTATCGAAGGTTTCATTTAATTGTATTGATACTGGACAAGCACACTTTCTTTCAGACACTTTGAAGAACAAGTCCATTCAGATAGAATATTTCACGTCCTAGGAGATTTTGTGCATCGCTTAAACTCAACACAACTGTACATTAGGTCAAACCTAATCTCTCTGCCATATGGAGTAAGATCACAAACATTCATTGGACAGATTTATTTAAAGGAGAAAGGCTCAGTAAAGGCTGAACACTTTCGTACTGTATTATCAGCTGACTATAACAGCATTTTCACTTGTAATTGTGTGTAAAATCCCTCAGTCATCTAGGTAGAATACATGGCAAAGGAGAAATTCAGTTTTTGTTCTTCAGTTCTGGTCAGAATCCTGGTGGACACTGCCTGATATCTGCCTCCAGGGAGGAGCTAACTACACTGAAATTACTCTGAAACTAACACTCCTACTTGTTTACAGTTTCTGTTTGTTAGCTAGGCCTATTAAACTGCACTGAGTGTAGGGTCACTCATGTATGTGTTCACTTGTAATTGTTAGTTAAAAGGTCCACATTACGCTATTTTCTGATCCATGTTATAATGTTGTTTCCTCGTTCAAAACAACCTGGAGTTGTGTTTAGTTTCATTTACACATGTTTAACACACAATTTCTGCATATTTAGGCTGAGTTCTGAAAAACTGAAAAAAAAAAAAAAAAAAAAAAAAAACTCTATTCCACATTGTGATGTCATGCATGCAGTAACACAGGAAGTTTTTAAATTCTGTACACCTTCACTAGAATCATTTGGATCATTTCAGCCCTGGAGTTGCCAATCGCTACTTAATAAAAGATAAATGTTAGCTGTTAATTTTTTTTTTTGCTTAATATAAGACCTTTAAAGCTTTAAATGTTGCTATATTGTCTACAATCCTTACAGGATTCTGATCTCAAGTTGGTCTAAATGGATTGACTAAAATAGCCACTGTTTCCACCACTATGACCAAAGTGGTTCTCAGTATGAAATATTTGGAGCAGTGAAGTAAATGTAGACCATAAATGATGCTAAATGAAACTACTTTATATCACTGACACAAGAGCTGAACTACAAAACCTGTTCTTAAGCCACAGTATGAACATAAACAGCAGGATGAAACACAAGCTATTAATTAAACTTTCTACAGCTCAAATCTGATCATATTGCCAAAAAAATAAAAATAAAAAATTCTCAGAAGTGCAAATAAAATGTACAGACTATAAACACTGACCCCCCAGAACGGGTCAAAACAAAAAGATGAACAAATGTTTTTCAACTACACTTTAATCGATACTGTATAGTTGGCTACACTCGTGTGCTTGTGTGCATGTGTGACAGTGAAGAGCCATCATTAGGTATGGATGGTCAGTCAGGTCATTGGTCCCAGGTGGTGGAAATGGTGCACAAGTGAATTTAACTACCATTTTTGTTTTGTTTCACTGTGCCTATAATGTTCAATAAATTGTTGACAGTGCTGTAGAAATTATTGGTTAGTGGCCGTAAAATGCGTTTAAAATAAGCTCTTAAAGTTAAATGAGCTGGATTAATTTGCACAGAAGCATATGTGACACTGGTCAATGATCTAGTGATTTTATTTAATGGGCTCACACAGGGTACTTTAGAAGTTATGTTTTTAAGGGCCCATAAACTGCAGCAAAATCAGAACATAACAAACCCCCCCAAAATTAATAAATTACACAAAACTGATTTGTGTGTGCTTGAGGTCATCTTATAATGTTGTTACTTCCTTAACGACATACCTGTCTACATCTCCAAAGCTCAAAATTCTCTAACTTTTACCTTTAATTTAGCAGAAATGGTCAATTCCAGGGCTGAAAGTGTCCAAATGATTCTAGTGAAGGTATATGGCCTGGAGCACTTCCATTATCACATGACACCACAAGTTAGAACAGAGTGTTTTCAGTTTGTGAGAAGAACTCCCTAAGTATGCATAGTTTGGGTGTTAAATATGTGTGAATGAAACAAAATACAACTCCAAGTATGTTTTGATGACATATACATAGATCAGAGAATAGAATAACAGTCCCTTTAATGATAATAGCTCAGGTCTATTCATGTCAGAAGTTATCATAGTTATCGTAGTTTAAGATCTAGTGAAGAGTACAGTAGTTAGCAACACCACATCTCTGTTTTTCTCTATCTCTCTCCCTCTCTCTCTCTCTTTTGGAGTACCATTCTCTGTGGGCCCTTTTGCTGTTGTTTGCTCAACCCTCGCTGTGATAACCAACTATTTACACATGCTGCAAGTCAAAATAGGACGAGGCAAAACTGCAGAGGGGCGACGCACAGGCAGCTTTGTAATGACTATCTCTTCCCACGATCCCAATGGAAAAATAACACAGAAATTTCTCCCCAAGGATTCTACAGCCCTGATACAGCACATTCAAATTCCTCTCAAGTGACTGTTCAAGCATAGCACACACACTCCAGAGCTGCTCACTGACTGGTTAATACAGCTGTCTGTCAAATGTACTGCGTAATTAGAGGTGCTGTAGTCCCAGTGCAAACAGAAGAAGGCTTAGAAGGCAGACTTGTGCAAATGAAGGCCATGAATCAGGACTTTACCATAACAATCATTTAAAGGTCTTATATTGCACGATCTTTAAGCCATATTAGAATGTGGTTACCTCATCAAAAACATACCCAGACTTGGGTGTTGTTTCATTCACACATGTATAAGTAACCCTTTATTATTAGTCTGTCTACATTTCCAAATCTCAAAATGTAATAGTGATAATATTTTTAAGCTGTCGTTTGTTTAATGGTTCTGTAATGAACACTGTACCGCATGTTTTAATCTGTTGTAAGAGAGTAATAACTGTACTTTCTGTACTAGCCCTGTACTTAGTCATCTCTCTGCAAATGGAAAAGTAACATTGCTTTTATGGCTGAACAGTTTCGGAAAAATATGAAAATTTTCAGATGCAATTCAATTTGAAAATATTAACTTCACAGTCCTCACTTTGAATAATTTTGACAGAAATACAAACTGCAAAATGAAACATGCATTTAAATATGTTTCTAGTGATCTAAACAATGGGCTAAAACCCTGAGACATGGGAATATTTATGTTAACAGAGATCCTACATTACCCATCAGTGTTGTCACAATACTAAAATTTAAAACTCAACTCCCATAGTAAGGAATAAACTCAATACTCAAATACAATGATGATAATACAAAATCCTCTTTATTAGAGAGCCATTTTCAATATTAAATAATATTTTCTTTTATATTACCATGTGATCTTCAGTCATTCAGGTATATGTGGTCTTATACTAGTTCTAATACAGCTCAAGATCATTCTAAAGCTATTGAGAAAAGGTTCATTTCTGTCCTGTGAATGTGAATACAAATAACAGACATTGCAATTTGCTAATTACAACCATTCATATTATGATAGATCTATCTTTGGTAACTACTCATCTTACCATCCTAATTGTTTCTATATATATATTTTTTTTTAACCTCTGTCTTAAAGATCAGCCTCAGACTCCAACTCTAGGCTCCACCCCTTTTTCTCCTTCACTCCCGTCTGCAGCAGATCGCAGCCTCCCCCACAGGAAGTGCTACTCACCCACTATTCACGAATAAAAGAGGAGCATAGCGGTGCACATTCCCTTTGGCAGAGCTCGGCATTCTGGGAAATAAAGGAATGTCGTCTGTCATTACTGTACTAAGGGCTTTATTTCTCTCTCAGATCCAGTTACCAATACTGAGATCTGTCCCAAGTTGGATTTGGTCCTAAAACCATGTGGCTGTAGCAGTAGTGCTCTGGTAATTACTCTTAAAGGGACAGTATCTTTACAAACCTGATTATTACATTGCATACCATACATTCTCTGCAAAACTGAACTGAACTGAAGAGTGCCTGTGCTTTCAACACATGATCAAGTAGGGAAACACGTACAAGTTTCTAGAAATTATTAAATAGAAACACATTAAACAGGCCAATTATATTCAGTTACAACAAGGTTTTTCAGCTGTCAAGAAATGTTTGTCAAATGTTTTCTCTGTTTCTGTATATCTTGTCATCTTGTCTTTCTGTAGAACTGGAAGTAACCTCAATTTTGTCTTTCTTTAACTCGAGGCTGACTATGAGCCCGACCATTTAGTTAAAAGTCACAGCCTATGCTCATGTCTTCAGTGCCAAAACCAGGGGCAAAAGGCCTCTATACCGTGGTCTTTTTCTCACGCTTACCACACAACATGGTACTTTGTTTACCCCAGTAGATCTAAACCAACTGAAGGCTGCTTGAATATACTAAAAGTCTTTGAAAGACAAACTATGGGGGCTCAGCTGGTGAAGTGATTAGCTCAAAAGACACATTTTTGTATTTAGCTTGGACATGCTGCATTGATTCCACTCTGTCTGTTTCCTGTCTTTCTACAAGCACAAGTAGTATGACTTTAGGTGCTGCATGGCAATATTGAGATTTTAGTGTGTATACAAAATGATAATCTCAAAAGCTAAAAGTGCTTATCAAAAAGAAAATAAAAAAACTTGAATAATTTCTTAAACAAGGACACTAAATTATATGTCAGTCGTTTTTGCTGTTAAGTTTTGCAGCTAAATTTGGAAGTTGTTAAAATGTACAAACAAAAGGCTTTAGTTTTTTGACAGTGGATCATGGTGGATAATTTTGAGTAAAGACCCAGAGAAAAAACACTGAAAGACGACTCAGTAGCTCCACTTCAATCTTCAATTCACTGTGTGTTAGCAGATGTGATGCATGCTGTGTCTCTCATAAAGAGCTACACAGCCTGTTAAATTGCCTATGGGTGCTGGCTAATTGGTAGAAGATTTTAGGTTCCTTCTTTCAAAGCACAACTAATGATAGTGTTGAGTTGGACACTGAAATGCCGATATTTAGCCCTGTGTGTTATTAATAAGTTTTCCAGTTGATTCACAGAGAAAATTCTTTAAGTTACTGTAGGCCTGTCACAATAAATGCAATATTGACTTATCGTTCAATATATAAAACTAACTGTATATTGTTTGGCTCTAAATGTATCGTGTATGAGATCTGGGGTATTTTTGTTGTAATAGTAATAATATCATTTGAGCTTTAAAAAGTTGAAAACATCTGTGGCTAATGATTGGTTCATTCTGCTGTTTATTTGTTGCAGATTAGACCTTCTGAATGATACTGTCTATGTATTTAAAATGGTTTTCAAGGATCTTCTTGCATTAGTGTTATGGTATCAGTGGCATAAAGTAGTTTCAATATTGTCGTAGTATATCTCTGTGCTGTCTATATCTCGTGCTTAAAAATTTGACAGGCCTAAGTTACAGACTGCAAAAAACGACCAAACAGGTTTGAGATACATTGGCTTACTTGGTAAAGCAGCTTTTATTTTCCCTCAGGCTGCCCCTTCGTTCACCCCACCATTCGCTGTTTTCCATTTCCTGTACTGGTTTACGTAGGTAGAAAAAATACAGTACATGCTTCAAATTATAGAATAAACAACATATTTTCTTGTGTTTATTTATTTTATAGATGCTAACAATGGGAACGGCCTCAGCTCCATGTCTGAGCGTACGCCGCCTGGAGAGGTAAGTGCTACAGAATAACTGACTAAAAGGTGAATAGTGGTGGGCTTTGGCTCGGTTAAAAGCTTTTGTAGGAGTAAAGCCCTGACCTTTTGCTGACTCATCATTTTAAACACTATGTCACATGACGACAACCGCAATCTCAGCAAACTACACAGGAAACACAAAATATCTAATACAATGTATAATTTAAAGGGCTCATATTACACTATTTTCTGTTCCATGTTATAAGGTTTCCTCATCACAAACATGCCTGGAGTTGTGTTTTGTTTCATTCACACATGTTTCACACACAAAACCTGCATAATTAGGGATGAGTTCTTCTCTCAAACAGAAAACACTCTGTTCCACTTTGTTATGTCATGTGGTAATACAGGCAGTGCTCCACTGTGTTTTTAAACTCCATACACCTTCACTAGAACCATTTGAATTTCAGCCCTGAAATTACCAATCTCTACTGAACTAAAAGTAAAAGATAGATGTTACTTACTACCACTACATGGCATGAAAAAATATGAAAAACTACCACTACATGACATAACAAGGTGGAACAGAACATTTTGAGTACGCAGATAATAATAAAGAAATAAAGGATTACTCAAACATGGGTGAATTAAAAAAACATGGGTCTGGGTATGTTTTTGATGAGGTAATGACATAACATGGCTAAAAGCTCACAAGAGTCAATTTTGTGTATTACTGAAGCTTTAATATAAAAGTAGTCTAAAAGTGTTATTGCATCAGAGAGGACAAAGAGGGCCCACTTCAGTCTCATTAGTACCAGATTTCATCCATTATGTTCGCATTTAGCCCAGGCTCTGGCTAATGTTTAACCACCATTTTCCAAAGGATAATTCAGACTGGGTCACAGGATATTTGGTAGTTGAATGGTGGAGTCAGATAAACAAAGTGGGTGGAGTTCACAAAACCACCATCTTTTTCAGTGACATCATATACAGCTGTATATCAATTTGACACTTCTATAAGGCTTATTATGCAATATATAAATAATAAGCAATAATATAGAAAATCCCTGTAGTGTCTTGTAGAGTTCTAGTTCAGTGCATAATGTCCAAGAATGGTCAAAATATCCATATTAAAACTGGTATTGAAAAAGGATACTATTAATCAATATCAATGCTAAAATTACATAAATAAGACAAAATAGGATATTTCCTGAATGTGAAGTCATTTATGCTTTTTCTTGAATTTTGAGTCTTAAAATGTTTTGGTCTTTGTTTGCTAATGTGTGCGTTGTGTCACTGTGGTAACTGCTGAACATTCCGCCAACAGAGATGCATGTAGAACACCCCTATAAGGATGCCACTGCAAAGTATCAGAAATAACACAAGAACACATTGTAATATGAAAAAACACATAATTGTAACATAACACTCTTTTGTCAATAAAGATGTGGTTAATTTAGTAACGGGACAATATTGTAATGTCCTCATCCCATACATTTTTATAACTGCCAGACTCTTTTGGTCAAGTAAATTCTTGTTTGTATAACCATGCATTGTTTTTACTTCCACCCTTGTTTAAATATTTATAATTTCTGTCCACAGACAGAAAAGCTACGCTCAGACAAAGACACAGTGTTCTTCAGGGATGGGGTGAGAAGAATCGATTTTGTTTTATCTTACGTGGATGACAAAGATGGAGAGAAGAAACAGGTTGGTAAAAAAAAAAAAAAAAAGAACTTGGTCAGCTATTGTCTGTGTGACGTATATAGACAGTGGCCAATATTACACAATATTAATCCACAACAGGAATGAACTATGAGAAAAGAGGAAATGAGCTAAAATATTTTCCACAAACACAGGGAGCTACAACAGTTTTTTCTCATAGTGCTCTCTTTCTCTTTCACTAATATAAATGAGAGTTGGCCACACATTGTGTTTGCGAATATACTTTTTGGATATTTTCTATGAGTATAATGTAATCAATAGGGAAAACTGACCGTTGCCCTTCATTTGGGAGCATGATATCACATTCTGACTGTTGACTCTTTCCTGGTTTAGTTTGAGCCTAGTTTAGTCCTGATGCAGTCTTTCTTTGATCCTGTTTTAGTCTGGCCCAGTCCTGATTTAAGTCCCAGTTTTGACAAGATGTGTACACTGGTCTGAACACACTTACACATGACTGTGAGTAGGAACATTTCAAAAGAGAGCACAAAGAGAAATCTAAGTCAAGGATAAAATGTTCTTAATCATAATTTCAAACTTCAAACACAATGAAGAGATTATCTGTGCTTTTCACGTGACCTGTCAGTGATCATCATGTAAGCACCATGGGTCTGTTACTGCTAAAACAAGTCAATGTCATGCAGGACAAAGAAAAATGTGAACATATGCCTCAAAGATTATTACAGTTTGCTCATTAATACATACCTTTATAACTTTTGGAAGAATGGGAAAATGCTCTCAGTTTGTTTTAAATCTGAATGGTGATTTGGTACAAGAGCCACTGCATCTGCTCATACTTTCAGGGTCAAAACATGTACTTGTTCTCAACAAAGAAAACTAGGCATTTTGTTTATTTGAGAAGACAGATTCAAATGAACTATATGAAAAAAGCAAGAACTGTGAGAGAAATTATTATTAAAATAGTATTAAAATTAGTTAATTAGTATAACTTCATTAATAGTACATATTGTCCATGGCTTCACATACTTCTTCAATCCTTGGAAATGCATGTGTTACTAAGGAATAGAACCATAGATAACGCCTATTGTTTTGTTGTCAAGGATGTTTTGCATTCACCTTTCACCCTAAACATCCCATTTTGCCCTATAAATTGCATTTTGTATCAATTGCCTTGGTTTAGTGATGACATTTATGTACCTAGTGGTCACAAGAAGTATGCTGGGTTCATGATGGCGGATTAATTCCTTATGTGGGTATTTCTAAATTTAGATGTTATGCCACTGTGCCCTCTGCCACACCTCTGCTGCACTGTTACTTTATTTATTCACTTCATTGTTTCACTAGAGCCTTGGCATTTTTGTTCTTAAAATAAAACTGTATGAGTTATAAAGTTAAGTCTGCTTAAAATCACAGCGTCATGTGCTTTTGTCAGATTGAATATTTTCCTGAGTATGTTGTGTTTTATTAATGGACTCATAATCAAGTTGTGTATATTTTTTCCAGGAAAGGAGGAAAGAGTTTGAAGCCAATCTTGAAAAAATTGGTCTCGAGCTGGAGACTGAAGACAAGTCTGTAAGAAATTCAACTGGCCTCTTCTGCCATCTAGTGGATTTTACATGCACTCACAACATGTAACCTTCACACATCTTAAAGGGATGTGCTGTCACTAGAGCGCAACAGTGTTTTCTTTTATGCCTAAAAAATTCTCTGAATATTCAGCTTTCAACTTTTTTCCCATTCAAAAGATTGAATACTTTTAAAAAAAATTGTTAATCACGATGGGAACTGTTCTCATTTTTCATAATTCTGAAACCCATGGATTCTCATTAAAATAACATTTATGGATTCAGTTGTTAAAGGCACACTTTTTTGAGGACTTAATCATTCAAAGGATACAATATTTTGTTTTGAATTAATGAGTTAACTACTATAGCAACCGTTTCATCTCTCTGAAGCCCATTGATATTTCTTTTTGCTTTTTTCAGGAGGCAAAGGACCAAAAAACCTACTTCTTAAAGGTTCACGCTCCTTGGGAAGTGCTGGCAAAGTACGCAGAGATTTTAAAAATCAAAGTTCCCTTCAAAGAGAGTGACATCCCACACGGCCATGATGCTGCATTTCATTGGCTATCCCACCCTTTCCGACTCCCAGACACCATCATGCACCCAGTCAACGATTACTTCACCTGCCCCTTTAACAAAGACAAGGAAGACTTCTTCCTCATCCAAGACAAAGACATTTTCTTTCCACCATCAACAAGAAACAGAATTGTAAGAGTTTCAAGAACAAAACATATTACTTTATACTTTATATAAATATTTTGATCTCCTAATCTAGATAAACTGTATAAATATGCAAATTCATGAAACAAGCCATATCCTATGTGCAGCTGATTATTGAAAACATTTACTTAGGAACAGAAAAATTATATTAGAAATCCCTTAACGATTTGTAAGGGATTTCAACAACAACAACACAAGACAGCCTTATTATTTACCACGTTCTTCATCTTCTACACAAAGACAGACAATCTAAGAATATACACATTAAAGATGCATTGTGTAACTTTTCCACTGAGCATCCGTCACCTTCTTGTTTCTATGTATATGTCATTGCTGTGCTTAGAATGTTCCACAGTATGACATTAAACATCTGTCTTACATTTGTTCAATTACAGGTGGTTTTATAGCTAAAAATACCTTGTAAAACAGGCATTCTGACTGTGCGCGGGGTTGACTCTCCACAGATCTGACCTGTAACTTGGTCTGGTTTGGTCTCCATGAAGATAGAAAGGTTGTGGACAAAGCAATAACATCTTCATGAAGAAAAGCATTTGAAGGGCCCTCTCCCAGAACTTACACAATGCACCTTTAATGAAACCTTTAATAAAACTACCTCATATCCTATAAGTGCTGCTGAATTATACAACCACAAAAGTTTTCAGCAGATATGGTTAGGGACAGAACATTTAAATTAATAAGTATTAGGTAACAATAACAAAAGGTCAATCTCAAAACTACAGTATTGGAAATAAACTAGTTTTTGATCATGTTTTTCCCATAAGGTGTACTATATCTTGTCTCGATGTCCATATTATAAAGAGGGAATTAAAGAAAGAGACAAGGTTGGGGTCAAACGACTGTTAAGTAATGGCACCTACATTGCAGCTTTTCCACTTCACGATGTAAGTCAATACTAAGACTACTAACTTCAGAAATATTCTACTTTCTAATCAGCTTGGATAACCACAAAAATATGCTTCTGTATTTTTGAATATAGTGCCGTTACTGGAAAAGAGGCGGAAATCCTGATTGTGAGAGTGAACGATACAACTTATACAAAAACTGGGCCAGGTTTCTCAGTTTTTACAAAGAGCAGCCGCTCAACCTCATCAGGTAAGCATCAAATAGAGAGAGGGGTGGGGCCTGGGAGTGTTTTATTTTATTTGATTTCATTTTTTTCTATTTAGTTTTTTTGTTTTGTATAATATTAAAATCCAACAAAAAAACACATTGTTAATAACATTTGCTCTTTCAGGAAATACTACGGGGAGAAGATTGGGATCTACTTTGCATGGCTGGGGTTTTACACAGAAATGCTGTTCTTTGCAGCTGTTATGGGAGTCATCTGTTTTATCTATGGGCTTCTCAGTTATGATGACAACATAACAAGGTCAGTGGTGGACAAGTGGATGTGGAAATAATATACGACTTCTATGTTTTTGTTTATCGTGTATACAGCAGATTCATTTGATTGAGCAATTACTAATATAGACAAACTACACTATGGTGTTTTGGAATACATCATAAAAATATACCATAAAGGGCTTTAATTAAACATCTAACTAAAACTTTCTTTTTGTGCTGTAGTAAAGAAATATGTGATCCTTATATCGGGGGAAGTATCCTTATGTGCCCGCTATGTGACAAAAAGTGTCCTTTCTGGAAGCTCAACTCAACATGTCTATCTTCTTGGGTAAGATGTACTGTAAAACTGTTACAACATTAAAGGTCCTATATTACAAGAAATTGACTTTAAGCCATGTTAGAACGTTCCTTTATCTATAACATATCTGGAGTTGTGTTTTATTTTATACATGCTTGAGTAACTCTTTATTATTAGTCTGTCGGCATCTCTAAAACTCAAAATGCTCTGTTCCACCTTGTGGTGTCATGAAGCGGTAGTTTTCACATTAACAGCTACATTTTACCTTTTGTTCAGTACAGCTTTAAACTTCAGGGGTGAAATGATCCAACTGATTCTAGTGAAGGTGTACGAAGTTTAAAAACACAGTGGTGGACTTTCTGTATTACCACATGACATTATAAGGTGGAACAGAGTGTTTTCTATTTCGAGAGAAATACAATCTAAATATGCAGAGTCTGTGTGTTAAACATGTGTGAATGAAACAAAACACAACTCCAGGTCTGTTTTTGCAGAGGAAACATGGATGAGAAAATAACATAATATTACAGTGCAAAATAAATACCACATGAAATGGCAGTAGAATTGTGTCAGATGTGTGATCAGCAAAATGTCCTGTTTATTCATCACTGTGTCATCCTGAAGACTGTGTGTCACTTCCTGTTGAATTGTTTCTTTCAGCAATCACACTTGTTTGACAATGAGGGGACCGTATTCTTTGCCATATTTATGGGAATCTGGGGTGAGTGTCATGATGTGTCATAACCTAAAAATACATTTTTGAGGGCATAAGTAAATTATTTCTTAAAACTGTAGTATTTCAAAGCTCATATTATCCAAAATTGATGTAACAATGGTAGCTTATGAGAGAGGATGCTGTGATATAAAATGTTGGTGTTATGATAATTATGAGAGAAACATCATGATTTTACAATTATTCACGAATATTGATGACCAAAAGACAGTGAAATCTACAAATCACTTTCGTTCACATTGTCCAATATCTTATCATCCCTATCATATATTAGTAGCTTTATGAAATAGCACTTTCTGAGTGATAAAGTAAAGTTAATGTGAGATAAACTTCAAAATATAATACTTACATTTATATTGTGACCTGAATAATAACAACATCCCTGCTTATAACATAAAGGATGATCAAAATCTTTCAAAACCATATGTAGTCACTGCATTTACCTTTGCCTGTCTGTGGCAGTGACTCTGTTCTTGGAGTTTTGGAAGAGGCGTCAGGCCCGTCTGGAGTACGAGTGGGACCTGGTGGACTTCGAGGAGGAGCAGCAGCAACTTCAGACCAGGCCCGAGTTTGAGATCCAGTGCACTGGACGCAGACTCAACAAAATCACACAGGTGCAATAATAACTGATTAATTCACTACATACAACACAATATATATATATATATATATATATATATATATATATATATATATATATATATAGCCACAAAACCCTATATGTGTGCTTATTAAAGGACCTATATTGCCCTATTCATGTTATTTCATCAAAAACATACCTGGTGTTTCATTTCATTCACACATGTTTAACACACAAACCTATTTAGACTTCCTCTCTCAAATTGAAAATACTGTTCCACCTTGTGATGTCATGTGGTAATACAAGAAATGCTCCATTGTGTTTTTAAACTTCATATGCCTTCACTAGAATCCTTAAGATGATTTCTGCACTGGAATTGTCAATGGCTACTAAACTAAAGATAGAAGTTAGCTACTAATTGGAAAACTACCACTTCATGGCATCAGAAGATGGAACTGAGCATTTTATGCTTTGGAGATGTAGACACTAATAATAAAGGGTTAATCAATCATGTGTGAATGAAACAAAACATAACTCCAGCTATGTTTTTGAGCAGGTAATAGGATTATTAAATTATCAGTTTTGGTCATGGGGCTATGGGGCTATTGATAATAGTGTATTATCAAATTGCTGTTTTTGTCTATACTTGTTTACCAGAAATGATGTTTATATATGCCTTTAGGAAATGGAGCCATATCTTCCTATCACCACAAGGTGCGCTCGTTTCTGCCTCTCCGGGGCCACTGTTCTTTTCTGGGTATGCAATTTACTCATCCAACAATTATCATACATAGTCGTCTTAATCTTTGCATTTTATCTTACACCTCTAATCTTCCATTTGTACACAGATGTCCTTGATAGTGGCATGTATCATAGGGGTCATAGCCTATCGCCTGGCTGTGTACGCTGCCTTCGCGAGTATCATCAAAGACCCCATGAGGAAGATCCAGTTTGTAGGCAGATTTATCACTCCGCAGCTCGCCACGTCTGTCACCGCCTCCTGCATCAACTTCGTCATCATCATGATCCTCAACTTCCTGTACGAGAGGGTGGCAGTGTGGATCACTGATATGGGTAAGGACCACTTGTTAATGTTTACGTATACTAGGATATGGGACTTAGTCATTCGGATACGATGCTGTCAGTTTTGTTGTATAATCAATAATCAATTCAATTTGTGGATGGAAATCTGCCCCCACAAAATCTCATTAACCTGTTCTAATTATCTTTCAAGAAAATACAAACTCAATAGACAAGAGTGGTGATGCCATTCAACTAACTCAATATATTTGTCTATTTCAGAAATCCCAAAGACTCATCTGGAGTATGAGAACCGTCTCACCACTAAGATGTTCCTGTTCCAGTTTGTGAACTACTACTCGTCCTGCTTCTATGTGGCCTTCTTTAAGGGCAAGTTTGTGGGCTACCCTGGACACTACACTTATATGTTCGGCAGAAGCAGCAAACTGAGAAATGAAGAGGTGAGTGTCTCCGACAGAGTCCACGCAGTTAAATTCTATGTGTAGTTTGTGTTGATTCAAACTTGTATTGTGGGTGACAGTGTGACCCTGGAGGCTGCCTCATTGAGCTCACTACTCAGCTGGTGATCGTCATGGCGGGAAAACAAATGTGTGGGAACATTCAGGAGGCTCTTCTGCCGTAAGTGCCCTTTAAGTATTCATATTAAAATGACTCAAGCTACTGTAAAAGCCGTGATCCAATACAGACTGCTTCAGAGCTTTAAGTGGCAAAGGTTAGAAATAATGACATTTAGATTATTTAGCATTTTAGCTTTTTTGGTCAAGCCAGATGGCAGTCATCAAATCCATAAGGGATTGGAACCAGACAACTGAGGGTGAAAATCCTCCATCCAAACCACAATTGCTGATTTGTATCATGTGACTCTCTCTCTCTCTTTTTTTAAAATAATGTTATTTATAGGTTTTCATAATAAAACAAAACTTTAAGCTTTAAAACGTTATGTCGTTCTCTAATTTGAAAGACATCTCCAAAATCCTCATATCATTCAGAGCAAAATATATTAGTATGTAATAATAATAATCAGCAAAAATCTGTGCTGTTTCTCCAGACCATGCCTCTCTCTGATTGGTTAGTCCGCCTGCCAATCATGATCTGTGAACTTGAGGTGACATGATATGGCTCCAGATGCACTTGTCTTTATAAAGTTTTGTCAAAACATGTTGTTCTGGCTGGCGAGATAAACACATGCCTGCATTAAATGCTGCTCTCTCGCCCTACAATTTTAGTTTAGTAGCTTAGTTTGTCTTATTTAATAGATGTAAGCTAAGGTAATGAATATGTGGTGTATCAGATCCTAATAGTTTAGTTTGTTGTTTTATGTTGTTGTTTTTCAGGGTGATAAGAAACTGGTGGAACAGTCGTAAGACACGGCGCCACCCAGAGACACACTACAGTCGATGGGAGCAAGACCATGTGCTCCTTAACTTCAGTCAGCTCGGTCTGTTCTACGAATATCTGGAGATGGGTCAGGATCAAAAACTTTTTCTTTACTTCACTTTACTTAACTCTACTTAAAGAAGATTATGTACATTTGACTTTCATGAGCTGGTAAACCATGTCATAACAGTGTTCCTTCGTTAATCAAAGTTGTATTTTGATGCTAATAACCATGTATTGTCCTGCATCTGAGGCTTGAGTGCTAAGAGAATTGCTGTTTTCACCTACCCCCTATTTATGCCCACTTCTCTGTACTTGTTATTTATTTATTTTTTATTTTTTAATTTACTCCGGGTTCAAAAATGTAACAGCCACTTTGCAGCAATAAAAATATAAAAATACATTGCTTGCTGTGATGAAATTCAAACTGTGAAGAGGATGGGTCCATCAATTGTGCAATTCTGAACAGGAAGTCAAGAGACCTATGTCTATAACTAAGCTGCTTTAGATCAATATTGTAGTCTACAATGAACAAAAAAATATATAACTTATGTAAACCTTTATTATTATTATTAAATACTAAAAATCCAAAAAGCATAATATGTCTCCTTTGAACTGTTCACTATCTCTTCACACAATTGACCCTGACTCTTTTTTTTTTTCCCTGCAGTAATTCAGTTTGGATTCATCACTCTTTTTGTGGCGTCTTTCCCTTTGGCTCCACTCCTTGCTCTTTTCAACAACATCCTGGAGATCCGAGTAGATGCATGGAAATTTACCACTCAGTTCAGGCGCCCAGTTGCTACAAAAGCTAGAAACATTGGATCCTGGCAAGAGATACTTAACGCAGTGGCCATTTTGTCAGTCGTCACCAATGTAAGTAGAAATGATCACTAGTTCACGCTCTTCACAGCCTGTTATTGTACTGTGATTGCTTAAATATTTAGCTAGCTAATTTTATTTTTCTGAATAATATATGAATCAATATACACCACAAAACCATTGGGGTATTAAAGAAAAAGGCTTAACAATTATACAACAATCTGTATTCAGGATTTCTAGTGAGGTATGATCTCTAGTGAATACATACTGTTAGTATGTATGTTCAAAATATAGTAAACATTATAAACAGTCCATAGAAAATGAATTTGCTCTGTCTATCAATACTCTTTAGTCTGCACGAATATTTACAATTACTTAGCAATAATCAAGATGGAACACACTTCAGGTCAATGGTTCCTCAGATCAGCTTCAGTTATAAGTTGCACCTATGAAATAGATGAAATCAATAGATAGAATATAGAATAGATAGAAATCAATTAATTAATAGAAAGAAACCAAATTTTATCAATTTTATCAATCATTTATATCTAGCAGATTCTTTCAAACCACCTGTTTATACTATTACCCTCTTGGAGACACTACAGAGTGTGTGCCCTACATAGACTGTCTAAAGAAGTGGACTAAGTGGTCCAGTCGAAAGAAGCACACGAGGCTAGCAGTTATAGGAGCCATGTTCCATATGAGGAATAGAAATGTATTTACGGACAAAATAACCAGTATCCTTGGCACAGCAGTATACACCAGTATAATCTAGAGCAGCTTAATATGAACATTTTAAGACCAAAATGATGAGCTTCACCGTAGCAGATACAGAGAGGGATGACATTTTTCAATGTAAAGTCGATGGAGCTGAAAGCATCCCCATGCTCACTTGCTTTACAGAGCACGGTGGCTAGTGGGTTAGCTATGTCCATTTATACAGTCTGTGGTGCAATTTCAAACTAAATGCCAATAGATAGTCAATGTAACAATAAAATATGTATAATATATTCTCTTCTTCCCCAGGCCTTCATCATGGCGTTCACATCGGACATGATTCCTCGGATGGTCTACCTGTACGCTTACAGTGGCAGGTCTTCTATGATGGGCTACATCAACAACAGCCTGTCTGTGTATCAAGTCTCTGAGATACCAGAACCCAACATGCCAGAAGAGCGCAGCGGCTGGTTCGACAACTCCACCACCTGCAGGTACTAAATGTTTTCATCTAGATCAGAAGTTACTATTTAAAATCTATATTTAGCCTACAGCTATTTTTGTTTACGTTTTTATGTGTATATCTAAAAGGAAAAAGATGCTGAAAACTTTGAGAATAAATGACTGATCTATACATTGAAATAAATCTGAGCTAACTATGTCCTATATCTCTGCATTTGTTCAGATATTTTATCCTAAACATTTTATTAATGTTGATGTTTTTCCAGATACCGAGATTACCGGTATCCCCCGGGACACCAGAAGGAGTACACTCACACAATGCAGTTCTGGCATATTTTGGCGGCCAAAATGGCCTTCATTATCATCATGGAGGTTTGTTTCACCCATGTTTTTTCATTTAAATATGTTTGTGTATGAATTTGATATATATTTTTGTCCCCACAGCATATTGTTTTTGTGGTTAAGTTCTTTGTGGCCTGGATGATCCCGGATGTCCCATCAGATGTGAAAGCCCGTATTAAAAGAGAGCGCTACCTGGTCCAAGAGTATCTCCATAACTATGAAGTGGAACGAGTCAAACTCCAGCTCAGTGCTAGTTTCATCACAGAGCCTCCCTCGGAATTATCATTGCCTATGGACAAACATGAAATACTGTCTGAGTGCCTGTAGCTTCCATCTACTAACATACTAGATTTAAATTATTGCATTCTCTATAACTAACTACCATTGTCATATTCCTATATTAGGATGTGAAGATATCATAATGTGTTTAGTGTTGCTTTTCATATCTGTGAACGCTGAATGGCCTGTACAGGTGCATCTCAAAATGATAGAATATTGTAGAAAAAGTTAATAATTTCAGTAGTTCAACTCAAAAGTGGACTCTACATTGTACTGTATTTTATTTCTGCACAGACAGAGGTCACTCATTTTAATTGCAGTAATTATGATAATTAAAGGATTTTAGATATTTTTTTTTCTGCAAGCTAAATGATCATAGTTCAGTACTGTATGTTTTACAGACACTTCATAATATATAGACTTTTTTTTGTTAATACAACTTTTTTATTATTATTTTGAGATGCACTTTTACATCTAAGTAGGAAACGGAAAGATGTAGCTAAACTGAAAAAGTGAACCACAGCGGTTGTCATATCCCTTTACCCACTGTTAAGGTTAAGATTGTTGTTGTACCTTGTTCCTTGCATGCAGTTGCTTTAAATGCTTACAAAATGAAGGACTAAACTGCTGAAAATGAAGCTAAATGTACATGTATGTGTGAACCAAATATGCTGGATCCTTGTGGTAAAAAAGTGATATCATTGTGAAGCCTGATGTGTAACATGCTAACACAAATATTATGATTATGTTTAATATATGAATGTAGTATAAAACGTTTTAAACACTTTAAATTTAGATTTCAAAGTCTAAGTCTTTTTTGTCATACAGACAGCAAATTTAAACTGCCTGTTTAACTAATGTACCTCAAAATTTGTAATTACCAAAATGTTATTATGTTCTGCCACAGAGATGTCAAAATTAACATTAACCTATTTACAATTATGATCAACACAATCAATAGCCTGATCATGTTGAGTTTAGTTATTTTGGTTTACATTAGACTTTTGTTTAAAAGAGCTTATTACATGAGCAGGTCGTACCTTGTAGCTAGCTATAAGTGTTGATGTAAATATTGTAATTCATTTATTGACCTGTTTATAGAGTTATTTTAAATTGTCCATCATATATTTTTGTTAGTACACTTAAGGTTACTGTGTAAACTAATGATGCCAAGTTAGAAGGGATGGAAGGCATACAGGTGTTGTTCATTCAAACACAGCTCTCATACCTGACAGCTCTTTGTGGGCTGTTGTGGTTGCTGGAGCATGACATTGTAGTTGTACTGGATTTGACATTAGCCAGTCTGTCAGTGTGAAGACACCTGTCTGCTTGTTATAAAGGCTTCACTGTAAGCACTACAGTTTTTTTTTTTAATCTTTTTTTCTTTTTTTTTTATCCAAGTATGAGGCTAATTTGAAACTGTTTTAATGCTGCAAATAAAACCAATATTTCAGGATATCACCAATTAAGAATATGTAGTAGTCTGATCCACTCATACCTCAGGTTATGACTGATGATAAACATAATGTTAGAGGGCTGTTGTATGCAATTCTCCAACCAATGCCTTAAATATCTATGTTTACTTGTATTTATATAATTTTGTATTGACAAATTTGAAATGTGCATTTATAAAAATCTTTATCAGGATGTGTTGCAGCTGCTACATTGCAATGTAGTCTTTTGTGTTAAGCATGAAAAAAATCACAGATTTTGTTTGTACTGTTAGAAGTAATTCTCACTGCTGCCAAATGTACATGTGAACATATTATAATTAAATGTATGTTTTAAAAAAAACTAAAAACTTGTGATTTTTTCATCTATTAGAATATAAAAAACATTGTCACAGGGACACATACTCAGTGTTACACAACTTATCCATTTATTTAATTATATATATGGGTTCTACATGAAATGGCAACATTAATTCCCAAATATCTTCTCTGGATTTAAAAATATACTTCAGTGAGGTATATGAGAGGATTTGCTCATTTGGAATAGTCAGGGTGTGTGGTGTTCGTATGTGCACAATCTGGAGCCAGAACTCCATCAAATAATATAAGAGCAAGTGCAAATCACCCTTTTAGGTGGCATTATTAAATATTAAACGCCATTGTCTTCTGAGACTGTAGAAAGCATGAGTTTAAAATAGTCAGCTCAGAAACTTTTTAGATTTCACGTTCAACGCTGCTATTCCTTTTATGACCACCAGGTGGCGTACGGAACCCACAAATAAAAAGTGACAGCTAAATTCTAGATTTTAGTTTTTTTTTGTTTGTTTGTTGTTTGTTTTTCAATCTATGGTACAATATTATTATTATTATTATTATTATTAGTATTGTTATTATTATTATTATTATTATTATTATTATTATTATTATTATTATTGTTGTTGTTGTTGTTGCTATTACAACAGAAGAAGACAACAAGAAAAAAAATGCCTTGCCAAACAATAATGCCAAGTAGCCTATATCTAAATAGTCACGTGCTTCTATCCTAAATTTTCCAGGGAAAGAAAAAGCAGCACGAGGCAGCCCGTGTGAGGATGCGGTTGCCAGGGGGATGGAGACTGGGGAGACGTGAATTATTGATGGATTCCTGAGTTGGGGAAAGGAGCTGGATGTTGAAGGAGGAATCCACTCCCGTTCATTTGGTTTCCATAGCACCGCCCTCTCTAGCTTTTTGCATCTCCCTATAATGCTGTATTTATGTATTTTAAAAAATACTCATCGAAATGTAAATATAGGAAACTGCGTTCTAAATAAATCTATTCACTTAAATAGGAACATTGGATACTATTTTGAAAGTCAGTATTTTTGAACGTTTTTCTTAATAACACATTAACATGGTTCTTAAAAAAGAGTACGCTATTCATTTAAGAGTTAAGACAAATATATTGCGGCTCTGGCCTGCGCTGGCCCGTGTTGCAGTCCAGATGTGGCACGCGGAGCTGACCTCGGTGCTGAGCACGACGTCAGATAAACCTGCGCGCGCCACGGGAGACACAAGCCCGCCTCACTCCCTCTTTGATTTATTCACGCTTCTCCAAACACCACCGTCTGCTCTGTAAAGTTGGCCTTTTCTTTACGTCGATATATTTCTTCTCTCATTTCATTTACAGTGCCTTTACCACATCGACATTTCGTTTGACGGCTTTTGGTTTTGGTGCGCTTGTGATGCCTACTGTACGCGACGCACGAGATGGGCTGCTGCTGCTGGACGGAGGCACGCACCTCGTTTGATTCGCGCTGAACCGAGGGCATTTTTTTACTTTGCAGATCATCCGGTCATTTCGTCCTGTCGGATTCGCGTTTTATTTTAAAAATCGGGTCGTTGTTTTAGTCGGCCGTCCTGCGTCGGAACATGACCAACAGGCTTTAGATATTTTAGACAAGGCCTGACCCACAGAAACTGGACATGGAGTCCGTGAAGAGCCGAGCCGCGACGGGGATGAAGGAGTTTGCGGGGAAGACCCTTGGCCATGTGTACAGGTAAGAACACGGGGTTCTCATGGTCTCCTCAGCTGACCTCTGTGCGCTAAGGTTCAGTGACAACGCTTAATAATTACTGCAGGTCCCACTGAAATATCAGCGATTTAAAAGAAAATGGATACACTAAAATCTCAAACACCTTTAATGATGTAAGGAAATTACACTGGTCACTCCACTGGAAGTGAATTATGCAATCATATGCGCACTGGCCTTGATGCGCGTTGAGTGTGTACATGCGCGTGTGCGTGCAGTGCGTGTACGTAGCCGTGTACGCGATGGCTCTGGCGCGGTTCCGTTAAGATGGCTTTACAGTAGAACAGGGCTAATCACAATCTACGCTCAGAAGCGGGCCTCGTGGGTCTGCTCAATGCAAAGGATTGGAGGCCACACGATAATGTTATAGCCTCAAGTTCAACCAGCGTTTGTTTTGAAAAACATCTTGCCGTTGTGAGAGCCTTCGTTTATTAAAATTAAAATAAATAAATAAAAATAAAAAAAACTACCCTTGATACTATGTCATTATGACATGCGTTAAGCGTCTTTTTATAAAGCTTTTTTACATTGAAACATTTACAACTGTAGGCTTCAACTCCAATCATATTCGGGAATCATCATCCATCTTTAAGGGCGTTACCATTTTTTGCTCTCCAACATATTCTCAAGTTAAAATAACCTACGGAGTCCCAAGATCTTACCAACCTCATAGTGCTACATGCCTTGCTGGCCTGATACTGAATACAAGCTATTTTTTTTACTTTTGGTTATATTCTTGTATTTAGGTGTAATCTTATCTTGCCAATTCCATCCATGTAGTGACATCTGATAGGTGCACATATCTTTTCACTATAAGTCTACATCTGTCCAGGGTGTGTGATCTAGAGATGGTCAGATCGAATGTGACTTTCCCAAAAAGGGGGAAGACTTTGAGGAAAGCCCAGAGAGCGTCTGGAGCTGAGAGCTGCTCGGTTGGTGAATGTTAATGAGGGAGAGATGCTGCTGCAATGCGGTACAGCAGCACGACAGCTTTCAGTTTTCAGGTGGTTTATATGCATACAAATAAAATAAAATGGCCCGATGATAGTGGCTTTTAGGCAAGCACATGGTGGCAAACTGGAAAATCACGCGCGGCGTTAGTCAGTGCTCTCGGGGCCTCTGCCCGTAGTGGTTATATTTTTTACACGAGTTGTTTTGATGCTTGATTCATTCATGTTTAGCTGTTTGAAATGTGCTTAAAACAGAGGAAGTATTCAAAGGGCCTCCTGGGTGGATGGTTTTGACAAAAAAATAAAAAGGTGGACAGGTGGTCTCACTGTAAAGTCTCTTCCAAGATACAGGCTAGACACAGTGCTCTACTCTCTCCACAGGGCGATGGAGAAGAAACAGAATACTGGAGATGTAATAGAGCTAACAGAAGATGGTCGGCCTAAAGAGGCCGCAGAGAAGAAGCCTCCCATCTTTGACTGCACGTGCTTCGGTCTGCCTCGCCGCTACATCATCGCCATGATGAGCGGCCTGGGCTTCTGCATCTCCTTCGGTATCCGGTGTAACTTGGGCGTGGCCATAGTGAGCATGGTTAACAACAGCACCATCCATCAAAATGGAAAGATCATCGTCAAAGAGGTGTGGCCCGGCTCCGCGCTGCTGACGCACACTTCACGTACAGCATGCCTCCACTCTCAGCATCCCCTCAGCGTTCAGGGGAGCTCAAAAGCACAAATGCACACAGGCTTCAGATTGATGAAGTCCGAACATAATGAGTACAAGAAAACGCATATTTAAGTTTACCCTGATCTGAACAGACGACAGAGAGAGGGAGGTTGTCTGTATAGGTTGAAAGGTTTAAGGCTGAAAACCAGTGGCGTAGTCTACCATTTTGAAAAGGCATATGAAAGATGAAAGGCCTGCAATACACTGCATTAAACAGAGAGTTGATGGAGATTGACATCAAATGAAAAATATTGTCACTTTAATGTGCAAATTTGCCTAATTCATATTTAGGGCCATTTAGCCATAGGCCTAAGCACAAATTTGCATAAATACCTCGTAAAATGTGCCTATTTGAAAATACAAGGTAAATGAGGAAGAAATAAATAGAATAACTGCTGTGACAAAATATTAGCCTGCTGGCCATACAAATTAAAATCCGCGATTTGAACGATTTGATATTGTTGTTTAATAGAAAGCCAAGTTCAGTTGGGACCCGGAGACAGTCGGTATGATCCACGGGTCGTTCTTTTGGGGTTACATCGTGACGCAGATCCCGGGAGGATACATATGCTCGCGGCTGGCAGCAAACAGGTAGGCCTATACGCGGTGTCTCCATCTCTGTCATTAAACCCAATGTCAACATGAGCTTATGGAAAATTGTCACCCGAGCACAGGAAAAATACAAAATAAAACAGAGAAAGGCCCAGAGGAGGAGGTGTCCATGCCTTCGAGCCTCTCCGGAGTGGTGTGAGACTGGAGGCGAGGCGGGGGCCGCAGACACACTGCTCCCGGGCGCGGGCTTTGTGCCACCTGTTAATGAGCTCCCGGGGGAGCCGGCTTTAATCTGTCCCGCTCTCAGGGCATAGACCATGGGCCCTGTATTGTCGCCAAGGCAATTTTTTCACAGTGAAATCTATCAGCGCTTCTTTGCTAAAATATGTAGGTTTGGCATTGTTTAGAAAAGTGAAGGACTAACGCATTGGTCCCATCGACTGGAGTCCTCCTGGAGCCTACTGTAATGCTGGCTATCCAGGGCCTCGATCCCAACAAAAAATTTAAAATGTCAAAAAGAAAGGAAAACGCTTCGTTTTTCAACAATTACAACAATTAGATGCAAAATGCCGTGCGCATTTAGTGCACACCACGGCATCATTTGGGTTTCATTGCGTATCAAAGACAAACAATCCTGAACAAACATAGGCCTAGTCATGCATATTTATTTATTTATTTATTTATATATTTAATGGGTAAAATAATGATATAAAAATGTATTTCACAGGGTTTTTGGTGCAGCAATCTTCTTAACGTCAACTCTAAACATGTTCATCCCCTCTGCTGCACGAGTCCATTACGGCTGTGTCATTTTTGTCCGAATATTACAAGGGCTGGTGGAGGTATGTGAGTGTGTGTTATTGTTTTTCCCCGGATTCTCTTCTCAACATTTTTGTTGACTCGATGCTGAAATGTATAGTCTATTTGTAGAGAGTGAAACTGAAGACGGTATTAATCAATATGAGTACTATCACCACAAAAGGTTCATAGATTTGTTGCCAAACAACAAGCGCTCCATGCCAATAGAAGAAATGATTCACTTTTATCAGTTGAAATATTCAATCAACATACTACACATCAGTTAGAATTTTAAAATGAATGATATTATTGTATTGAATAGCAATTGTTCTTCGCTTCAAGAACAGCACAGAAAAAATGTCTCTGTGGTATTTGTTAAAATAGTGAATACAGCCTATATTTTTTCTTTTTAAGGGAGTGACCTACCCAGCATGCCATGGCATCTGGAGTAAATGGGCTCCTCCACTAGAGAGAAGTCGTCTTGCCACCATTTCTTTCTGTGGTAAGTGCCTATAATATTCACGTATTTAAGTGTAAACAGTGTCTTTATATCTGAGAGTCTTGCCTCTATTTGCTTTAGGTTCATATGCTGGTGCTGTGATCGCCATGCCTCTGGCTGGGATCCTGGTTCAGTATACAGGCTGGTCCTCAGTCTTCTATGTTTATGGTAAGAATATGCTCTATGTGTACAGTATGTATATGTCAAATGCATTGAGCTGCTGTGCTTTGGAGATTTAGGTTGAATTGTTCAGTGAAATCCAGTGAAAGTCAAATGGATTTATCTAGGGAGGGAGGCCATATTGATTTTCTCCATCTAATGTTTTGCTGTGTCAATAATTAAAGCACCCATCTGTCTCTCAGGACTGGATAAAGTTAGCCTTACGGCCTAAATTTAATATGAAATGAGAGTGATAGCTGTATACATCATTTTGACAAAATGTAACTTGAGATTGAATTTGCAATATATAAATGATCATAAACAATAATTTAAAATGCAGTTTACACTGTACATTTCAAACACATTAGCAGCATTATTTTTGATAAGAATACCTGATCCTGATCGCAACCATTCAAACTGTATTGTTTGCGATTGTTGTTTCTTGATTTTGTGGCTGACCATAAACTGACCATAAACCATGTCTTTTTGTAGGATGCTTTGGCATGTTCTGGTATTGTTTCTGGATCTTTGTGTCTTATGAGAGCCCTGCTGACCATCCGTCTATTAGTGATGAGGAACGCTGCTACATAGAGGAGAGCATTGGAGAAAGTGCCAAGCTAATGGGGCCTTCTGAGGTATGACCATGAACACCCCTAAAATGCATAGGGTCCACACACATCCTTACTTACAAACTATTCTCGTTGTAGAAATTCAAGACCCCATGGAGAAAGTTCTTCACCTCTATGCCTGTCTATGCAATCATTGTGGCCAACTTCTGTAGGAGCTGGACATTTTACCTGCTGCTTATCAGTCAGCCTGCCTACTTTGAGGAAGTCTTTGGATTTGAGATTAGCAAGGTAAACAATTCTTTTCAAAACCATTTCATCTAAGACTGGAGAAATTGAAATAATCCCCGTTAAATCTTATTTGGTTTAGGTTGGTGTGCTTTCTGCTCTACCCCATTTGGTAATGACCATCATAGTGCCCATTGGCGGCCAGTTGGCGGACCACCTGCGCAGCAAAAACATCCTGTCGACCACCACTGTCAGGAAAATGATGAACTGTGGAGGTGAGAGCCTAGACTCCAGATGAAATCACATGTCCACACCTCTCATTTTGCCCAGTCCAGAGGTGTTAAAATCCATACTATTTTTGTTTTGACGACAAGACTCTGCAACAATGCTATGTACACTAACAGCTTTTTTAAAAACTGTGGTTTAAAAATCTGTTCAATAGCAACCCTGTGATTGTGAGTGAGCATTGATCTTGTATCTGACACTTACGTAATTGAGTGTGGTCCACGAATCATCTCTAATTCAATTGGCACTGAGCTTTGGCCAACAGCCGTGGGCCTATTGTGCTGCACTGTGCTGGTGCCTGTGACCTTGTGTCTGCCTCCGTCAGGGTTTGGCATGGAGGCCACGCTGCTGCTGGTGGTTGGATATTCACACAGTAAAGGAGTGGCCATCTCTTTCCTGGTGCTGGCTGTGGGCTTCAGTGGATTTGCTATATCAGGTTAGAAAAAAAACAACTGGTATGTATGCATCGAATAAAAAACAGTCATATGTGTTTATGTTCAGTGTGATTAGTCAGTGTTCGCCAAGACTGAGTTATTATCATATCTCTTTTAAGATAAGTATAAAAAAACATGTTTATCACTGCTAATATACTGTCTAATCCTCATTCATTCAACAGATAGATCAGTGTAGTTGAAAGACACACTCAGTGCTGCTGCTATCAGGCAGGAATCATGTCTGTGCTCCAAATCCTATTTCCTATTGTCCTTGCTCTTTCTTATGGAGTGTTTAATAATTCAGTGCTGGCTGTCTCCAGGGACCTGCCAGCAGGCAGCTTGCAGCCGCGGCCAGTGAGGGCACTCCTCATTCAGGCTGTCAGAGGCAGAGTGGGGGAGGAGGCTGGAGCTTGAATGTGGCTCTCATTTGTGTTTCTTTCATGAGCCTCCATAAATAAAGGAAATATTACACTGTATTATACACAAAGTAGTAAAATCATGCATGTGCTTGTTATAGGTTTCAATGTGAATCACCTGGACATTGCTCCTCGCTATGCCAGTATCCTGATGGGCATATCTAATGGTGTGGGTACACTGTCAGGGATGGTGTGCCCTCTCATTGTTGGCGCTATGACAAAACACAAGGTAAATGATTACATCTGAAATGTTTGGAGTTATTTATAATCTACGTTTAGGCAAAGTGTAGTATAATTACATGTTTGCATAGTATGAGTGTGAAGTGAATTACTTACCAGTTGTTGTTGCCTTCTCTTCCTGCCTTAGACCCGAGAGGAATGGCAGTATGTGTTCCTGATAGCCTCCATGGTGCATTACGGAGGGGTGGTGTTCTACGGGATCTTTGCCTCAGGAGAGAAGCAGCCGTGGGCCGACCCGGAACAGACCAGTGAGGAGAAGTGTGGGTTTATCGATGAAGATGAGCTGGCGGAGGAGACCGGGGACATCACCCAAAACTATGGCGCCTTTGGAGGAGCCGCAGCCAAGTCGTACGGAGCGACCACACAGGTGAACGGAGGCTGGCAGGCCAACTGGGAGAAGACCGAGGAGTATGTCCAGGAGGGAGCACAGGAAGGAGGCTACGGCTATAGCCAGGACGAAGGATACTCCTAGACCAAAACATAAAAGCACACATCACTAGCACAAAAGTAGACTTTTTTCATGAGTGCGTGTACCAATTTAGTTGTACATCAGCAAATGAGAAGTACAAACTACAATCCATTTTTGTGTTCTTTGCACAAACTAAAAAAAAAAAATCACAAAAAATGACCAACTTGATGTAAAATGGCTAAATCATATTAAAAGATATACAAGTTCATGGCAGTCTAATGCATATCCGATTGGCAGTCTGTAAATGTATTAATATGCATATTGATAATAGGTATAATTACTTGGAGTGCAGTTGTGTGTAAATGTGAACCTTTCCACATCATCAGCGTGGCTGTGAAGCCTGGAGGTTAGAAACAGTTCATAAGCGCCAAACCGTATACAAAGATGTGGTTCTTGTGACAGTGCATCGTACAAGCCAGCTAACCCAATGTATAATACTAAATATGTCACTGCACAGCATTGTAAACAGAACCTAGGCACTGTCGTGGTAGATTCTACTGTACTCCTGAATGCACTGGAGTTATGTCCTTTAAATGCACAATATGATATTTTCTTTGACTTATCTCTAGCTTTTGTGTACAGGCCTCTAACATGTACGAGTGTGGAGGTTTGGAGAGTTTGATCATGTCTTGTTTTGAGCTATGTTTAAATGTTAAGAAGAGCATCAAAAGCAAAAAGGAAGTCTCACAAATATCTGCTACATGTTGTAACACAGTACCTCTGCAAGTGAGAGTGATTCTGTCATCTGCATCTATCACATGGTGTTGTGTGGAGAAAAGCCATTCAGTTCACAGTCTAGCTGTTACCAATGCATTGTTTAATAAAATATACATTATATATATATATATATATGAAACAAATATAAAGATAGAAAGCACATAGAACATGAGTTATAGAGATTTATAGATAAATGCTTGTTACTACTCACACACCACCTTATGAGGGGATTGTGCAATTAAAATTTGAGTAACCATACAGTATCAAGAATTCCAGAGAGATTTAATACTTAAGACAGATATCTTTATATCTTGCTTAATTGCTCGCCTACTTGATTTATAAATCAATGTTTTCCAAACAATCTTGTTGGAATTAATAATCACAATTTTACCAGGATTTTAAATTCATCATGGCAGCTTAGCTTCTAACAAAAAAGTGGAGAATCTAAAAGAAAGAATATTAGATATATTGTATATGATTTTATATGCAAACATACTGCAGAAACATGGCTTCAGATTTAAAAAATAAATAAAAATCAAAAAGTATAAAGTGAACATTCCTCAAAAGTATTTGAATGTTTACATTTGTGTGTACTTGTGTATATGTTCATGAACAGGGGATTTCTCTACAGAGACACTGAGCACAAAGGGCAATCACAACAGTGTGCATTTTGGAGAAGAGCTTATTAGAAAGCAGCCGTGGGTTTGTGAAGTCTCATCTTCACAGGTTTGAATCAGATTGTGCACTTAAGGTCTAAAGGGGCCAAATGTCATTTTCACTGTCTGTGCTTTCATTCAGCACTTCACAATGTAAATGTGTGTGTATTTATGCATGAAACTAAGTGAAATGTGTGTCTTTTATGTTTCCTTTCAACACTGTTTTTTTTGCATAATATTTTTGTTGGTCTTTGTCTCAGAAACTGTTACTTATGCTTCAATTTCTTTGCACAATTTACCAAAGGTGTAGAGTACAGCTGGTTTTAACAGAATGTCCAACTAGTGGTCAGTCTGGGGTCCCCACAAGCAGATGACTCCAAACATAACTCAGTGTACAAAGCAATAAACCTAAAGTAACAGTTCGAGTCAAACATCATGAATGATTATTATGTCTTTGAAGCATTTGTTTAAACGTGGTGTTTTGTGTAAAACAAATGTAGAAAAGACACTTGTAAAGATAAAAATATATGTAAAATATATAGTAATAGAGCCCTAGACAAAGATCTCAGACCATGTCTTTGACTTTGCGACAGGGCTGCTCACCAGATGAGAATGATAAAAAGAGCTCCACGTGAAAACGGCTGCTCTTCTTCATGTTCTTGTTTCTGTTTTCCACGCCCCCCTCACACTTCCCCTTACCTCCTCCATCATCATCCCACTTTGGGTTCTACATCTCAAGCTCCTGACTTAACCAAATGTACCCACTATTCCCCTTCACAACCTCAACGCTCACTATCCTCAAGCCGGCCATTGTCCATTTTCAACAATTGTGCAACTTAAAGTAGTTCAAAGTTTCCTGTTTTGTGCCTCTGGAGTTACAGTGTGATTTTATGGCTTCTGTTGCTGTGTAAATTGAGAGGTTTGTTGATGTCAAAATGAAATACTCTATATCCCCTTTTGATAAAAAAAAAAAAAGCAAAAAGAAACTCTTTGTTTGGCTCTTTTGTTGATTCAAGGTTTCAGTAACAGAAGACCAGTGCACATGGAGTGTACAACCTACTTTTACTACAAAAAAGAAAAAAATTCATTAAGTGCAGAGGAAATGCACATTTAATGGCAACCCTCCTTTTCTGTCAGTAAAATCAATAAGGTTAGTTTCCAGGATTGTCCAGGACCTATTGGCTTCTCTAACCTCTTAATAGAGATGAGGGGAGGAGGAGCACTTATTGAGCTATTTGAAGGTGTAATTTAGATTTAGGAGTCAACACCTCATCCTTTGACATCTGGTGTAAAGCACAAAGATTATCAGAGAGATAGTTGAAAATATACAGGGCATAACAATGTGGATTAGGTCAGTCCAATAGATTAAATACACTTATGATAATACTATTCATTGGTATCATTGGTTGTCCATGTCAGATTTGCATCAGGGCATCAGGTAACAAAATAATCAGGTATACAATTAAGTGCACCACCATCATATAATATAGCTCAATAATACATTTCATAGCATTCTGGTAAATAATAATAATAATATTATATGTTAAATGTTTAAATACACATTTTAATACATTTTCACAGTTCTGATCGTGCACTCTCCCCATGTTTTATTTGATTTCACAAAAAGAGGTACACCGTTTTCTGTTTTTGCCCTTCTCTCTGACGTCAAACAGCAGCAGGGCCTGTGAAAGCCAAGGTGACACAGAGCAGAGTTTGATTGATGCCTGACTTGTGGATGTGGTGTTACAAACATGATTTCTGCCCCCTCCTGTCTCTGCGCCTTGTTATTTTGACTCTTGTCTCGGCTCAGCTCATTGCTTTTGTTAATTTGACAGGCTCAAACATGCCCACAGCCCATCCCTAAATGCTATTTTCTCACAGTCAACCAGCCATAACCAGCATCCCAACACAGCGCAACCAAGGGCGGTGACCCATAGCCCTCCCTGTGACCACCACCCTGCCTATTACAATACTATACCTAGCCCCTAGCCGCAGTTTAGCCTGATGACAGTGTATGTAAGAAGAGATGGGATGAGGAACAACATAAAATTTTGATTATGTATAATAAATACATTTTGGGCTCACCATTTTTGATTTACATTATTCAATATTTTTTTAGCACTGCTTTTCGGAAATGTAAGTCACCATCACTACCAATGTTTGTCCAGTACAATCGTAAACACATAAAAAACAAATCTCACAAGATAATGTTTCTCATGTGTGCACAATCTTGAGGCATTTCAGTCTCGCGAGATTTTGTGGCACAAGATCTTGTCCCATGATCCCTGGCAAAGACGTCAGCAGGCCGCTCCTTAAACAGTATTTAATGTGTCTATTTGCATTAGCGGAGACAAATATAGAGTGTGGACGTGCGCATACGTTTGTGGTCTTAGACGGAGGTGTGGGTGTGGGGCAGGTGTGTCACAGCCTGTGGGGAGTGAATGGGGAAAGATGACTATGTCATTAATGACTGAAGGTTGAGCTGCTGGTGCTGTGTTCACTCCCAAAGGACATATGTGGCTCATAAATAAGGTCCTGATTTGCACAAAGCCCCCCATACTCCCTCGCCTCGTACCTCCCTCTCTCCCACCACAATATCAAAAATACATAGATAAAAAAAGCATTAATAAGCAATAAGTGTGTTCAAACTAACTATAGTAACATTGCCAGCCTAGATCTTGTTTTGATCCTTCTTTTTTGCAAAAGATTTCAGTAAGACCAATCTTGACAATTATTAATTAAGAATATTCTGTTACTAAGTTATGCAAATAAAGTATAATGAAGTAGGGCTGAACAATATGTACACAGAGAATAGCAAACATGTTGTGAAATGCATGTTTTTCTCCAATAAGTTTAGCAACTCAAATGTAAATGCCCCTCTTGTGTGGTTTTTCAATGGACAAACAGTGACAATATTGTTTTTGCAGCCTCTCCCTCTCCTCTCTGTGCAGTCACACAGCCCCACACGTGAGCTGTCCATGGTGCTCAGTGAAAAATCTTTGCGAAACACAAGCGTGACAACAGACGCACAAGCACCGCCCAGATGAGGAGACCACTACCTACATCATATTAGAGTTACTCGATTATGGAAACAATATCATACCGCTTCTTTCGAGCAACATTATTTAAAATCGACCAAGATTATTTAAAACAGTAGATTGTGGTCTTGTATTTATATCAGAAAAGTATTTTGGTTTTAAAAGCTTGATTACAAAACATTAGGGGATTTGCTTCAGGTATTCAGGGGGACAGCAAGTTAACATATAATTTAGAGCAAAACTTATTGTTTTGCTTGTTTGTTTTAAAGACATTTAACATTTTTGTGATTTATTGACTGATGTCCTATATCATACCTTGTTATACAGCAGCTCTTCTTCACAGCAGGCTCTGGGTGGACTGTGAGTGGTTAAGGCCAAGCAGCAGGTTCCTCCTCTGGCACAGATGGAGGAGCATGATTGGCTGCACATGCTAGCTCTTAGCACTGTCCACACGGCTGGTATAAATTTAGCACCTCTCCTCACATCCTCACCTCCTCCTCGCATGTAGCAGCATCCCACCTTCTCCACAGGAAGTGCGTCAAACATCGTCGAGGGGGAGCCTCTGGGGCAAGGCAACCTGCAATCAGGAAGTCACAAGGCCCATTATAAACAACACAAAGGTGCAACTAAAATTTAGTTAACAATCTTTCCATTCAAAGCTAATTATTTCTCTAAATTTCTAAATTATCTATTTTATGTTGCTGATATTTTACAGACATCAAAAAGAACATTTAAAAGGTGCACTATGTAGTTTTCTGATGGGAGTCTGTCGCTTGCTTGAAAATGGTATTGCTTCGCCTGGAATGTTCCACAGTATGATATAAATCGATACAGCGTTTTTTGTTGGGGTTTTTTTTCAGTCACCAGTTTGTCTCTATGGAGATGACTACATTTTATTTCATTTTGTGGAACACTGGATCATCCATCTAAAAGCTATAGTAAGTCAACATTTGTGACAAACAATACTGGAAAATGACCAACAATACAATTATGATAGAAATGTATTGAAATCAAGAGTGAGTTCTCAATGTGAATTTTAAAAACACTCAAATGCAGAAGAATTATAAACTGCTTAAATAATACAATAACATGGATTTCACAACATATTGTAGAGGTCTAATCAACACAAATAGCATATTTTATACATTTAGGCCTGGATATATAATTGTGTGCAGAGGATATAATTTCTTAGAAAGCCTAAGCCCAAATATTTCAAAATAATGCATCAAGTAGACGAGACAGGAGACATCTATGCACCTGAGGCACCTGCGACTGTACAGGATATGTGGATGTATGTGTGTGTATGTGTGTGTGTAAGTGTGTGTCCTTGACTGCCTTCCCTGATGGTTGTGTCCAGATGGGAGCATGTGAGAGGGCTGTGAGAGGGTGCATGCTCGTGTGCTTTGGCTGAGGAGGGGGTATTCTCCTAAAGCCACGCGCCAGGCCTCCTTTTGTCCTCTGCTCTGTCACCGATGGCTTCACAGTGGGCAACACAGGCACTCCAAATCTCATTAAAAAGCGAGAGATGGTGAGATGGGGGAGGGCTTCTATAGAGGGCGGAACTGGAAAGCATAAAAAGTAGTACCTTGTTGCAACTATTGTCAAGATTATTCAGATAATCAAAAACTACGATAAGCACGGTGATACTTTTAGAAAAAAAGTTAGCTAAAAATGTATTTATCATCCAGAAACCAGGTCACACACTTGAGGAATGGTAATGTTAGACCAAAAAAATTTAAGAAAATTAAGGTTTTCACTGTTGTTTCCTACAGTGTCAATAATCATGAATAATTGTTAAATTGTGATATTTTTCTCCTAAAAATCACAACACTAAATCTGATATCGTGACATCAGCAGCTGTAACTAAATGAATGAGATTGATAAGTATTTCCTAATATAACAATCTTTGTTAAACACATAGTATACAGTATTTTCTTCCTACCTTATTGATTTTGTGCACTGGACCATACCATGTCAATGTGATTTCGATGTGACAGGTCTGATAGAGAGGTCCCAAAGCCACGAGACAATACAAGGACAACCCTATCATTGTCAGTTCTTTTGTCCAGCGTTTAGAGACAGAGGCTGGCTGCAATTGCTGATCAAGATAAGCCAATTATCTACAACAAAACGTGTTAAACAGTTTGGATCTAAAAACAGTCCTTTATTCTCCTGTTAGACCATTTACCATAATTGCTGTATGAATGGCGCAACATCCAGCCCTCTGCAAGAACCTGCAATTTACCCATTAAGGTTCAAATAGCCTAGAAATTACAAGCAATTGCACTCTATCCACCGCAGTGCCTATAATGGCCTCTCAATTTAGCAAAAATAGCCAAAGCAGCATTTTACCTTTGAGTATGCTGTAGTAAATGTATCTAAAGTACTTTTTAAATTGATTTTGTTTAGCGTCACTGTCGCTTTAAGAGCCTAGACCTCAAGGTGGGTGCATGGGTTAAAGTGAACGCGCACACATTTACAATATAAAATGCTGTTTCGACCTGCGCCATATTTCTTTACACTGAAAATGATTATCTGAATTATATTAGTTCACTGGGCTCTTTACTGCTGCCCTAAAAGTACTATGCCTATATGATATGTGAATAATATCTTATATGACTATCTTAAAAATATAATTGTAAATATTTTAGCTGTTATGTACGAAAGGCATGAGAGGTGATAAATTTTGTCTTAGTTAAAAAAAGAAATACATGTTTCATTAGTCAAACAAAAAATAGAAAAATAAAAAAGGTAAAATTGATCTGATCTTTATCTTTAGAGGCAACATTTTTAGGACTTATGAACTTTCAAAAAACTCTTGATGACAAGCTAAATAATCTCTGGGAAAATATAGAATATACCAGTTTTGTTTTGTTTCTTTAAATGGTGTTGAAAATTACAGCAACAAAACCATATCCTGTCTCTTGATAAATATGCTAAATCTAAATATAAATATTGCTTTAGCAGATTCTACAAAACAATAGTAGATTTCTGTGCCCATATGTTCATTTTAATATTGTCTACCATAAACCCATATTCTGATACATTCCTCCATTCAGATCTAAGGACACGCCTGACAAACCACTTGCTGCGTGACCACTCTCACGAATACTAACACAGGGGACAGTATTGCAGATCAGCTGAACTTTCCCTCCCCTTACAAAGGCTTCCCCCTGTCACCAACCCTCCCACAGAGCTGATAAGAGCCACAGTGAGTGAGTGACGGCGAGCTTGATGAAGGCGATAAGATAATGTCATGATCTTTCTTTTATCAGCCCTCTCTGCTACGTGCACTCCAGCCGTACGTGCACTCTGTCCCCCCAACCCCCAACCTCCCCTCCACCCCTCGTGCACAGCTTCAGCCTGTCGCTGCTGCATGGTGAGTCAGACACTGCAGAGATGCTCCATCTGAATGATATATTGGATGAGTCACGTGCACAGTCCATCTTTTCTAACTTCTATACAACCTCCAGGCACGACTTCACCACACCAAATGCATTGAGTCATTTGCATGGTTTAGAGACCTGTCAGATTTTCTGGCTTTTTCACCTTGCACCTTTGCTCTGAATCACACAAACAAGCAGATTTTAATGGTGTCTTGACCACTGCTGCTCAAGAAGTGTGTAGACTGGCAGTAAACCTGTCAATCCAGCTGTCCACAGAGGGCATGCTCATTCTTCGGCTTGTTCTGTCTGTCAGTCTGTCTCCAGCTTGGTATTTTAGCCCTTAAATCACTTCTCAAACACAAAATCGCATCAACAGCTCTGCTCACAGCTCCAAAACCTTTGCACTGGCAGTTTTCAAAAGAGGCAAAACAATAGTCTAGTCAAAACACAGTTCATATTTTTGCATGAGAAACAAAACATTGCGACATACTGTAAGAAAGACAATCATGTTAAAGGTGCACTGCAAAACTTTTCTAAGTGTTTCACTTCCTGGATACGTTATTGCTTTGTCTGGAATATTCCACATTATGGCTTTAAAGCTACTATCTGTAATTTTATTACATTTTTTTACGAGTAGATGGGGTGGTGAACTCTGTGTGGTGTTACATGAGAATACAACAGGGCCGGGTCAGTCAATCTAATTACAAATAGCTTTAAGCTTTAAAATAGCTTTAAGTATATCAATCTATCTAAAATGTATTAAATTATAGGTGTTTCTATTAGTGTTAAAAGTACTGTAAATATGCATTTGTACTGTGTTACCTCTCTCCAGACTGGAACTGTAACTTGGCCTGGTAGCATCAGCAGTGAGTTTCCATGGAGATACAGCCATACTGTGGAACATTACAGGCAAAGTAATAACATCTCCAGAGATAAGCAGGTGGTGGACCCTCCAATATAGAATAAAGTGTACCTATAAAAGTTGTAAATGATACTCCGTTTTAAAATTGCTCTGTGACCTCAATCCAGTTCAAAAGTACATTGGACACCTGTTTCATGCAGTTAACATGACCTTGATGCAACGTAAGAACAAAGATGACATTTAGGGGCCTACTTGTGGTGGGTGATGTCAGTGTGACGATCAAGCCTCTCCATGACGTTTGTGCTTCATCCTTCAGTGTCTGAAGTGAGAAATAGGAGAATATCAGATTCAGCTTTGAATGGCTTATAAAACTTAGACACCGTGAAAGTAACAGGAACAGAAATATTCTGATCTTTACAATTAACAAAAAAATGTTACATTGAAAACTGGTATTGATCCATTCTAAAGTATAGATTGTTACAAATAATGACATGTTACATTCACTATTAGAGTTGGGTGATATGACAAAAAAAGGTATATTCAATTTTGTATTTTATTTACTTTTATCTAATTCAATACAATTAAATATTCATTTCCTGACCATAAACAATACATGTGTTTAATAATTGCCATTTCACACAAATAAGTCCTTTTATTTCCTCTAAATTCTGATCTCTGCTCTAAAACACATATTTTTATTGACAGAGAATTGGCTATGGACCTCTTAGTTAAAAAGGCCAAAGCACTGCATTGATTATCAGTAATAATGACTGCATCTGTGCATCTGTGCATCAGTGATCTGGATTGAAATTTGACTTATTGCACAGTCCTATAGTGTTGTTAATGATCATTCAATCAAGTACATAATTATTAGATAAAGGTTATTAGATAAAGGCAAAACCCCAGATCACAGTTTCAAATATCCGCTGCCCATACGGTTTAACACTGTGAGTAATGAATGAATAATGCATAAAATTGACAAAGTGAAATTATACTATTTTGTAAGTCTTCATTTTACTTCATCACAGCAGTAGTTTTGCTCCAATACTAGTGTGCAGGTCTATTCATTAATGTGTGCCGACATGTATTATTTGTGTATGTCCTTGAGATCTTTTGTCATTGCCTCTAAAACTGAGATCAGTTGCTATGGAGACTGAATGGATGCTTTGTAAAAAAAAAAAAAAAAAAAAAAAAAGTGGCAAAAGAGAAATGTGGTTGTCAGGAGACACTCTAGTGCAAAGGGTGGAGGCTGAGAGAGCAGAGAAAATCTATTAGGTCTGAAGATTTCTATTTTTCTGTTTTGTAAATACATAAACTGTGCACGAAAATTAAGGTTGTTGGGTTCATGTTATAGGAATAAATACTGCCAAAAATGTAAGATAAACAGCAGGGGCAAATATAAATTGGAGATACAGATTTGGAAGCAAAAGTCTAAACTCAAAATCCGCAAGTAGAACGAACCTTGTTGTATTTGGATTTACAAAATCACTTTATTAAGCTTCTGGCATCAGTCAACAGAAGCCAATGCATGGGTTTCAGAGTGATGACAAATTAGGGCCATTGCCATAGTGATTAACAATTCAAAACTGCATATTCTATTCTCCGAATGGGATAGAGGTCCTCCAGGTGTTGCATATAACAGTAAGCTGAGTATGAATAATCTTACCTGTCCCCCAGCTCAAATGTAAGTGAACACAACCTTACACTGCAAATTTCTCTGATCTGGCCAAGATTTTAAAATTTATGTCAGGTTATTCCTGTTGTTTTCAGATTTATTATCTACACTCGTTCTGAATTGGTTGTATAAAAAACAATTGTCACATATATTTCTTCCATGACTCAACTGGTCAGAAAATCTTAAATTTACGCAATAAATGTTTAAAAGAAGCTACAATCCATTTACCATTGTTTTCCCCTGCAACACTTAACTTGTTTTTAGATTCAGTGATACAGATTTGCTTGATACTTAGCTATGTTTATCTAAAAATTAGCATCCATAAACTTATTTCCAGCCCAGAGACCGCTTCATTCTAGTCTACAGATGGACAAATAATTTGCCTACTTCCCTACTTTTAAGTCATTTTCTGATCTTAAATTTTGGTCAAGTTTTTTTGCAGTGTGTAAAGTGAAGAAGGTTGTGAAACAGTGCTTCTTACAGTGTAAGATGCTTCTGTGCATGTGAAATTGAACCAACGCAATAATAGGTCTTTGTTCGTCATCACAGATTCAATGGGGCAGTGATCCCTCATGTGGTGACAGGGGTTAAGCGACTAGCCAGTGATAATACAGCTGTTTGGGGCACTCCATCACATGATAATGACATTACAGCACTACTCCATTGCTCGCACTCGCTCCCAGTAATCTTGTTAAAATCACAGTGATTGGAGGCGCACTGACAGAGAGACGAATGGGGCTGCGGTTCCTTCTTTCAGCGCTGATGAGCTCTCTCCACGCCTGACTCAAGGTTTTCAAGTTCTGGGCTTTTGTTTGGTCGCTGAGCAGCACATAATGGTACATACAGGTAATGGCTGCACTTGAGACTCAACTGTTCTAATCTCATTTACATGGAAGATCTCAACATCTCTCCCTCCTGGGCACATTTTACTATAAATTATGACTTTAGTAGGATGATTTGTTTCATAATACCATTTTATAAAAAAAAACACTGTGTATGAACCACGATCAAAAGTGAAGATTGTTTCCCTTTTCATTCCAGACAAAATGTACATGTGAAGAAGCAGCTATAATGCCCTCTGGTGGCCAGCTGTTATATTCCAAAGACAGCTCTGAGTGAATACAATCTAACATAGTCTGATGAAAAGAAACACCTAAGGGAACAACTTTTTATAACATGTGCATTAGAGGGCTGGTAGTAGATTACCATGTATTGATTTGTACACCTGATTGTGGTGTAACATACAGCACACTGACTCCACACTCAGAGGTGTAATTGACAGAAAGTTTAATTAAAGAAGGACTGGCCCCGCAGCCACTGGCCCCCTGCTCTGCCAGCCTGGCTCAGCTGACAGCAAACATCCGTCATGAGCAAAACCTACCGAAATATTATTTATTACTACTTTACGTGAATGCCTTAAAGGCACTCTTCCACTGACAAGTTAATGCGCTTTGAATGAATAGTTAATACTGGGAATTATAGCCACACAATCATAATCACATTTACTTCCCCAGTATAGTGAACAGTAGAAGGCAAGAATAGGAAATGCATGTTAAAGGCTGGCTTTTTTTGAAGAACAAGCAAAGAAGAGCACTAAAATACTGTAAATGTACAAAACAAATTAAAGATAAAACCCTGTGCACATCTTTTTACATTTGATTTGAGCACAGAGACCATTACGTCTTTGTACGCAGCACCTTAAAACACTTGTGTGTTCCTAATAAGTGTGTCCCCATCTGATAGGCTGGGGTCTCTTTGACCCAGGGGACTCATTTGAGTGGTACACAGCACATGGTGCCCAGTGCTGCATTATCGATTCCTCACCACTGAAAAGGGGAGCGGGAGGAGGTGGCGGATTAAGGTTTAGTTGTCTTGGCAACCCGCGACGCCATCTGTCATCTGTGTACTGAACCAAATCGTGTCACTGAGACATAGTTTTAATTTAATCATTTTCTCATTGCCAGGCCTCCTGCTAAAATGGATCTAGTCATGTCAGCAAGGACTTAACAAGAAGGGCGGAGTCATGAGAATAAATCTAACCCCCAGCCTCCCCCGAATGAACCCTGACGTTTGGTTATGTGAAAAACAGTGTTCAGTACAGCTCTGTTTTACAGGGGTGCCAGGCTATTTATTATCTCAGTGGGAGCTCCTGAGTCATTGTTAAGGGAGTTTAACAGGTCTTTAAATTGTCATCAGTATGTCCGCTATACCATAGCAGCTCAAAGGCACATTGTTTCAGCTGCAGAAACAGGAAGTCATTTACCCTCTCTTTTTGTAAAACTACAACAGTTTCACAGACACGGTCTTATATTTTTACAATTTACATGTACTACATGCTGACTTCAAAATATCTGAGAAATGCCATGGTAATAATATGGATGGATACTAACCAGTACAAATAGGCAGAGGGCCAGCCTGGGAGGAGAGCGGTGTGTCTGATAGAGTAGTGACTTATCCCAGGAGACAGGGACACAAAATTAACCAGCATCAGCACCTGCGTCTGGACACAGACAACACAAATGCACAGAGGTTAGCTTGTGGCTATCACACCAATACACAAGGGAGACAGTTTTTTATTACCTTACACATATATATGTATACCTCATTTCGATTAGTAATGTTGTACTCAGTGACTAAAATAGTTCTTTCATAAAACTAACCAAACGTAGAGCAGTTTTTCACACACATAGACCTATATTTTTTAAGTGTTTAATAAAGGACACTATGGTGGCCAACAAGTCTATTTTTGTCACCCATAGTTTAAAAACAAGCTGAACAAAATTTGGTGAAACAAATTACACTTTACTCTTGTATTGTCATAAACATATAGACGTAACTATGTTTAATCTAAAATCCATCCTTATTGTTTTATTCAGCAAACAAAATGAGTGGCATTTAGTATCCATAAGAATGTCCTATATTAACTTTAAGCTTTGTAAGAATGTTGTTACCTCCTTGTGATGTCATGAAGTGGTAGGCACCTTTTAGTATCTATAGTTCGGTAGAGTTTGGCAATTTTAGGTTTGAAATTACCCAAATGACTCTAGTGATGGTGTGTGAAGTTTAAAAACACAGTGGAACACTTCCTGTATTACCACATAAAATCACAGGGTGGAGTGTTTTCTGTTATGAGAGAAGCCTAAATATGCAATTTGCGAGTTAAACGTGTGAATGAAACAAAACTCCAGGTTCACTTTTGATGAGGGAACAACATTATAAGAAAAAAAATAATGTAATATGAGCTTTTTAAATAAAATTATTCAACTTTTGGTCGCTTGTGTCAGCTTAACACTGTTCTGAAAAAAAATAAAGAAAAATAAAAAATTACTTCAATGAGTTCATAATGCAAGCTAACCGTACCATCCAAACACTAAGCTAGTTAGCATAGGCAGCTAACAAAAATTAAAGGTTGTATAGAGGATTATTTTAAGGGAAGTGAAATACAACGACAGTCCTTTTTGGTGCATGCGTGACACCACCTTCCTCCTCCACAGCTCCCTCAGTAGAAACATCTCCTCCCACCTCTTTACTCTAGAAATCACGCTTGTTTACAGCCAGTGCGCGTTCAGAATTACTGTTGAAGTGACCTGTCCAGAAATGTTTTAGCGATCGACGCGTCAGTTTTTAGACACTTCATTTGCTTCAGTCGCCCAATCGCTGGAAGGAATCTCCTAGAATCACCTCAGATTGGCTTCGATCCTTTTCCCTTTCTCTTCTTCTTTCAGCGACCTCAAAAACGGACTTTCTTTTGCGGCGAACTGGTCGTGGATTTGCACCTTCCATCTCAACAAACTTTGTGCGAATTGCGAGGAAGCTACAGTTTGAAAAATCCTCTAAGAACCGCTGCATAAACCACGTAATCCCCACACGCCGTTGAGTCAGTTACACTAGAAACGTAGGGAGTTTGATTGACAGCCAATAGATAAAGAGGGAGCCTCGTTATCTATTGGCTGATGTTTATCTGTTCTCACTACGTCCACAGTTGATAGATTTTCATTCTTTTTTTTTTTTTTTTTTTTTTTTTTTTGGTCATCATAGGCTGCTGCGTCTCTGTAATGGTATTTTAAACTTTCAATGACAATTTGAAACGAAAAAAATAAAAAATCCTCCATACAACCTTTAACAACAAGTGGTGTACTCTAGCTAGCCTAACTGTATACAAAAACATGATCAATTAAACCCATTAACTTACTTACAAGAAATATTTTTCTATGTCGTCAAAGACACTTACCCCCTACAAAAAACAACACAAAAAGAGAAACTTCAGTGTTGCTCAATGCGCCCATGTCCTGGACTGTTCTAAAACATAGAAGTAGCGTTGCTAGGATACCACGATTACGCTCATTTTACTTTCTCTAGCTTTTTTAAAGTTAGTTATTCCTAATTAGTTATTCCTAATAAACTCCTATTCTAATTTGTAGTTTTAGTTAATCATGTGTGTTTTCCTGTGTTTCTTTTTCCTTTTTTTCCCTATGTTCCCCCAACAACAGATGATCATGATGAACGGTAGAAAAGTTTTCAGACTCCCCTCTTACAGGAGGCTGCAGCTGAGTGTAAACTGACACCACAAACTTACAGGAGACGTGAGCGGCGCACGGTGCAGCAGAGTTTAGGTCTGGAGCATTTTGAGAGAGCACGCCTTCAGTCCTGTGTTTGTAGACTTACATGTGGCCAATCTTCGCGGGACCAACATCTGGCTGAGAGGGATGTAGCTGCTGCCCCTGCACTGGACTGGAGAACAAGAGACCCGTGTCTGAGGAAATCAGGGGAAAATAGGCTGCAGTAAGTATGTGAATATTTGCTTTGACATATTACATATTTTTTGCTAGTGTATCCAAAAAAGTAGTTTACAGTAAAGTTTTGTACTTTTTGCAAATCCTGTCTGTGCACAACAGCAAGTGCAAATAGACTTTTTCCCATTCATTTATTCAAGTATTTTGGATAGAAAAGTTGTTAAGTTCACAATCAGGTGTTTTATACAAAGATTTTCTGACAGGGCTCCATTTCTCTTTAAATGCATGTAGTCTTCAGTGAAGTCTCTTGTGTGAGGTGGTCACACAGCAGGTAATAAAACTTTCATTCCAGGTTTATTTTGTCTGGAAGATGGCGAGGAAAAGCCACAGGGTAACAGTAACTTAAAGACGTGCCCCAAATGTTCAACTCAATCCACGCATTGTCTTATCTCTAACATACTGAGAACTGAGATTTTGGACACATGTTGCAAGATATGTCTGGGAGTGAACCACCGTGTGAACTTGTTACTTCTGACATCCAAGCATTGTCAGTCTGGAAATTATAAATAAATACTTTTTTTCATGCAGCAGTGCACAAAAATAGTCATCAATCTCACTTGTGTCAACATTTTTCAGGTAGGCTGGGCTGTAATTTTTAGCCATTCTCCATAATCGCCAGCTTGGCTGTGAAGACGTTCCAGTTTATTGGGACGGCAATTAAAGGCTGTGAAATACAACTGAAGCAAATCTGACTTTATAGACATTAAATTAAATGAGGTGAGAAACCAAAGATACATGCTCGGGCCTGTGTCTGTTCCTATGTGTTTACAGACAGACCCTACCCTCTGCAGCAGCATAAAGCGGCTAGTGTCTGGGAGCGAGGCCACTGTATGACCTTTGCCTTCTCTTCCCAGCAGAACCGTCCTGTAGCAGAGGTGTGAATTTTGCACCTGGATGTTTTGTTAGAGACAGAGGCTCTTATGCCCTACTGGTCAACCCCGGTAAACCCCGCTCAAAGTTGACAGGCAGCCCCCTCTCCAATGTCCCTGTCTCCATCATGTATAACAAAAGAGTCCTTCTTCCTACATGCCATCACTGTCAGACAGGGGGCCTTGGACATCTCCACTGTTGGGTCCAGAAACAGAGGTGTGCTACATTCACACTGATGTCAAAACTACCCGGATCAGATCAGATAGTGTCACATCATATGTCAGTGTAAACAGGACACTCCAAACTTGGTCTGACCTGTCACAGATACAGACCACTTAAACACACCAGATAAATATAAGGTTTCATGGAATAACTTGAATACGCACAAAACCACCTTTGTCACTAAATAAAACTAAATATCTTCTGTTAATAATCTGTTATTACCTCTGTGAGTGTGTATTGAAAAAAGCTATTGAATTATTTATTGATGTCATGATATTATATACTTACTTGTGACAACCCTTCACACTATATTTCATAAAATTTTATTCATTCTAATAATGTGGACCTGCTTTCATTTCATTTATATCTTAGCTCTAATTTAGTTGCTTTAATTGCTGACCCAGGTGGTCTAGTCTAGTGCTAGTTTACAGATCTTTAGAACCTAACTCATATGTTCAAGATTAAGCTCAACTTACCCTGTACTTAATTTAGTACATGTAAAATGCACACGAGTTTCCTCTCCTAGAGTTCCACGGCATGTCCGACTTCCTCTGTCTTCACGCTGTTTGGGATTTATAATGGCCTTGTTGTTCATTATCTACAGTTGTTCACGAAGAGCAGGCTCAGTATAAAACTGTACTGTACTTGGCAGCTGTGATGCTGCCAGTCTGGATCCCAAACATCTGTTCACCAGGTGTGATTTTACCTACCTGATTATGATACAAGCGATGCTATGACAACGAACGCTGTGTGAGCGCCACCGCTAAAAGACTGGAGAGAAGTTACATCTGTCTCATTAGTATATTCATTAGAAGGGTCCAACACATTTGTGAAAATCTAAATCTGTTATATTATTTCATATTTTATGATAACTGGTTGGTGAGATATACTGTAACATTAAGTCTTAGTTTCTATTGTCAATTTAGAATTGTCCCTATGTCTTAGAGCAAGCATTGACCCACAGCTAATGTTGTCATAACTCAACTTGATTAGCTGCAAATATTACAGACCAAGCATGTGTCCACATGGGGCTAAAGCTTCACAATGGAGCCTGCTTTGGGAGCAGAACAAATGAGCCATGCAGGTACCAGGAGACCGGCTCTGGGCTGTTACTGTGGCTCTTATTAAACCCAAGTCTGCCGTCAGTCACTCTAATCCCTTTGATTAATGAGGTTGTCGTTGGGGTACAGTCACAGAAGCATGAGTGTAAAATGGGCTTTCGTGGCATAACATGTGTTAAGGTTTAAAGGTTTTTGAGCTGTTGGGTCAGAAATAATCATACATCTATCTGAGTGGGATTTGGGAATACTCTGTGAAAGACTGCAGATCATAACTTCTTTTTTTTCTTTATTTTAAAATACAACAAAATGTTCACACTTTATCCCTTATCCTTTTAAGAGTTACCTATACTTGCGCTGAATATCATGTTAAACCCATTAAGTGTATGTTTTCTGAAGACTGAACATCATATAGCAAGAAGATGGTTAATAATGTGTATTTGACAAATACCATGAAAGTTGCACTATGTGACTTTTTTGGTGGAGAATCTGCAACCTGCTTGTCACCATAGTGATGTTATTGGCATTAAATTATTCTAGGGCTATTTCTATGAAGGCAAGCAGATGACACCACCCAGTAAAATGCATGTTTCTGTAGTTATTTGTAGTAATAATATACTTGATGATAGCTGTAATTGATGATAGTTCAGTTAAATGCCAAACTGCCGTACGTTACATTCCAGGTGAACCAATAATAACTCTATGGAGACAAGAAGGTGGCATACCCTACACTAGAAAAGTCGCATAGGGTGCCTTTACAGCATTGGCCTACCAAAAGTTGAATCTGTACTTACCTGTCTGAAGTTTTGAGTTGAATGTTTGTACTTTTACAGGAGCTGAATCATGGAGAGTGAAGTGGAAGTGAGTGTTGACAGAGCCGAGAGCCCGAGGCCGCTGACAGGACTGGGGATGAGCTGTGCTGTGGGCCAAAGATTCAAGTACAATGGTCCAGGCCTTACTAGCCCTCAGGAGTACAACCAGTGGCTCCCCTTTCGACATGATGCCAGTCTGCTGCCCATGAAGGAAGATCTGGCTCTGTGGCTCAACACTACCCTGGGTAAGGAGAGATATTAATACTACTTATTGATACTTTACAGTGACATCACAATGGGGCTGTTCCATATGTATGTGTATGGTGGATTGCAGAAAAACTCCATTCCATTCCATTTTCTTCCGCTTATCCGGGGTCGGGTCACGGGGGCAGCAATCTGAGAAGGGCCTCCGAGCCTTCCCTCTCCACACACACTTCCTCCAGCTTTTCCGGGGGGATCCCGAGACGTTCCCAGGCAAGCCGAGAGAATAGTCCCTGCAGCGTGTCCTAGGTCTTCCCCGGAGCCTCCTCCCGGTGGGACATGCCCAGAACACCTCCCGAGGGAGGTGTCCAGGAGGCATCCGGAACAGATGCCCGAGCCACCTCAGCTGACTCCTCTCAACGTTAAAGAGCAGCGGCTCTACTCCGAGCTCCTCCTGTGTGACTGAGCTCCTCACCCTATCTCTAAAGGAGCGCCCAGCCACCCTGCAGAGGAAACAAATTTTGGGCTGCTTGTATCCGTGATCTCGTCCTTTCGGTCATTACCCAAAGCTCATGACCACAGGTGAGGGTGGGAACGTAGACTGACCGGTAAATTGAGAGCTTCGCCTTTCGGCTAAGCTCCCTCTTCACCACATTGGTCTGATACAGCGACCGCATTACTGCAGATGCTGCACCGATCTGCCTGTCAATCTCACACTCCATCCTCCCCTCACTCGTGAACAAGACCCCGAGATACTTGAACTCCTCCACTTGAGGCAGGGACTTTCCACCCACCCGGAGAGGGCAGGCCACCTTTTTCCAGTCGGGAACCATGGCCTTGGATTTGAAAGAGCTTATCTTCATCCCAGCTGCCTCACACTCGTCTGCAAACTGTCCCAGTGCATGTTGTAGGTCTTGGTTTGATGAAGCCATCAGGACAACATCATCTGCAAACATCATCTGCAAGCTGCTGTTTGTTTGCAGAAAAACTGGAACTGTAAATAACTGTAATGTTATTTGAGGGACTTGTTTAACGCTTCATCTGTTGCAACTCCTACCAAGTCAGTTCTTTCTGGACAGATTGTGTAAAAGTAAAAATGAAATTAAAGTCTAACCTCACAGTTCGCATCACACCCTCAGGGAGTGTCAGTACTTTTACTACTTTCATATCTACTTCTGCAATAGCAAAATAAGTTGTTTCATCCTGGTAATTTTTTTGGACACTTTTCTTGTCACTGAAATAAGCAAATGTATTATGCTATTTAGACTTTTTAAAAATCGCAAACCACCACAGCCAATTACAAAATAAGCCCCTTAAGATGTCTCGCCATCTCGTTTTCAAGGGGACCTCATAGTCACAATGAGAAATACAAATTATTATAAAGTTGGACTATTTGATAATGGGAAAAATGTAAGTCACAATTCTTTAAAACAATGATTTATCATTCATTTTCTGTGTAAAATGTCAAATGTTAGTCTGCACAGGACAAATACACTTCATCAAAGGGCCCATATTATCCTATTTTCTGATCTATGTTATAATGCTGTTTCCTCATCTGAGTTCTTTTATTAAACTGAATATACCCTGGTCCAACTTGTGGTGTCATGTAGTAATATAGGAAGTGGTGCACAATGTTTTTAAACTTTGTACACCTTTGCTAAACTCATTTGGATCATTTCAGCCTTGGAATTGCCAGTGTCTACTGAACAAAAGGTAAGAGGTAGCCGTTAACTTGAAAACTTCACTACATGATGTCAAAAGGTGGAATTGAGCATTTTGAGCGATGGAGATGTAGACAGACTAATAACAAAGGATTACTCAAACATATGTGAATGGAAATAAACTCAACTCCAGGTATGTGTGGCTCTAGGAGAACAACAACAAGCTCAAGGCCCATATTACTCAAAACAGAAAACTATACTATTTTTCTCCATCGCACTAATTTATTAAATTGTATTTTTAAATGCAGGATTAAATGCAAATTCCAAATCAATATGAACTTATTTTGTTCATGTCTCAAGCTAAACAGGAACTCGCTGGGGCTTTTATGTTGAAAAGTCAAAAGCTGCAGTCAGATGAGGCACAGAGGCACATTAACCTACTTATTATCCTGGAGCTTTGAAATGCACGTCCCCAGCAGAGCTCTTGGGACTTCACGTAAAGGGGATGTTCCTGCACCACTTTAGTGCCTTGAGAGGTTAAACCTAAGTGGCGGTTACATGCCTGGACCCGTGCATGGAGTGACAAGGTTTTAAGATGTCGACATTCTGACTGATTGTTTGTTTTTACAATCACAATTATTTCCAGACAGCTTGTACATCATAGAGAACTGGGGATTTAACAATATGGGAGGTGATCGCTTTATAAAAAATTGCAAAGAAATGAAATGTTTGCGCACACTTGTTTTGGTGTTTTGAAGTTCTTATCTTGACATTCCTGTGGCTTTGTGGTATTTTATGTAATTTTGTGTTGGTATCTATAAATGAAAATCAGTTAATCAATCGATTACATGGTGTAATATAAAAAATGCTTTACATCACAGTTATATAAGTATGTGGCCTATATTTTAAACTATTAAAAATTACCTCAAAATGAGACTGAAGGCCTAGTATAATCTCTGAAACAATGGTACTGATACTTTGCAGCTGATGTCATCAATGTTTCCTGGGTTTGTGATGCTAAGTAGAGGCTCTGCTCTGTTTGAGGCTCTGTTACACTGAATCTGAACTTTATTTTAACGCAGTGTGACCAGAAACAGCTGATTTAGTTAGAACTACAAAACATGAGATCATTTGTGGTATTAACAAGTCTCTCTAAAATAACATTACACTCACAAGATAGCTAGCATTAGAGACCAGTTTTTCAATTAGCTCGTATTGACCACAGGTTCCTGAAAATTATTTGTTTAAATCTATTTTTAAGTCAGTTTTTTGTCAGTTTTTGCTAATTTGTGCATTGATTCTCAATGGGAACTTCTGAACATTCTGCCAATAGAGATACATGTAGAAAACCCCCAGTGTGATGTCACTGTAAAGTATCAATAAAATGATATTTCTGCCCTTTTTTATGTTAATGTTTTGCACTGGACTTGAAGCCAGGTCAGATGGATTCTCATGAGTCTGGCTATTAACCACTGTTACATGCATTATTGTGTATGAAAAAGTTCAAGTTTGCATGTTCAATAAATGCTGCTAAACTACATTCAGTATATCAATTTGAATATGTCTGTTGTCCACAGGTGTGGATCTGACAGCAGATAACTTCATGGACCGTCTGGACAATGGAGTTATCCTGTGTCAGCTCGCACAGATGCTACAGGACAAGATGATGCAGGCAAACAACAGCAAGGTATGATCTTTTAATACCTCAGTGAGAATTCCAACGATAACTGCTGTGTGTTAGTGTTGCATACCAGACAAGTAATTCTGCTATAGCCATAATACCCTGTTATGCCCCTAAACAGGTAAACAAATGCTTAACCACTGTAACTCAAGAATGTGAGGACTACCTTTATATATAATAGACATCCACAAAGAGTGAACAGGGGTTTCAGATTGAGCCATTTTAGTTTGTGGCCATGGTATAAACACATCAAACAACTTGTATTTGTGTGTTATTCAGTTTTAACACACTTTGCAGAGGAACACATGCAGCGTAATGCACGTTTCTTCATTGTTTAAAGGGCCTATATTATGTCATCTTTTGGTGGCATGCCTGGAGATTGTTTCATTCACACGTTTAACACATAAACCCTGCAAATTTAGGCTGAGTTCTTTTGTCAAACAGAAAACTCTCTATTCCACCTTGTGACGTCATGTTGTAATAGAGGAAGTGCTCCACTGTGGTTTTAAACTCCATTCACCTTCACTAGAATCATTTGGATAATTTCAACCCTGGTAATTTCAAATCTCTACTGAAGAAAAGGTAAAAGGGGCTGTTAAACTACTTCTTCATGACATCACAAGGTGGAACAGACTAATAACTAAAGAGTTACTCAAATGTGTAAATGAAACAAGACACAGTTGCAGGTATGTATTTGAAGAGATAACAACATTTTAACATTAACCTTTAAGGCTCACACATTTTTGTGTTTTTGTCTGTTTTTTTTTTTGTCTTTTTAACTTTTTTTCATCCGACACTGAATTGGTGGGCTTCAGTCTGCTCATATAAATGACAAGTAGAGGTGAAGCGTGTGATCTGTTTTACACAGAACATATCTGTTGACGTCACAGTGAGGCCAGCAGAGACAGGAGAGGCTCAGAACATGAACCAGGTCAGGGCAGGGGACATTGGATTGAGCTTTGTCTAAATCCTTTCATGTTCCTCTGTAAAGCTGCACTCAGTCCACATTGTGTCTGATAAGTCTCCCCCATGTGTGCTAAAATCAAACCTGCTTTGTGTTAACATGAATATAATATGAATGCTCACCCCAGTCTGTCCTGCAGTTTCCCACAGCACAGATAAATGACAGGGCTGGGTAATTAATCAAATTTGAATCAACTTGAGATCTATTTGTTTGAGGATTTCTATTACTGACTTTGTGTGGTTTAACTGACAGCTCATCAGACAGTCTTGTGACATTAAAGTTAATGTTAGTTTGGAGTTTTGAGAACTACACTGAATATTTTTTTGTGTTAAATGTCAGTGAAGTGGCAAAAATGTATTTGTTATTTAAAGCAACACCATTTAACTTTCTAGAGGCACACCACCTGCAAAATTACATTCTCCTTGAAGAAAGATTAAAGCATACTGTGAAATATTACAGCCAAAGTAACAACATTTCCAAGGAACAATATGAAGACAAGGAGAAAGAGGATCAACCAGGATGTTTTCAATGAAAACTCTTCTTTTTTTGTTTTTATTTTAGCCTGTATTTGTCTTAAATGTTGAGTGGTAAGGCTTTAAGTTAAGGTTTTATTTTAAAGTGCTGCCTTTTCTTTGTTCATGGACCTTATTATTTATTCATATTTATTTGCTTTTTGTAAGAGACCACTGAATTAAAAATTGAGAACAATCAATATGAGGGAAAAATTGTACAATTCATTTGATGAAAAAATTTACATTTTTGATCACATCATATTTGATAGGTCATAGTTTATAAGTTATACATAGGTATTGTGAACATCCCTTTGTCTTCCTACATCCACAGCACTTCATCAGGAGGGTCATCCACTGGAGATCAGACGCAACCTCCGGGTCATTTTTTGCCAGAGACAACACAGCCAACTTCCTGTACTGGTGTCGCAAAATTGGTGTGGATGAAGCCTATCTGTTTGAGTCTGAGGATTTGGGTAAGTTAAGACTTGATGCACATTACATTTCAGGGTAAATTTGGCATCTCATATGAATAAAAATAAGGTTATAATATAATATGCTAACAGTATAGTCAAGTAAACCTTGTGTGTTTCTCCTCTCCTTTTGTTGGAGCAGCCATAAAGGATGGCCCACCCAGGTGAATATTCTACAGTAATTCTAAAGTACAATGTTTTAAAGGCCCTGTACATGATTTTGAACTATGAGCGAGAAACATGAACTTCTCCTATGCAAATGTCACACCCTGATAGAGAAAACTGTCAGGGGTGGTAGCAATATGTTGTTTCAGTGTGGTTCTTATCAAACAATATGCTGAAAAGATCAATATGGGACATTGTGCCTGGTCACTGCTTTATGATTCTCATCCAATAAATTTGTCTATCAATTAAAAAGCACAGATGTCATACTGTCTCATTAACTCCTATATTTGAGATGAGATGCTATCACAATACAACACAAGGTGCAAAGGGCTTAATCTGAACTAGAAGTGATAACATTTGGGTACAGGACTTTAAATACATTAAAACTGCTGAAGCAAAGTTAGAAAAATATTTCAAAGTTAGAGGCAAAGTTTGAAAAATACTATTCAGTGCTGTTAGAGAAATTCTGTGATGTACTGAGCTGACAGTGAAAGCCCTCAGTACGGCACAGAAAAAAGAGCCCTCAATACAGCACAGGAGTGGAATTTATCTTACAAGTACAAGTAAAATGTTATCATATTTTGTCAATTTGTATTGGTTTAATTCATTTTGGACATATACATCTGAATTATAGCAAAACACATGTAATAAAAATAATAGTGCAGTGGCTGGCTCTGCACTGATGCCTAGATACTGTGCACTGCACCCTCATGCCCTCAGCTGTTCGCCCAGAGCCCACACAAGTTTCATCTCGGCTTCAAAGGCAGATGCACAATAGCCACAGAAACTTGCCCTTTATTCAGACAGTGGCTTCTTTTCAGGGAGACATACTTTTATCTCCGGAAACATCTTTTTTTTCTATGAGGATGACTCACTTTTCATGTCTCGCCTCCACCACCCCCTCCCTTATTTTTTTTGTACTACACACGTTCTGTGGGAAGTCCTGCAGAAGCAGCCTCGGGAAGTGTGTCTATGTCTGATAGAGCTGGGGCGGATCGCAGCCAGGTAAACAAAGCACTTTCAATCATGCATAAAACAACTATATAGGGTAGGGCAGGGCGATATGGCAATAACAATCAAATTGTGATCTCATTCTTTTGATAATTTTCTAGTTTGATGATATTGTCAGATGGTGATTCAGCAACTCTCTATTTAGTGAACTTTTTCATCACCTACTTCTTCTATTGATCATCCTCTTTCAGGCTCTCAATGAATGACAGTTGGCTTGAACTAATTACAATGAAGAATGAACTCAGAAGCAGCATACTGTTCATATCAATCTAATTAATTTGTGGTCTGGTGTTGAGAAAATTGTGATCTTATTTATTTACTGCACATCACCAACCACTAATATAGAGTCAGAATGAATTATGTGTTTGACATTGGCATTATAAAGCTGCTATTATTTTCCCAAAACTTACAGGTATGGTGTAGAGCCTCCAGGTTTGGTGAAGTTGGAGAGGGAGATTGAGAGGGAGGAGGCTGGCCTGTCGCCATTGTCCCCGTTGTCTTTTTTCCCCTCTCCTTCTTTCAGTCCATCCCCAGCTCCATCACCTCCACCCATCCCCCCACCTTCTCCACCCCCTGCCCCCCTGTCTCCCCCCATCACAAGCCCACCTGAACCTGCTCCGGCCCCCAAACCTGAAAGCCCACCCCCTCCTGCTCCCCCTCTTCCATCTCACAGTCCTGCTACTACCTCTAGTGCAACACAAACTCCCGTCTTTATCCCTCTGGGCACCACGACCACACCTGTTCCACCACTGCCTCCATGTCAGATTCCAGTGCCCGCTGCCAGAGTCTCTGCACTGATTATCCAGTCGCCCTTAGCAATGCCCTCTGTCACCCCATCCATGGCCCCGCGGTCCGCCAACAAATCTACAAAAAGACGGAACACCAACGCAAACACCAACACGCTTTTGGATGATATTGTATGAGCACTGAATACGCTGAATTAATATTATACACGAAAATGTACTTTATCGACTTTTTGTTTTTTAACTTTTAGGTTCAAAATATTGTGAAGAATGCTCCCTGCACGTGTCCCACCAGGTTTCCTGTTGACAAGCAGCCAAAAGGTTGTTATCGTATTGGGGAAAAAGTTCTGTATATCCGTGTAAGTATCTTCACTTTGTAAAGCAGTCACAAACTCCTGCCCTCATTCTGCTAATAGACCATTTCTCCTAATGTAATTATACTTCTGCTGGATATATGAGATATTGCGAGAAACAAAATAAAATCAGGTTGTTATTAGTTGAAGCAGCAACAAGTGCCCTGATCTGAGCCGTATGGGATGCTGCCTCTCCCGAGTCGTGCACCACCCATATGTGAGGTACAAAGGCTCGAGAAATGGCCATCTGGGAGGCTGAGTTGCTTGGCAACCAATGGACAGGATAAGACCATGCTCACAATGATTTTATTCAGTGCTGAGACCTTCAACTCTGAGTTCAGACCTGATTGCAAAACAAACATGTCAATATAAAGATGGTTTTCATAAAGATAAGAGTGCTGGAAATGCCAGCTCCTCTGGGTTTGGAACCATTTCAAGATGAGAAGCGTTCGATGTGGAAACCCTTCTATATAATAGTACATATTACATTGTGCAACTTAACATGATGATTAGTTACTTGTTAGTCACAAAGATGTCTATTAGATAAGTGGCTACTAGTTGTATCCATTGAATGTCTTGTAAATCGTATTGAAAAAAACAGTTGAACGAGCTCACTAGAAATCAATGTGTCAATGTCAGTTAGCTGGGACACAGTGGCAGCTCCATTCACCTGACTGACAGACATCTTATTTTAGGGGTGTTTTAGGGTCAAACAACATCTGCTTCTGCAGAGGTAACTGGTACAGTACAAGGGAGGGCATGTCTGAACATAACAGAAGGAACACCCAAAGCCAAGATCATGTGTAAAACATGTTAATTTCAGTCATACAAAACTGTAAAAGTAGGCATCGCATTTATATTCTATTTTAAATATCTGGCTTTTCTTAAATACATTTTATGTTGTGCAAAAGTTACAATACCACTATTATGCCAAAGCTCATTGTATATTTCAGCAGCTACACTCTACCTCTACTTTACACAAACCTTTGAATGTTGTGGAATTCCCCATATTAAACTATGCATAAATCCATCTTTACCTTGTTGCACACACTTACCTGCATGCATGAAAGGCAATATGGCATGAACCTCAATTACCATGCTGCATGATTAGTATGTGTCGCTCCGAGCCAAGGGAAATGTGTGCAAACCTTTGTAAAGAGCAGATACTATTGATTACACAGAAGTCATTAGCCAGGGCTTTTTAATAAGACAGCTTGTTAATGAGTGACCCAAGCATGACAACCTGACCACCCCTCCCCTTCTGTCTCTCAGTCTCCCCCATTTCCAGTGGAGACTATTCAGTCCTGCCAGCTCTGGAGTGCACCTCAATTCTTTGTGTAAAAAAAGGGGAAGGCTTTTCTTTCTTCTCATGCTCAATTAGGCTCTCTTCTGGTATTGAATGAGGAGTCTGGCTATGTCAATAGATGGAAATACATTAGACAGCCCTAAAATGGCATTCATCAGATACATTTGAAAATAGAAAATGTTCATATTATTGACAATAGTAGCAGATCTTAATGCTATCATGTTACATATGTTTTACAATGGAAGTTTATTATGTCCTAATGAGATAAACATGCTCTGAACTTCATCAGTCTGGGCTGCTTGAACTTATAAGACTTATTATATGTAACATTCAAAGAGAATATAGTACATTACATGAATTGAGGGCTGAATAAAATTGTTAAGACATGTAAATTACCTCTAAGAAAAAACAGTTGCCACAACTCAAACCTAGAAATGTATACACAAATGTATGTTTTCCAATAAAAGTGTTAACATGATTCTGTAACCTTTGTACAAGTACAATGTAAACCCAGTGTAACACTAGAGGGTACATGTTTCCACTGTCTATTCCCAGTGGGTCTAAATAATCTGTTTTACTGTTATGCTGCTGTTTTCTTATTACGGCGTGCTTTTCAGACTGTACTGTTAAATCACTGATGGCTGCGGCTAAACTCTGCCCCCTACTGGCAGTTGCTGAAACTGCCTCGTCTCCCCTTATAGTACATTCATGTATTTTTCAAACAGAAACTAGAGCTGAAATCAATTGGAGCTCTGGGGGGACACTGGGGAATCCAGACATTGGTTTACAGGCTGCAGACGTAGGACAGTCCGATGGAGACATGCTCCAGGGAGGGGCTGCTCACAAATACAGCAGTCTGGAGGAAGATTGCTCAACAAGATTACTGCACTCTACAAACAGGATTTTATTCACAGTAAATGCTCCCTCTGAATTATCCCAGTGTGGATGGTTCAACCTGCTCCTGCAGGCACAAACCACCATTGTGTCCTCGAGCAAGACACTTATCCTACCATGTCTCCAATGTCTATGTACATTGGTATATGCATGTGTGAGCAATGTAAGGACTTTGAGTGCCCACTGGAGCTGGAGTTACAGAAACTCAAGATTTTTTGTTACCTATAATTGCCTAAAAATGTATAAATAAGATGACCACTCTCATCTGAGCTCTATACTACCATTAGCCAATAGCACTGAGGCATTTGAAGGCGTATATAAATGTACACATTTTGTAAATCCTCTGGGATTTTTTCACAGTGAAATGTGAAATTAATATTCAGTGCACGTCTGACAGGCGACTGGTGTATCAGGGATGTCCGTGTTGACCCCTGCCCACCTTAACATTTTAATCTGCCCGATGACAGCTGAGATGGGGTTTCCTCTTTTGTCACTGACTGTGAGTGATTTACCCCCTCCCTGTCCTGCATCCCGTGCACATGGCACCTCTGCTATATTCTTGTATTATCACTTTCTTAATGGCTCTTTAATGAAGGGTTTATGGAGATAAAGCTGGAAAAGGAGGCGTGGCCGGCGCTGACAGGGGCAACCACAAGCTTAGCAATGCCCTCTGGGAATTCTGATGTCCATTGGGAGCTGCTGAACTCATCTCAATTTCAGGCTTTCATATTGTTGTTGCCATGGCAGCAGTAGGGTTTTCCTTTGTGAAGAAATATTGCATGAATATTTGTTGATGTGTAGCTGCAGACATGCACTACTGCTGACTACTGTTACCAGATAAACATTGAGGGTTTAGTATTTTAAAGTGGTGCTTATATGGGCCTTTGTATGTGAATAATTGAGGTCTTTGTCATCTAATGTAGGCTGCGTTAGTGTCTCTGTTCACGTGAGAGCTTGATGTGTGCTCAGCTGGTGCCGTGAGGTGTTGTTTCATTTGCTTTAATGAGATTTTGACAAAGCTTTCCAAGAAACCACTTGCCGTTCACTGCTAGCACTGAGGCAGGAGGATCTTACATGAATATTACATGAATGTGTAGTGGGAGCAAATAGTACTAGATGTACTGTAGCAATATGCATGAGGCTGAAAAACAAACAGACTATCTATACGATTTAATCAACTGTTTTTACAGTGAAGTACATCAAAGGATAGCTTTAAATGTTTTAATGCCCCATAATCACTGTCCATGCAGCTTTTTTCATTGAAATCTCAATCAGTTATACTTTGGTTTTATGTACTACAGGCTAACAAAAAACAACCTATGAAAACATATTTATAGTTGTAGATAGAAATGTAAAGTTATACTGCCACTGTAATTTATTATTTATTATTATTAACACTGAAATAATAACTAGACACTACAAACATCACTACCCCCATTACCCCTTGAGGGTGTTTTTAAACTTGCCCTGGTTTGGTCCTGGTTTGAACTAAGTTTATTCTTGATGTAGATGTGGTTTGGCCCTGTTCTTGTCCTAGTCTAGTCAAGGTTTAGTTCTAGCTTCAGTCAGTTCAGTTCAGCCAAGTATCTTAAATTAGTAACATTATGCACTTTAATGGTAGTATATTACACAATATTGACTCTTTAACTCACGTTACCTCATCAAAATCATATCTGGTGTTTTGTTTTGTTTCCTTCACACATGTTTGAGTAATCCTTTATAATAGTAATCTATTATATAACTATGGTGTCAGAGCCACATTATGAAAAGTTAGATAGTGCACCTTTAAGATCTCTTTATTTTGTCCTTCACAGATGCTGAATGAGCGCCATGTGATGGTGCGGGTTGGAGGAGGCTGGGAAACCTTTTTGAGTTACTTGCAGAAACACGACCCCTGCAGAGGAGCACTGAGTAGGTCAGAGGTCAGAGTGTGTCGGGACAGGGTCAAAACAGCGCCCCTACAGATGTCTCCAGACAGCTACATGGTGGTAGGAGCCCATTACCGAAATAAGAAGTAGGGGCAGATATAAGGCCCTCTTTTCCACAGGTGCTGGATCAGATTGTAGTTATATAGAGTGAGATTTAGAGAAAAGATACTATTTTATTACCTCAACTTTGTATTTTTGTACTGAAAATGCTATCCCCTGAAAAGTTGTCTTTATACTGTATATTCTGAATTTTAATTTTCACATGTTATTCTTAGCCAGATATTGTATCTATTATGTAGTCATTTCTTTTAGTTTTTTTATATGTACATTTCTGGGTAGCTGTAAGTACAGATGTACCCATATGGTAATGGTATCAAATATCAGTGCCGATATTGAACATTTTCATGGATCAGATATCAGCTTCCAAGATATCGGTTCAGCCGATAACCCATTTTGGTCTACAAACTGGTGTAATAAGGCAATGTACTGGCCTATGATGGCAGAAAACTTCTCATAATAATAAATTTGTTAACAAAGATGTTCTGAAGTTACTTTAAATGATAAATAACAGTTTGTATTTAAAGGAAAAATATATATATATTTTCAGTCTCTGCCCTAGTACCAGCTGATATTTGCAGATACTTAAAGCCAAGTATCGACATTGGTATCGGTATCGGAACAAAAACAAAAAAACAAAAAAAAAGGCTGGATCGGTGCATCCCAATTTATAATCCAAATACATTTTTGCAGAGATTATTAATTAACTGATGCTCCTGCAAGTGACAATATGTAACTATATTATTTTAAAATATATAATGTCTTTTAATTTTTGCCTGCATGAATGGTGAGTACATGCTTGAACAACTCAATGTCTGTCCTCTAGGTGGCACTGTGGGCTCAGGGACTAAATTCTAGTGAATCTAGTGAAGCAGTCACGTTTTTGTTATGACACATTTTAAATAGATTTTGACCACAGCTGATCAAGAGAATGATTAAACACACAATGTTAACAAATAAAACATTACCAAACAATAATAATTAGATATTTTATTTCAATAAAATAAATTAATTAAAAATTGACACAGGTTTTAATATACAGAAAGGAACTAATTGTAATGAGATCATGCAAGACTTCACCATCTCTGTAGTCCCCAAATACTGCCTGCACTGGTCTGGTACAAATAAGTTAGAAAATAGTTGTGCTACTAAAACAGGAGCCACTTTGAATCGTGACACAATTAGCAGTAGGTCGTTTCGCAATACATTTCTCAGATTCTGAAATTTCAGGAAGTTTGTTTTTAGACCTGATTACCAATTACTTAAATGAAAAACTGCAGACTGCATCTTTTGATACTGTGTGCTACTATTTTTTATCTTTAAGCATGATTTACCAATAATGTTCATTTGTGCTGTATTATGCATTCACTGTCTTGCCTTTTAATTGTAACTGGGACATGTGTGTTTTATTATCTTTTGTCAATACATCTTTGTAGTTTGTATCTGAAAAAAAATGTCAGATTAAAAAAAAAAAATACACAAAAACACTGACCTGTGCAATTGTGCTTTAAGTCTCAACAACACATTTTACTTGCACAATGTACTTTTACTTACAGTTTACTTCTTAGAGTAATACTTCTATTACTGTTAATCAGTTTTGAGTGTGAACTTAAAACTTTATAAAAACCAAAACACCAAACAGCATTGCATTATGTGAAATGTCGGACATCTGAAAAATACAGCGACTCAAGCGTCCATGTGAAGTGACCATAGATATAAAACAATGTTATTTCTATGGCAGCTGTATTTTCATTTATGTCCATATAACTGGCATAATATCATCACACTAAGAGCATGAACTGACTGACCCTAAACGCACAAGATTATTAAACCCAAACTCTTTTGTAAACGTCACAAATAGTGTGCTTATGACATGCTCTGCTCCTCTCCCCTCTCCACATGTGGCTTTTAGATTTTTTTAATACATTACTGGCGCTCAGATTTAATTTTAGACCAAGTAAAGTGCCATGGTCCAACAAGACACAGAAGAAACTGCTTTAAATCATGCCTCCATTGTTATTCTCTTATCTATGAGGAGCCTCATTTAATGACTTGTCTACAAATGTTATCAACCTCTGATCAAATGACTCATCAACAGTCTGCTAACGTCACTGCATAAATAAAACCCTTTTATCATTTTAAACACATTAAAAATAAATTTCACATTATTTCCTGTCCTATTCAGCTCATTCAGTTGTGCTTTGCATTGAACATCAGTAGTTTCTGTTAAATCCATATTTAACCATTCGACAAATCATAGTCGCTTCAGTATATTTTGCGATGTAAACACAAGACGATATAAAAGTTCATTTCCATTATTACTGGAAAGTTTTTTTCTTTTTGTTTAGCCATTTTACTCCTGTAGTGGCAACTTTTTATGATGCCAAATTGCAGACAGAGCCCTGCATGTTTAAGTTTTTAAGTATACTGATTGCTAATAAACACCTGGACACATGCTACAAGCTGAACCTAGCCTAACTATAACAAAACTGAGTGAGCGCATTAAGCCGTTTGATCAAACTTCTGTCTTTGCCTCTTTGCCTCTGACACAGTGGAGAGGCTGATAGTGACTCTGTGCAGGTAAAGGTTTGGATGTGGCTTGTGCTTTCATTTTAAGTGGGCACATCAACAGTTAATACTATTATTACTATGTTTCTGAAGTTGTTTGTAGTTCTGAGGTATTCACTGAGGCTTTCCCACAGAGCAGTCCACATGTGTTTGAGTCAGATTGAGGCAGTCCTGGCTCTGTCTGAGCAGTGGCTCTCCTGGTAGTAACTGAATGCCTTCTGTTCATTTGGTTCAAAAATATCTTGAGATTTGTGGATCCTAGACTGGCACTATAACACTGTCATAAAGTCTCTTTCCATTGCACACTCACACACACACACTCTTACTCAAAGTCTACTATACACGAACATTGATGTGGTCTACATGAAGATGTGTCTGTACATACTGAGGCCTGTCCACTCTAATCCTCCCAGTGCTCTGCTGTGGCTGCACACATTCACCCATATCTATGTATGCTACACTAAAGAGAAGCAATGGCCAGTGCCACACAATTTTTTCATTATGAACAGTAACACAGCACACAGCACTTGACTGAGAGAGGAATGCTGACAGAAAGCTTTGGCCTGCTCACATCTCTGGTTCAGAGGATTACTCCCTGATCCTCCATAGAATAGTGGTGTGTATGTTTATATATGCAGTGTGTGCATGTGTATGTGGCATATGAAATACAGCACCATTTTAAGACATACTCTGCAGAGCAGACAGTTACCATGTCCATTGCAGTCTTGTGCTATGACAGCCCTGTCCCAGTGGGTCAGAGCTCCTCTGTCAGGCACACTGAGCACTGAGGGATGAGGTGGTGCAGACAGTGATGAGACACTTGAGTTACACGTTGGGGGTCCGGGTGGAGTTTGTGCGTTCAGGGGTCAGTCACTGCACCGCCCTGTCACACGGTGCCGTTCTCCTGCCTTGGCTTATGGGGCGTTGTGCGAGCGGGCGTGCTTAGAGAGGGGGCCAAGGTACAGAGGAAGCCAGCCAGCAACGTGAGGCCCAGACCCCCCCAGGCACAAAACATGGACCAGCCATAGCCATGGCTTATGTCTTCGGGAAGGCCATACATGTAGCGGGGGTAGCGCGACAACTCAAAGTTGATTCCTGCCACGCATGTGCAGAGGGAGATGATACAGCATGTTCCTGTGAGCAGACAGCAGTGATTCAGACAGCATCCGTACCATTAATTATGTATGTGCTGAGTGCACATCGTGAGGCATATGAATAGTAGATGGGGTCGTTTCCACTAATGGGAAGCCCCCAATTAAATGAATCATGTATATTGATATTTCAGACCACAGTATCATGCTGTTGTGTTTGTCCCTTTTTAAGACCATTAAAGACCCCAGACTGAGGTATACTATACTATAAACATGTTTTTAACCAGTTTTCTATATTAAACACTAAAATCACATGGTTAATAATGCACACTTCTACAAATCTGACAAATAAGGCAAATTTCCAAAATCAGGTGAACACACAAACCTTGTCAGGAATTAAGTGTCATGTTGCAATATTACGTCTACTGTACATGAACCACAGCCGTGATTGTAGAATGTGCTGCTGTATTTTCAGCTGGGCACCACTATTTGTTTTAGCCATAGAATCTGGCAACACAATGCATGGGGCTATGGGGCTTGTTTGACTTTGTGACTGGATTATAGACACAAAACAACAAGGTCCACATGAACAACTTAAACATCATATTAGTGTGAGTAAACCAAACATTATGAAATTGTTTGAACTAGGCCTGTCGTGATAATAAATTTTGAAGTTCGACATATTGCTGAAGTAAATATAGAAGACAAACTGTAATATTTAAACTAATTCATGCCACTGACACAACAACCCAGGAGTAGATTTAAACCACAAAATCTATTCTAAATCTACAATATTGTTAAAAAATAAATAAATAGCAGAAAGAAAAAAATACCAACGATAAATATTGCCTTTAAAATATATTGTTCCAGCTGTCATATATTGAACGATAAGTTAATAATAGATATTATAGTAACAGGCCTATTTGAACAGGTTAACCTCACATCTGACGGCGAGGACACACATTTCTGTAAAGTTAAAGATACTGGGATAAAATGATCTATGTACACTACCTTAAAGTATGTGTGTGAGTGTTTTTCTGTGTGATTACCTCCCATGAGAAAGAGTAGCCCAGCTACATATTGCATGAGGTCATGCTGTTGGCAACAGCCTAGCACTCCGATGATCCAGCCGAACAGGATGATGGACACAGCCATGCCCACGAAGCCCGCGGTCATCCTCCTCAGGTCTGCGCACAGGACCATATCGTCACAGCTCAACATGGAATTACTCAACATGCACTCAACACAGATATCCAACAATGTATCCTGCTTTTTATCTTGTACCTGTAGTTTAGACCTCTGCAAACATGTACTGAAATGCATGGGATTTTTGTCTTTTCTAGTTTGTTTAGTCTTTTCTCAAATGTTAATGCTTGTTGAAATGTTTAACAATGTGCACTCAGAAGAGAATCCTATTTTTTAAACATACATCACAAATCTAGTCTGTCAGTCACAATAAACCTCAGTTAGATTTTCTTTTCCAAAACTGTCCTAATTTAGTCTTAACTTCACGCTATCACACTCAGGTTTAGGGGCAGTGCTACTGTACTTATACTGTACAGTACGGCTAACAACACACCACAGAAAACATGTAAGACGTACTACGGTGTTCTGTTACAACTACTACATTCTCAACTTTACACAGATCAATTCAGTTTCATATGACAGTCACGTCTGAACTGCTGAGCGCCCTCCTGTATTACTTATTGATAATCACTAATGACATAATCCAAGGTCAGAGTCCTGCATCGCAAGTGAAGACGCCTGTCCACATGTCCCGGCTGCGTACGGAGGAGACATTGATTTGTGAAGCTTGTACTCAGATAACCCGGGGACAGAGGCAGCCCATCTCAAAGAGGGATGACCTGATAACCTTTGGTCTAGACAGCAGAATGTGGCTTGTAAATTGTAACTTATCTGCTTATACTGCTATTAGGATGCTGTTAAGAAATGTGAGTTCAATCGAGACAAGATATACTACTGATACTTTGCAGCAGATGTCATCACTATTCTTGGGGGTGTGAAGCTAACAGAAAGCACTACTCTGTTGGAAGCTCGGTTTCTCAAGTTAGACTTTAAATTGAGTTTTATTTTCACACAATCTGACCAGAAAGAGCTGGTTTATTTGTTTTAATTACAACAGGTGAGAAGATCTGTGCACTTAAACCAGTGTCTCACATAAAATTACAGTCACAAGCTAGCGTTAGTCAACAGTTTTTCAATTTGTCACTTCCACCTTTTTTGAAAATGAAACACCTAAACAAGATCATGAACATTCGAATTATGCTCATATCACAAGCTCTTTTAAATCCATTTTACTTTTTCTTTAGTTTTCAGACTGTCTTAAAACTTTTTGTCTGTGTTAATAATGCGTTCACCATGGTAACTGCTGAACCAATAGAGATACATGTAGAATATCGTCAACGTGATGTCACTGCAAAGTGTCAATACTATATAAGAATCTTTTACCTTTGTTTCCTGTTCTGTGATAAGATTTGCAAATTATTCTAACATATCAAGATAATTTTCATCCGATGTCCCTCCAGATGCTAACCCTTTCATGTTACCTGGGAGACCTAAGACTACATGCATTTACAATACTTTTACAACACTCGTACTAACAGTCTGGAACTGATTGGCAGACTCCCAATCTATGGATGGTCCAAATGTGTCAAACCAACACAGAGGACTCAGAAACTGATTTATGCAGAGTCAATAATCTAAGTACTAAACTCTGTATATTAGACAAAAGAAGCTGTTTATTTTTTTCTTTATTTAATGTTAATTTGATGATGATTATTTGCAGTTTGAATTGTTGTATTGTGATTTTAATGTCTTTCTTATTCTGTAAAGCACTTTCAATTACTTTGTGTACGAACTGTGATCTACAAATAAACTTGCGATGCTTTCTGAATGACTGGCTTTGAGAAACTGCCTCGGCATAAAAACATCTATGTATTTGGGCATGGGACTAGCACTTTTCAAGCCTCTGGTAGTCACGTTTGTATTCATTCATAAAACAACCTAGGGCTGGGCAATATGGGGAAAAAAAGAACCACTTTTTTTTTTTCTTCCGCATATTGATCAATCTTGATTTTCAGTTTTATCTTCTTCCATCTTATTGAAAATACAGACATGTGGACTTCAGACATAACGGGCAGGGTGTCAGGATCACTACAGTTTTTATTTTGTGTTGATAGGACCAATAAATCCTGGAGAGGTGAAGAAATTTGTTTAATCAAATTGTCAAAAGTCAAAACTTGTGAACATGTGAGGAGACATCAAGAGACGCTGTGGTTCAGGCTGCTTTTTCCTTAACAAGAGCTTAAATCCTCATCAACACCACATGCTCTTACTGTCACAGGTCTAATGCTGTAGATTTAAATGTGCTCGTCTTTTCATCGAGATCGACCAAAGTTTGGATCTCAGTCTATCTCTGTTTGATTTTTGGCACAGCCCTAAAACAACTAACAATTAAGATGTGTGTTACTACATTTCTAAAAGTTCTAAAAACAGAACAGAGACTTACGGAGCGCATGCCACTCGTCCTGCCGAATGGTCTTGGTGACATTGACGGGTAAATTTCTTGGGAGGATGGACGAAGTGTAGTGATATTTGACTGGAGTACATCTCTGAATGATTCCTGTAAGACATGTGAGACAACATGGAGACAAATAATTAGATCAGAAGAACATAGACAAATATACAACATAGACAAATGCACTTATGATGTGATTATGATGGGCCTGGGATGGCACAGATGATTTAAGGGAATAAAATTATTACATACAGTGAATAAATGCAATATTTCAATGGTTCATCAGAGATAAGCCATAGTTTGTACACTGAAGGGCTTCCTTTGTTGTGTCTTTAAATTCTGCAGATAAATAATTATATTTCTATGATGAGGTACATTTAGATTTTTGCGTCTGCAACTTAAACCTTTCTAGCTCTATAATATATATATATAATATAATATAATTAGGACTTTAAGCCAGGATGATGTTTTAGGTGTGGGTAATAATGATTTCAGGACTTGCTCTCTAATCTTGACAGAACAGTTTACGCAGAGCTGTGATCAGAGATAAGGACCAGACATGGTATGGGACAAGAAGAGCAAGGTCTGAATTAATACAACAAAATGTTATTTTCTTTTTTGTAATTTAACTCTTGTTAATATTGTATGTTCAGTGGCTCAGTTATGGTCAACTTAACCAGACTCCCACTTTAAATACAAATATTTTGATTTCCACAAGAGTCACAGTCGTCTGACTGAAAAGTTTAGTTTTGAAAGTGACATGCACTCAAATGGATTTCCACAAACTTATCTGGCATCCCAAGGTGCATGTTTACCTACTGCCAAGTTGATTTTGGCTTCCACATTCTCTCTAGGTTTACAAAAACAAAAGCAAAACATTGCACATGTTATTTGGCATGTGATTTTTAGGTAAGATACCCTCCCTTATTATTCAACTACAGACTTTTCAAACTCTTATCATCAAACTTTCTCTAATCATCCACTGAATATCATAACCAAACACTGCACAAAAATAATGCATACACTAGTAAAAATTCCCTGGCCCATTATCACAAAAAGAATAGTCAAGTTGTTCTTCAGTTCCTTCACATGCTTCCACAGCATGGAGTAACTGTGCATCACAAATTAGCAGCGTCTTTACCACTTGAAACTGAAACAAAAACAGACATTTCCTACAAAGAGCTGCTGTCATAACACTGGGCCATCAGCTGTGATCATAGTTGGGATGAAAAAGCACAAATCAACCAAATTTTTCTGCCATAGCATCTTATGTACTGAAGAGAACAGGGCCTCACACAACAGTCTATCAAAAACGCCGGCTTTGTCTATAATCTTTCACTCTCATCATCATGTGTACAGCTGTTATGTCCAATGTTTTATGTTACTTTGACATGTTAATACAGTTTGTTTTCTCAATCACTCTTTGGTACAGGTAATTTTATTTGGTTCTTAAAATTATTGAGTGTTGTTAATTATTAAAGTGTTTTCCTTTTTGAGAGAGTACTCAGCCTAAATATGCAGGGTTTGTGTGTTAAACATGTCTGAAAAAAACAAAAAAACAAAACACAACTCCAGGTATGTTTGAGATGAGGAAACAGCATTATAACTAAAATAGCACAATGTGGGCCTTAAACAACAGTACAGGCTTGGCTTCACCTACTGTAAATTTCTGTGAATTTGTCAAACATAAAGTGGTAAAAAACAATCACATTATCATAGAGTAGTAGATTTACAGTATTTGACTTCATATATGTTCTTAAAATGTAAAAGTGCCTTCTGTAACTTTTCTAATGCTTGTCTCCATGGAGATATTACAGCTTTGCCTGGAAAATTCCCCAGTACATTAAACATATTTTTCTTGCATTTATCCTTTTGTGTTTTATTGCTAAAAAGCCATGCTACCTCTCCATGGATCTTAACTGTAACTTGGTCTGATTACATAGTAGAAAAGTTACATAGTGCACCTTTAAGAGCAATATATCTGCTAGCTGTATATCTTTGTAATTATCTTCAAGTTATTTACTGAAAAAACAAATGTACTAAGCTTATAATAATAATCTAAAAGATCTGTTAAAAGGTAACTACTACTATGAGTGGCATTTTTCATGTGTACTTTTTACTTTTATCTAAGTACAATTTTAGAAGTAGTACTTATATTTGCATCTGAGTACATTTTTAGTGGTAATTTTACTTTCAAATTTGCAGTACTCTATATTTTAATAACCACACTGCATGTGTTTTAGGCACACAAGCTGAGGAAGTATAAAGGTCTACAGAATATTTTCATGTTTGAAGAGAAAAAAAAGAGAAAAAACATTATTATAACTGTAACTACTAATAATACCCCTTCACCTCTTCTTCATTTATGATAGACAGTATATTTTCAGTCTATGGGATATACACAGACAGACTTAGACCAGACTTCTTATAAAGTGTCTCTAAAGAATAAATGATCAGGGATGTTATGTAGACTTTACTCAGTGCTTGTGGCAACCTAATGGTCACTTCTCATGAGCCATGACAACTTAAAACTTCAGAATTTCCTGCAGTTTTCAATCCAAGTGCACATTATAGTACATTCCTGAGCCTTTGAATCAAATGGCTTGTCTAGTGAGGCCAAACTGCATTTAGTTTGGGGTTAGTTTTGGAGATGAATCTTGCGAAGTCGTCACATTACAGGGCCCATATTACCCTATTTTCTGATCTGTTATGACATTGTTTCCTCATCACAAACATGCCTGGAGTTGTGTTTTGTTTCATTCACTCATGTTTAACACACAAACCCTGCATATTTAGGCAGTTCTTCTCTCAAACAAAAAACACTCTGTTCCACCTTGTGATGTCATGTGGTAAATACAGGAAGTGGTCCAATATATGTTTGGACTCCATACACCTTCACTAGAATCATTTGCATGCCCTGGAATTGCCAATATCTACTGAACTAAAGGTAAAAGATAGCTGTTGATAATAATAAAGGGCTGCTCAAACATGGCTGAATGAAATAAAACACAACTTTAGGCATGTTTTTGAGGAGATAGTAATGATTTAACATAACCAAAAGCCCACAAGAGTCCATTTCGTGGAATATGGGACCTTTAAGGATATTTGCACTGTGATGAGTCTGTTTTCTGCAGTAGTCATTGATAAATATATTGATAAAAGCAAATACTGACACTGCCTAGTTTGTCTACAGGTTTATGCCACAGGTAATGCTTTCTCTGTGAAGGCCTGTGAATGTCAGTCCCCACTCTTCACACACATTCCACACTTACACCTGTGCTGTCCAGTTAAACCTACAGGTGAAACAATCTAAAAACATCTCCTATGTGCATGTTTATTTCTGACTGCTTGCAAACATTTGATAGTGGGACAGTGAGTTTGACATTCGCTGTCTGGCTGTGAGCCCTGCACTTCACTGGCCTCACTAATACCCAGAGTTTAACCTTCAACTTTTTAATGTGAATGTAACATGGACTCTTATAGAGAATACTGCTTAAATAAGAGACAGTTGGATTTCTACAGTCTTAACAGAAATATATGTAGATAGAAATCAATAAATACAGTCAGTAAGGGTCCATAGTGTTACAAGCCAGTCTTAATGTGCTAATTTGTCACACAGAGTGAGGCCGGGGCTGTGAATAGAGCAGCTGCACAGTTCTTGTCTGTGGAGACTAAATATTAGAAGTATTCTGTGAAAGCCTTTTAGCCACCACTTCACTGTCATTCACATTGACAGGATATGGCTCGGAGCAGTCACAAAACATATGGAGGAGACCAGCCATTATGTCACACTGTGGAGGACTCCCGGCCCGATTGAGACAGGAGAGGGAGGCGGGTGTGAAATATGCCCAGGACCAAACCATATCTATGAAAAATGTATATGAACAAACCGGATGCATCCGATCAGAAAAGCCAGTCTGGATTGCAGGACAAAGTGTGCTTTACCCAACAATCTAAATAATCAGACTACTCAGAGAGTCACTGAAGCTTCTGGTTCTTAAGTGTGGTCGCACAGAAAGGCACAGAAACATATAAACTAGAGTTTGCAGGCTGCTTTTCCCCAGCTGTAATATGAACAATATGTTACTGAGACAGACAGACTACACTGCCACAACAGACACATTCTAGTTTGTATGACAGAGCAAGAGAAAGGCTTTTCCTTGACATTAACATATGCTTAAACCCCAGTGAAATGAGCCAGACCAAATGTTTCGTGTTTTGAGAGGCCCTAGGTGAGCCCAGCATCATGGCCTGCTGTCTGGCTGCTATCGCCAACGCTGTTTACCTTTGTAGATAAGGTCTTCCGTCTCCAGGTCGAAGCCTTCCCGGTGACACTTTCTCCACAGACCCGAGATGGTGGAGTTGAACTGCCGGCTGCAGTGAGACTCCATCGCGGATGCTGCTGGCACAAAGTGCCGCTTAACCCTGCGGAGAGGAGCCACATCTGGGCCTGTTCCTTTCCTCTCCAGCGCGCTCTTTGGGGGCATCTTGAGAGGGAGGTTGGGGTTGGAAATGTAGATGTATCCCGGGTCGTATCGCTTGTTGGCATAGTTCTTACATCTCTCCCGGTGTCGCCTCGCATCTGTCTCGTACCAATAGTCGGTGCAGATTGCCATGGCGAGCAACCCCAGCGCGCACATAGCCAAGAAAAGCCCCGCGCTGGTTAACATTTTCATAGCGGCCATCTTCCTTCCCCACTCGATGGAGAGCCCAAACAGTCGCAAGAAGCAGAAGCAGGTTTCGTCTCCGTGGCCGTGCTCGTGGTACCGCGTGAAATCAATCACGACGGCACTCACAGCCTGTCGCAGCTGCGGGCTGGAGACATGGTTGAGCCGAGCCAGCGTCGTCTTTTGTTGTGGTGAGCCTCTGGATGCTATGTTGTTGCCACCATCTGTTATGGTACAGGAGCAGAGCGCGAGGGGGAGGGGGCCGGAGGATGCTGAGAGGAGGAATGTAGCGGCGCTGTCTCTCCTCCGGGATGCTGCGGGCCCAGGACCAGGCTGTGAGGGGGAGTGGTCATTTGTGAAGCCTCACTGATCACTTTGGGACTACCACAGAACACAGCCCAACTATTAGAGCATGTCAGGGGATATTCATTAGGCTAATGGTATGAACAAGATCACTCCAAGAAGTGCACTTTCTTAATAGGGTCAATTAAGCCCTTAGTCAACATATTGTAAGCTCAAACCAACCATGTCTTTACTATGGTTAACCAGTGGGTTCAGAGAGTGTATAAGTTATAATTCCAGAAAATATTTTAGAGCATACATCAAAACAGCTATAAAGCAATTTAATTAATATAGTACTAAGTAATGGTCTCTGGTATGCTGTAAATCCCCCTTAGTAAAAGAGGACAGTCATTGCGTGTGCTGGCTAATTTAAAAAAGAAGCATCCTACAAAGTGCCAGCAAAATCCAGCCCAGTTTTAGGACCACTCTTGATCCAAGACCAGTTCCCTGTCCCCTTTGTCTCATGTGGCAATTTATGTTAAGGTCAAAATGATCCCCAATGGAGGACAGGAGAGGGACCTGTCTCAGCACCTTCCACTGTACAATCAATATCTAAGTGTCCTAATGATCACAGGCCTATAGCAGCGTGTCCCACTCATGTACACTTTAATACAGTTAGTGTTATAAACACGCTTTTTTTTAATAGTCCATGAAATACCACAAAATCAGACATGTGAGTTTTCCATTGTGTTTATTTTTTAAAAGATGCCACAACGACCTTATATTGTTATGGTTAGTTTTTTCTGGGAATTCTACACAAATATACACCAAATAAAAATAGTATTTCTATATTTATTTTGTTAATTTATCTAACATTCTTTCAGAGTCAAGCTATATAACAAAAATATAAAGATATTGCTTAAATGTGGAAACAATATACTTCACTGTATATAATACAGCATTTGTTAATGGGACCTAAACCTGACACAAGTAGGACAGATTCTAGTGTTTTGGCACTTATTTTGTAACATGATAGAGGGGACAAATCATGAATGTAGGCCAAGCTAAAACAAAGCATTGATAGTCTCTTTTTCAATAAATACAGCAGCTGCATGAAAATAAGACATTTTTTAAATAGTAAAAAAAAATATATATAAAGTGAAAAGCCATAGATAGCGGGATTAACAACCAAGTGATGTGCTGCATATGTGCAAAACATTTTTGGTATACGCCTTTCATTTAATTCCCTTGGTTTAAATTTGGCACATTATCCGTGTCCATAAAGTCCATAAAGTGCCAGCTTCAGTCATGTCAGTAACAGGCTGTGATTGTGGAATATACTATACTTTACATTAAATATACTGCGGGTACCAGATGAAACAGAGAAACCTGTTTAAACAATGGCAGAGAGAAGAGCCATCACAGCTACACCAGAGAAAATTAGGAAGATCTGGAGCATGGATTGCCTGGAAAATGAGAGATTATATTTAGACAAACATGCACTCATTCAGACTTATTGATACTAATGGGTTTACCAATAAAAGTTCAAATAAACAGCGAATCCAAGGTGCTTTTGCTACTTAAAAGTTTAGCAAGCATTATCAACACTGTGATATCTGAGAAATCTAAATAAACAGATCCATTTCACATACAATAGTTCAAGGTACACACCCACAGCTCTGTCCTAGTTACATTTTAAAACCCCAAATCATAATCCTTCTAACACAACCCCAATGTTACACAATCTACTGAAAATAGCAAAAATTTAAACACATAGCAGATTTATTTTAAAATACCTGAAACTGGACTCTTGCAGCAGATCCGGGACCACACTAACCAAAGCAATGTAGAGAAATCCTCCGGAGGTGAAAGGTAGTATCCAGGAGGCTGTGTCTTCTGTAAACACAAGTGAGATTTAGAGACACTAAGCAGCTTAAAGTGTCCCTGTAATATAAAGATTTAAAATGTACCTGTCCCTTTTGGAGACTGAGTGTAGAGGGCTACACACGCCCCCAGGACCCCGACCATGGCTGTGGACAGCTGCATGCGCGCGGCACTCCAGCGATCAAACCCAGCACGCAGTAAAATGGCAAAGTCTCCCACCTGCGGATCATGACATTTATCACAACACAGGACTAGATACACACAGCTTATGTTTACACAACCGTCAACACGCACTAACTGTTACTCCCAGTCAAACGATGTCAACACTAAAGACAGATGAAAACACAGAAATGTAATATAACGTTTGCCGGTCTTACCTCATGGGGGATTTCATGGAGCAGGATGGCAAAGGTGGTAAGGAGGCCAACCTGCAAAAGCATCATTAAAATGAAAATGTATGCAAAGAGCAAACTGTGTTAAACAGGGAGTGAATGAGACTCTCAACAACATGCTTTCAATACTGCAGTAAACAAGAGACCCAAGTCATAAGCTAGGACTGCAACATTAATCACAACTTAAATAGAAAGTGCAATTTCAATGCACGCAATTAGCAAATCACAAAGACTGCAATTTTTTAAAGGGCCATTCTTCTATTACTTTCCTATTCCTCTTACTGAACCATAAATTGCAAAATCGAATCAAACTCGCAATGCTTGTACTTTTTTATGTCCCAAATTGTTCAGTCTCATTATAAACTGCACTCATCCAATACAGTCCATATATCCTGCTTCGATATACTGCAACACAAAACAGTAAATTAAAGTCTAACTTATTTCAAAACCTTCATTTTCTGACTTCTATAAATAAGCAGTCTATAAGCACTACACTACAGTCTGAAATACTTTGTTAACCCGCTGCCATGTATTCCTTATATAGTTATATAGTATACAAGTAGATATTTACATTGACGAATAGCTGAAATGAAATCGAAGTGTTTTTATTTTTCAATTTTGGCATGTTTACTCCAGCGTCTGATTTTCAATTCAGTTGTTGAATTGCCACAGCTGTCGTCCATTCACAAAAGCCCTGATGAAGACGCTGTGAGAGGCCAGTTTTGAAATTTAACATGACGGGACCCACTCATTTTATGTGGCGTTGGTGCGAAACCTTCAGTAGTTGACTGCTTGTGCTTCAATAGGAGCAGCAAAACATGAAAGGCTGGTGTGAGGTCTTGTACATTAGTTATAGACATGTGCGTAGATAACTTCCTCTCTGGCACGTGGGCACACACTTCACGCTGCTAGCCTTATGTCTCTCCAGCTGGACTCTTGTTGGCCACACCACCACAAAACAGCAATCCTCCGAAGTACAGCATTACTCTGCACTTTTTACCACTGTTTGCATATTTGAAGGAATGTATTTAAAATGCTAAGGATGATTTATTCATCAATAAGAATATTCAAATGAAGCGTGTTAGGTACCTAATTATAAATGGCTGTATCCGGAGGCTAAAAATACAAATACAACTGGTCTATTTCACTCTGCCAAATGCTCTGAATGTGCTGCCAAACTCTCACACGGGAGGTGTTACTTGTGCACGTTTCCATCTTACACATGGATGCCCTGCCTCAATGATTTAATCTCTGCATAAATAGAATTAGAGCAGTGTAAGGTCAAACACATGACTAGGAGCCTGTTATCAAACACAGCTAGTTTACTGTAGGAGCCTACTCAGTCTACTGTAATCAATACACAGGCAAAATGAAATGATAGACCATGGAAATGTTTTCAATCATTTTCTTACCTTTTTGCTAACCAGGAAGCTTCCTCCCACTGCCAGCCCATGAGTGAAGTTGTCTATACAGTTTGCCAACAGGTTTAAATACCCACTTGTCTGTAACACAGAATGAAAAATATACATTTGTTTTTAGTGCATCGACTATCTGCCTTAAAGCGCCATCTGGGCCAATACTAGAATTATTGAGTAGAGGATACACAGAAGTCTTTAGCTGAACATTTCAATCAGAAAGGCATTGTACAAAACACTTCTCTTGTAGGTTTGTAGAGAAAGCGAGATGCAGATGATTTTGTAAACAACTTCTAAGTCATTTCGTTTTCTTGGGCACAATTCAATATCAAGCATATTGTTCATTTTCATGTCAAGCATTAATCAACTTCAAGAATATAAGAAAACATATTCTCAGACATTGCTGGAAAGTCTGAAATTAGTCTGGAAATTCCAATTTACTGTGAATTAAATGTGTAGAAGCTTCTTGTGGGTTATACATTAAAATGAATCATAACCAGCCCACACTGAAAAGCGTTTTCCCTCCACTGTCACTTTTGTTAAATCCAAAAAGTTCTGGACATACCTTGATTTTCTGAGGCGTTTGCTGCAGACTCAGTTGCTTAGAAGATTTCCATGACTCAGTGTGGTGCCCGTTTTGGAGTGACACTTCTGTCTTTCCACTGAAAACTGAAATAGACTGCCTCTGTGAATAAAACACAGGGAAACAAGCTGACTGAATATCCCAATGAGCACAAGGCAACACACCAAGAAGAAATGTTGATACAATTTGTAAAAGGTGAACAAAACCGTTATAAATTTGTAAAAGTGCAGTAGGTCACATAGTAGTAATATCGTATACGGCTTGTCCCATTTAGCATCAGGGCTTGAACCTCATGGCTCACTTTGCTTAGGTATTTCAAACAGTGATATTGATACAAATAATGAGCCAATAAGGATGGGCTGATAAGGATTTTTTTTTTTTTTGAGCCAATGCCAATATCCAATATTTGTTGATACCGATATTTTGCATTTAAAATCTGTAGCAAGACCCACAAATATATCAGGAGGAGATAAGGTGAGCGCCATATGATACTTTACTATTTCCTTTTTAACTGATTAGCCTGTCCAAAAAGGGCTCTCAGAGACTAAGGCAGTACAAAAAATCATCGGTACTGAATATTTAAATATGCCCGATACAGATGAATTTGTATCAGTATCGACTGATACCAATATATCACCTATCCCTGGTAGACAAGAGTAAATATACATTCATAGTACATTTTATTCAATTATAAACACAATATAGCCAATTTCTGTCTACAGTTTAGAGTTCATAATAGTACTTCTCCAGCGACACTCAGAGTGAGCAGGCCAAAGCTGCTGCTTTACTCAGAGACTAAAAATAGTGACGCAGTGGAGGAGCTGAGAGGTGGATTCCTCAGAGGAAGGAAAGAGACTATAAAAATAACATGCCATTATAAGACATTACCAATGATAGTTACATTTACTGAGTTTCTAATTAATGTTTTTAATATATATATATTTTTTTTATTAACTTTGGCACTAAATCATTCATATAGTATTTACAACATTTACATATTTGAGGTCACACTAAACTGTATGTAAATTTGGTAATTAACAGAAAAGCACAACGTCTGAGATGCACAGTTAAAGTTGAACTATGTTGAGACAAGTGTTAACTTGTCAATGCCCCAGGACTCAAGTGACCTCTCCCTATTAAACAAAAAGAAATTTCAACACTTACAGAGTTGAAATTCAAATCGGATTGAGTCGTGGCACCTTCGTAGCCGGTCCTCATCTGGAAACATCTTCTCCAACAGTAAAAAGGCCAGCAAACCACTAATTACCCACAAGCCCTGGTTTGTGTAGTGGTTTTGTTTACCCACTGCAAGAGCAAAGAAGAGATGTCAAGAGGGAGAAGTGGACACTGCAATCACAGAAAACCTGTCTAAAACATTCATGTAGACAAGCATACTCAGAAATATGGGTTTGATATTATAATTATAAAATGTAAAACACATAAAAAACCCAGCCAATTAAAGGTTATTTTATTTTTATTAAAGGTAATTTAGGTCATCAGTCAAAAGCTGAAAAGCTCAAATCTATACCAGAGGAGCAAGACAGCGCCCAGGCCTCAGGCAGAAGATGAAGAAAAACATCTCCAAGAAGACCACCAATGGCAAAGCTCAAGAGCTGCTTCAGTCTCTGTGACCCAGCTGCAACAAGCAGACAATAATCAATAAATCACAGCTATACTGTACATACTCTCCTCTACAATATTTGCGTTATGCTGTTTTTACCTTCAGTTTTGAGGGCTACACCTGCCTCGATGGGAATAATAAGCAATGGAAAGATCCCACTGAGGCCGACAGCGATGGAGCCGAGCAGAGCCAGGAGCAGAACATGTGCCTCTTCGGAGCAGAGGAAGTGGGCTGCAGCCTGCAGGCCTTGGTGCAGACCCTGGAGCAAGTCTGAGGAGCTAGGTCCTGCCGCTGTGGCTGTGGCTTGAGCCATCACTGTTTGAATCATCCTCTGACTGCTGGATGCCCCCCTGGAGGTCACTGTCAGCAACAACACAGGGACCAACAACACAGCCAGGGCCCAGCTGGGCTTACTACTGCTTTTGTCTTTCATCCAGCCCATGGCCCGAAATGCACTAGCAACCTGTAATGCTGTTTGGAAAATGAACAGACCGGTCAGTATTCACTGTTTTGACTTTGAATAAAACTTTACATGTGCTTCCTTCTGTAACAATATTCTAAACTATTGCATTCTATTGCAACCTATTTATACAGTGTAATTAATTGTGTTGATATCTTTCACATCAAACAAACACTTCTTTGTGGAAAAACTACAGTCTTTTGTTTAAAATTTCAATTATTTGAAGACTGCTCCTAGGATAGGCTTTGTTATAATCTATGGTGGTCAGTACAATAGGCTAGAGAGACAAACGAGGCTAGAGGATATCATGAATAAGTAGCCTAACCCTAACACTTAGTTATAGATGGTGTAGCCTTTTAGGCGGTTTTCAGATATGCTACAGGAAAGCTCCACATTTTATCAGCCCGTCACCTGTCTCCATGGGGATGTTATTGCTTTGCCTGGAATGTTCCACAGTAGCCTTCTCTTGGAGACAAGCAGATGGTGAAGTTCAGACAAGCCAAGTAAGACTTGCAGTAAGAATGATTTTTCCCTTTTTTTTTTTTTTTTTTTTTTACAATAAAAACATCTGTAATTGAATACGCAAGATGAATAAGTTTAATGCCATACCACGGAGCATTCCAGGCAAGCAATGACATCAATGGATACAAGCAGGATAGCGTAACCCCGGGCCCCCGTAACCCCAACAGAAAAGTTGCCCAGTGCACCTTAGAAACCACTTCATGGAAAGATTTTTCATCACGGAGAGAGACAATTTGGAGTTAATTTTGCCAAAGAAATCAGAGGAAAACGCACGCACGCCAATTACGTAATAACGACAAAAACGTGGAATAGTTTCCATGTGAGATTTATAAACGCATTTTCGCAAAATTACACTCGTTTCCACATTTCCACATGACATTAACAAAGTTAGCAGCGACTGTTAGCCCGTGTGTGCACGTAGGCACGCATGGCTAACGTTAGCACGTAATCACGGCAGACTAGCTAAAAGCTCACTTGAGTAAATACGCCGCAATGCTAACACTTACAGCTGCTCTGTTACAAAAAATAAAATAAAACTGAAACGTTACTAACAGTCAAATGTGCAATTACCTTGTGTTTTCGACTATCCCTGCACCAGTGTGTCCCTGCCATCCAGGCCTGATGATGAAACGAGGCTGAGTTTGTGCAGGGTCCCAGCCTCCGCAAGAATCACAGCTGCAGACAGGGCTTTCCCAAACAGCCACGTATCAGGATCATGGAGGAAAACCAAAACAGGAGAGCCAGAGCCCGCCCCACAAGCCCCAGGAAGTGGCACTTTCTAGAAAAAGCAGCAAGCAGATGCTGTTCCAGTATCACAGTTTGTATTCAAGTGAGTCTAACCTTAGTTTAGTGTAATCTAGTGTGAGACGCATTATTCAGTCTATGGTGCGACGTCTGGGAAACTTAATGGGAACTTCACACAAGTGCAGGGCTTTAATACAGAAGTACATTGTAGAGGCAGTCAGAGTACTGCGCTGAGGATATGTGCGGAATGTGAAGCCTTTAGGTCTTAATCAGTTTAGGCCTCCTATCTATCCCTATAATCCCTATAATGTCCCACCTTTTCATTGATCCCACATATTCCATGAAAAGTGAAGCTTAAATAGAAAAAATAATATTGTTTTCTCGCTGGTTTTCAGTTGTAAATTATGTAGGCTCAAAAAATTACGTAGTAATAGTAATAGTGAAAGTAGTAGCAATAGTAGTAGTAGGCAGTGTTGGGGAGTAACGGATTACATGTATAGGGATTACGTAATCAGAGTACAATTTATGAGTAACTGTATTCAGTTACAGTTACTGTTTCAGTGAGTGGTAATTGGATTACAGTTACTTTGTTGAAATAAATGGATTACACAGTGGTATTTTCCTGTTTTCACATTTTGGGCTAAACCAGGACTAAACCAGGACTAAACCAGGACTAAACCAGGACTAAACCAGGTCTAAAACCAGGATTAAACTAGGACTAAAACCAGGAATAAACCAGGACTAAAACAGGACTAAACCAGGATTAAAACAGGACTAAACCAGGTCTAAACCAGGACTAAACTAGGACTAAAACCAGGAATAAACCAGGACTAAACCAGGTCTAAACTAGGACTAAACCAGGTTTAATTCCAGGACTAAACTAGGACTAAACCAGGACTAAACTAGGACTAAAACCAGGAATAAACCAGGACTAAACCAGGACTAAAACAGGACCAAACCAGGAATAAACCAGGTCTAAAACCAGGACTAAACCAGGACTAAACCAAGAGTGAACCAGGTCTAAAACCAGGACTAAACCAGGACTAAAGCACTACTAAACCAGGAATAAACCAGGTCTAAAACCAGGACTAAACCAGGACTGAACCAGGCCTAAAACCAGGACTAAAATAGGACTAAACCAGAACTAAACTAGGACTAAACCAGGTCTAAAACCAGGACTAAACCAGGACTAAACCTGGACTAAACCAGGACTAAACCAGGTCTAAAACAAGGACTAAACCAGGACTAAACTAGGACTAAAACCAGGAATAAACCAGGACTAAACCAGGACTGAACAATATGACACTAACAGTAGAGTGAACATCATTTAAAGCAGCAGTGGTTTCATATAGAAATAATTTCTCTATCAATAAAATTTTTAATATGTTTAAGTAAAGTCTGGGCTTTTTATTTTCTTTAAACAGACAAAACAAATATCTCATGTTAAGATTTCCTGGTCTTTGCTTCTCTACAGCAAACAGTTGTCTGTTCATGGAGACTTGGGCTCAACAGAGTTGGTACATTCATGTTGTTTTAAAAAAACATGACAATACAAGTAATCCAAAGTATTCAGATTACGTTACTCACTTTAAGTAATTTAATGGATTACGTTACAAACTACATTTTGGGGTATGTAATCTGTAATCTGTAGGGGAATACATTTTAAAAGTAACCTTCCCAACACTGGTAGTAGGCTAACTGAAGTAGTAGTAGAGTCGCAAATAGAAGCAGCTGCACATAAACAGGAGGTAGGAGAGTTCAATGTCCAAACCTAAAAAACATGCCCCGGGGACTTACAGGTGGAAATGAGCTCTCGTGCTACAAACTGGCACAATGCATCTCTCCTGTTAAGATGAATGTATATTGTGCACTGTCCCCATCTCATAAATAAACAAACCAAATAATATAAAAACAATTATTTAATATATTCCAATATTAATTCATATTTATTTTGAATTATGTCATTTTTTTGGTCATCCAATCTCTCTCTGTGTTACAGTTGACAGTTTAAACATTCATTCAACACCATGTCCCCCTTTTCACTCTAGGCTGAACTGAGCGCCCAGCTGAGTTACCCAGGGATCACCAGTTGGTCACACAGCCTGTTTAAATACCCCCGTCCCCTCAGTTTAACAACATCTAGGCTACTAAGCTATAAGAGTTCTATACACATACTGTAGTTTCAAAATGTACATAGAAGTAATTAGAGCTGTACACGTAATCAAATTTGAATCAAGTAATTGTCACTGATTTGCTCGAATCAGTTTAATCCAAAGGTCCACAGTCAGTCCAACTCAGTCAAAGTGGTTTGGAGCAGAGTTCAGCATGGCCAAACTCACATGTGAACTGTTTACTGTGATTGTGATTAAGCTACAAAATGCTGATGTGTCCGCAGGCTCTACCACCACTAAAGATACATTTGCCAAATGTGATCAAAATGATCATTCAATTCAATAAGACTTTACCTGCTGATGCAAATGTTTGAATAACTTAATTTTGACCACCAGCTTATTAGTTACTAAGTTAATATACACACATTTGACACCCAAAACAAACAAAAGAACTTTAATTAAATCAGAGAATACCAATTTGAGTCTTTTAGTTTTTATTTTTATGACCCCTGACTGTGGAATTGTACATGTGTGTTTTTACATGAAGGTTTATCAGGCTTATGTCAAACTTTTAAAGCTGAAGTATTTGCCTCACCACCAGGTGGTGCATGTTGCAGCGCTTCAATTCACAGACACATGAGAAAGAAAAGACCAGTGAGTTTCAATTTAGGATAGCTTATTTAGCTTTTTCCACATTAGAATCAAACCTTTTACAGTGTATTGTTTTTATAATGATAGTTTGCCTGCATGTTAAAAACCATATCAAATTTTACACATCTAAAATAATTGTGTCGTGGTTATGACAAGTGTAGATGTGAACAGAGATAACTACAAAAACATGATTCAGTTTTGCACTGACTCATCCTTGCCTCACTTGAGCAATACACTAAAAGAGGAACAAAGCTCTTTAGTGGGATATAGGAGACCTTATATGGTTGGCAGATAATGTATTTTCACAAATAAACATTTATTATACATCATGCTTATTTGTTTCAAATAAACCTTCATGGCAAGAACATACTTTTAATGTTTGTAAGTACTTTTTAAATTGCTTGATTGAAGGAGTCCAAAGTTTGACAGAGAAAATGAGGAATCAGGAATAAGAAGTGAGAGAGGTGAATGTCCCCTCAGTCTCGTGTGAGTGTTGGCTGAACGTCATTGTGAAACACAAGATCACCACTAAAACCTCAGGAACCATGGGCCCAGAGTTTGACCACGCACACAGTATTTCAGTATCTGTTGTTGAATGATAGACATAGAATAAATTGAACCTCTAGTTAAAAACAAAGATACATTTGAAATCAATGTTACAACCAAAATGATCTTGTTTTTCAGAAAACCGCAAATGTAATGACATTAATATACTAAACAACCAGGTCCAACTGTTCTTTTTTGTTTTGGACATTTATAAAATTAAAATATTACCTTAAACTTACATAATTTTGCATATTGTTTCAAATGGATTGCTCTCTAATATAGAAGCCTCATTGCAGTGCAGAAAACTCTTCAAATAGGAAGTTTTGGTCACCTTCTTGTTTTAATGGGGAAGGAGAAGAAGGAGAAGAAGCCTTATGGCACCAGCCTAAATTGGTAGAATTAAGGAAGTTTTTAGTTCCCCTGTTAATTCAGAGATACATACAAAGCCTGAATTTTTCAACCACCTTTGACAATTGTCTTTGAGTAGAACAACAGCTCCTTGTGGATGTCTCATCTGTTCTTCTCTGGCACATCGAGACGGTAGGACCAAAGCTTTTTAACTGTGTTGTGACAGGGGGCGGTTCCCTCTTTCCACTGACTCTAAACATGAGATGCTGTGTTAAGTTAAGTAGTTTATGATTAGGTTGCTTACTAGTAGGTTAATCTTAAATACATTCATTTAAAAAAAACAAAAAACAGATATTGATAGATATTTACATTCACATCTTAAAAGTTGTGTAACTGGTATTTGTTAGTTGTTGTATTGAAGCAATGGCAGAATGTTTGTTGGCCATTTAATAAACTAAGGAAACAGATTAGAAATACATTTTACTATTTTATCTTAAAAAGATTAAAATATATTTTTATAATATGACAACATTCATGAGAATTGCTAAAGAGATAATGTAATTTCTAACTGTAAGGGATACATCATTTGTGAATTTCACACTTAGTTTTTATTCATAAATTCTTAATCCAAGTTACTCAACCACCTCATGAGACGTTTTCAGTGCTAATGATGTTGAAATGTGTGCGTTGCCGCGGGAGTTTCAGAGTGTGGACATCGTCACTCTGGTCAAACTGATGTTGTGCAGAGGATGAGTGCAAGACTTCCTGTTGCAGCGTAGCCTGTATCCTGTTTTCCACAGTCAGTGGTCATGCGTGACAGTCCCCTCCTCAGAGCCGCGTGGGCACCGTCTCGTGACCCTGAGCTGTCACCACGGCAACACCAGACATAGGGACACTCCGTAGTCTGGAAATAAGTCAGCAAATATAATATAGTAGGAAAAACAGCCAAGACAAGTAGCACAGCATATGGGGGAAATAACATAAGTGGTATATGTGGTGCTGTAACACTGCTTCCAATCTAGGGCTGAGTTCAATGCAGTTTCAATAATAGAAGAATTAACAAAAAGACAAAATAAGAAGTGGCAATAACACAAGAATCACATTTCAGAATTTCTTTGTTTATACTGATCTAAACTACAGGGTTAAAGTTTGTATGCAGTTTGTGGAGGAAATTGTGGTGCTTTGATTAATTTATTGCTTCCATTCAAACTGCAGTTTCTATTTGATTGTGGTGAATCGTGCAGCCTGGTTTCAAACACCAGTAAACATATTAGCCAGTTGTTAAAATAAAAGCTAAAGTGTTGAGAACATTGACGCCTGTGGGTGCTAGGAGGCTGAAGGCTTGGAGGCCAGAGGTTGACACTGTAAATGTGTGTATTGGCTAATAACTTCACAGATACTGATCGTGTGACTGCGTTCAGACCCAAAACTGTCAAAAGCAGTTACACCCTGTGGTAGAACAAACCCAAAAACAGCCACTGGTCACAGCGTTTGCATGTTACACATATGTCACTTCACAAGAACACTTAATAATAAACTTTTATATTTATTTTACTTAACACTTTAACTTTCCGGTGCTGGGTACAGTTGTTAATGCAGAATTTATGATGAAAATATTGTTATGCTTTAAAATCCAAATAGTTACCTAACAACTAAGGTTTAAAGGTGAACTACTGTTTGTAACTTTTTCAGTGGAAGTCTGCCACCTGCTTGTCTCTGTGGAGATGATGTTGTTGCTTTGCCTCGAATGTTGCATGGCATGGCATTAAACTTATTTTTGTATTTGTTTTTTGTAATTTACAGGTGTATCTATTGCTCAAATTGATAAAAATGCATGCATTCTTATGAGATTGTTGGATGTCCCACTACATGATGTGAAGAATTCAATTCGTAAGGAAACACAAAGACACGCTGTGATGGTGCACTTGATCAGTTGTGGCTATGACGAAAGAATCAGACGCTAGGCTCTGTGTACTAACTTCTCTGTGTTGTACAGGTTAGCTGAGGCCAGTGTAACGTGCAAGTGGTGTTTTTGAATGTATAAAAGTGAGTAAATGAAAGAGAACCAGAGAGAAATGGTCTGGAGCTCTTGTGAGGAGTGCTTGTGTTTATTGTTGATTACAAAGATTGATCATAGATGCAACGAGAGGAGGACTCACTCTGCAACAAAGATTCCAAAATATCAGACAGGCTTAATATCAATCACGGCTCGTCTTTGATTGTCAAAAGGTTCTAAGTTTAATCTTTATACTGGTCTCACTCTAAGACCTAAGATCTAAGACAACCCAAGATTTTTAGATGCGACTTTCCAGATTTTCCCCACGACACATTTCATACCATATTGTGGAGCAATTACATCACCTCCATAGAGGCAAGCAGGTGGTGGATCGAAGCCCCAGAAAAGTTAGTAATAGTAATTCATTTTTTAAGTTTTCAAGCCTTTGCTTTAATACCTGCACCAACCTTTACTGTAATAACAAGCAGATTATTAGTTATAAAACAGTTTAGACGCCAAGAAATGTTTGTATTTAGTAGCGATCAAAAGAATCCTACAATATCACTGCAACATGACTGACATGTGATAAATTTAACATCTGGAAAACCCATGTGATCTTTGGTAATGGAGTTATTTTTATGATGGTGCAATGCAACTGTTTGCAGACTGCATGTGAGTTTGTGTAGGCTACAAGCAGTTTTCACAATATGGTTTGGTTTTAGTTTGAGTTAAAGAGCTAATTTAAACAGCAAATGTCTTGTGATAATTTTTTTTTTTTTTCAGTTTTTGATATTGTATGGACTTCTGTCAGATGGGCCTTAAACAGCCCATAATTTGTTATTTTGTTAGTGGCTTTAATCTATATTTGTGTAAAAAGTGGTATTGCCAATTTTATAATGGGTTTGAATGGTGTGATTATGCATGCCATTTTGAGGACTTTTAACCATACAGAAGGTAAAATATTTTTAGAATTGTTAATTACTATGCCAACAGACACAATTTTTCATCACTTTGAAAATCATGGATTACTTAAACTGCAAATGGTGCAAATGCTTGTTAAACTAGCCCCACGGTCAGGTTATCTTATAAACCTTGTCTTGATGCAAAAAAGTAATCGTTATTAAAAGAAAAAAAAAACATGCATACAATCTTTACGTGACTACATATTGCAAAAATTCATGCTCAAAACTACTGGAAAACTATTGAAGACAGCATACAAGTAACAAGAAAAAATTAAATCTGAACAAAGCTGGCAATAGATAAAGCCAAAGCTACTATCTACATATTTCAGTTTTTATTTTCCTTATCAGCAGACTCCATGCAAGGCCTTGAGTCCAGACCTTAAGTAAGACATCCATTTCAGTCCAACTTCAGGGAACTGAATCTGAAAGGCAGGTTGTCACTTCCCCTTATCGTCAATAGGTCACAGTATTTGGACTGTTTCACTTTAGAATTTCTTGTCTACTGTGGCAGAAACAGGACAGTTACACAATCAAAGATGTTAAAAATATTAGACCACCAGATACATAACTTTACTGGCACTTGTTTGGTTTCTTGACCATCACTGTCCTTTAATAGTCTTCATTACAGACCAATAATTTGCAGGGAGATTGTTTTCTATAGCTTTAGTTGTTGAAACAAAACACAACTGTTGTTTTTGTGTTTTTATGTGGTAACAGTATTATGACATGGTTGAAAGCTCACAAGAGTCAATTAGTGTAATAGAGGACTTTTAAATAATTAAATACATGCCACAGCACAGAAGAGCAGGCATGGGATGAGTTTGGAAGTGAATGGTGAGTTTAATCTACCATTTTACCTACTGTGCAGTTAGAGTCAGAATCAAACATGGTCACATGAGAGAGATACCCAAGTTTTCAGGCCACTTTAGTCAACTAATCAAAGCACAGGGCATGTCTTTAGCTGACCACAGTCTTAGTGGTTAAAGAATTTTCCAAATAAGAATAATTACATAAATACCTATTACTAATATAATAGGTGCACCTCAAATGGTCTACTATCCCAAAAGAATAGGAATTATCAATATCCTGGGAGGAATAACAGTTGTCTGAGTACAAGTCAGAAAAAAGGTACTGACCAAAACAAAAAGAAGTGCAGATGAAGGGTAAATATAAAAAGTGTATTTTGATTTTTAGAACTGCTCTTATCACCAAGCTGCAGGCTTCCTCTTAAGACAGGCAATGCTAATTATGTTAAATATTGTTGTTGTTATTATAGCACAGAGCAGTTATAAGAATATACTTTCAGACATCACTAACTGAAGCACAGCATTTGTTAGTCTGGTCTACAATGTTTCACATACATATTTATACTGTTACTTTATGTATTGTTTTCTTCTTTCTGTGACACCCCAGCAGCTCAGTTTCACAGCAGAATAAAATTAAAATATACATTATTATCCCCGTATGGAATTTAGACCCATCCTTCAGTGACACCGCTCCCTGTAGCCCATCTCCAGAACTTAAGCTAGGCTTGGTCATAACTGTCTGAGCTGGAGGATTTGATCTATTCTGCATGTTTTGGTTGATGGAGGAACCCGGAGTGACCAGAGGAAACCCAACAAGACTATTCAGAAAAAGTTGTGAGAGTGTTAGCCATCTTCCCTAAGTCATAACGCTGATTATTAGTGGTAGTATATAACATATTCTGTTATAATTACTGTGAGAAGACCAAACAACAGTGTAATTCAACAGTGACATTCATCTATATGCTTAGCTTCATGAAATTAAACTTTCTGAATGATGAAGTTAAAGTTACTAAATTAAGCAAAATTGACTCATGCAAGCTTTAAACCATGTTATCATGCTGTTACTTCATAGAAGTTGTGTGAGTTGTGTTTCGTCTCATTCACACATGTTTGAGGAACCCTTTATTATTAGTCTGTCGACATCTCCAAAGCTCAAAATGCTCTGCTCCATCTAATGATGTCAATCGGTAGTTTTCAAGTGAACAGCTTTTACCTTTTATTCAGTAGACATTGGCAATTTCAGGACCGAAATTATCTAAATTATTCTAATGAAGGTGTATGGAGTTTAAAAACACAGTGGATCCTGTGTTTGACATCACAAGGTGGAACAGAGTGTTTTCTGTTTGAGTGAATAACTCAGCATAACATGCAGGGTTTGTGTATTAAACGTGTGAATGAAACAAAACACAATATTATAACATAGATTAGAAAATAGAGAAATATATGAGCCCTTTAATAACACATAAGCAGTCAAACAAAAAGCACTTTACACTTAGGTTTATTTTTTGGTAAATCACTATTGAACTGAAAATACTTATTTTTGCTTATAAATTGGGCACAATTATTATGATTATTATTAGTAAACCAAATAATCCTCACATCCCTAGTTGTGATGATGCATCCTTCTCTGATAATTGCATTGAGTAACTACATTAGACAAACAGCTTTGCCCAACACACACACATGCATTATCATGGGCCCATAGAGATGCTGCTGTTGCTGCTGCTGCTGCATCAGTATCTTCTGTTTGATAACCAAGATCACCCTATCACGCTGATCAGAAAACACAGATACAGGGATCACCATCTTATCATACAGCTGTGAGTCACTCTTACAGTACCTTTAGCTGAAACTCAACAGTTTTGTTAAGTCATTATGATTACAATAGGAAGGCATAAAAAGACCATGGAAAGTACATTGATCCAATGCTGGGATAGGGCATTTTTAAAGAAATTCTTCACAATGTCCAAGTCAGTGGTGGAACATAACAAACTAAAAGTAGTATATATTTTAAATATCTATGCTTTACTTAAGATTTTAAAATGGACACTTTTACTTTCCAACATTTGAGAGCAAGCATCAGTACTTTCTACTCCACTGCATTTTTGAGCTGGACTGAAAAGTGAAAGTTTTTTTTGTTTTTTTTCTGAGACATGCTGAAAAGGCTGAGGGTTTATTGTTATCATGTTCATAGTTTGATCAGAGAGAACTCTTCTATTCTAACTCTAGCTATTGTGTTGTTTCTGTTGAACAAAATCATGACATATGAAGCTTTATTAAATCTCAAAATCTATGCGAAATAATTAAAATGTAAACTTTTTGTACTTTTTTTCATTTGATACTTTTACTTTAATATATATATTATAATAAGTAAGTAAGTATAAGTGCTTAAGTAACCAAATTGAGTACTTCTTCCACCACTGGTCCAAGTGCATGTATGTGTGTTTTAGAGCAAGAAAAAAAAGTTTACACTTTCTTTTAACCAAGTTATTTGGCAAACCACAAAAACTGTGGATCCCAGATGAATATTTTTTTTGCCATGGTAATAATTTCCAAATATGCAAAATAAATAAATAATACTTTAGTGATAATTAAAATGTTCATAATAATTGCTATACTTTTAAATAAATTCATCAATAACATTTCATATTTTTTGTTTTGTTCCCAAGAATTGAATTTTAAAATAGCAACTTTTTGGAAAAAATATTCTATAAGAGGACTGTAACTATAAATGAAAAATGACAGAAACTCTTTCTGAAACTTTTTCTTGATTAATTGCCCCCTCTTGTACACCATATTAAGGGGGGATTGCTATGCTCAGCTGTGATTGGCTGTTTGAGGAGGGCACAGCATTAAGACCCTGATAAAAGTTTCATCAATGACCAAAAGCCTGTAGCAGATGCACTCCAATGCTCCCACCCACACGCATTTACACAAGTCATAGGTTCCCTGTTCGTTTGCCAGTCCAGCTTTGGCCCGTGGTTCTTTCTTTTGGTTTAAATGCATCTATAGGCCTCTGAGTTCAAGATATACAAGTCAATACTGTAGATCCAGGCAGAAACAACTTTTGGTTTTGCATTGACTGAGAGGAAATTTTGAAATATTGTGCAATGGTGCCACAAAAGTTTTGAAAGATTGTGAGCATTTTGCCTGCATCTTGTGAGTCGGGTCGTTGGACAACTCAGGTCTCCATGTTGCATCCGTACAGAATGGAGAGCTACCTCATCCCCCCTGTAAGTACAATTTAAAATTTTACTAAAATCTAAAAATTATACAGCTCTCAAATTCGAATTATGTCTGTTAAAACTTGAACTTTTATGCTTAACAATTTCACACCTCTAGTCTTAAAACTGTCATGATGTTATGTATCTATTTGGATACAAAATCTTCTTGTGACTTCACCTCTGGTAAAAATTTCTTTATATACTATTGAACCAGGGGAAACATGAAATTGAAACTCAAAGTACTACAGAGTTTAGGTTTCAAAACTGTCAACCCCAAAAATGGTAATCGGCACAACTTTTTATACATGAAAGATTACAAAGTTTTATTTATTTTTTTAACAAAAATAAATGAAGAGAATAAACATATAGTTATATTTATATAGTGTTATTGCTTGATTATTGTGATTTAGTTGAAAGATTAACATGCAAATCTGCTGTTTTTTAGCCCTCCGAAGAAATGTACGACCCAGAGATCTACAGACATCAAATGGCAGAATATTACAATCCATATGTGCTGGATTCAGACATCCCTTCAGGTGAGTTACAATGTTTTTACTCAATTATGCATCATTTTAAACATATTTTTTATAGATTCACTGTCAATTTTTCAAAAGATAAGAATATGTGGTGAGACTTGCTATTTCAATATTGAGGCTGGTTACTGGTCTAAAAGCTCAAGGCTGATTTTGGTCTTTAAATAAATTGTGGGTTGATTGTGACAGTGTCTTTTCGATATTAAAATGCACGCAGCTGAACCACACACGGGAGCACAGGAAACAGATGCCATTTGTTTCGCCCTAGACACATTTAAGACATCTCTCCCCAAGGGTTTATTTTGACACAAGATCGGTGCTTTACTTTCTCTATTAATCAACGGCTTTTTGTATTAATAAACTTCAATGGAACATTCAAATTTTGTATAGTCCTTGTTTTGACGTTAGCTAGAATAGCATTTTGAGAAGTCTGTCTTGTTCTATAAATTAATGTACAAAAACATACAAAAATATGAGTTAACAATGCTGACTCAAATGACAATTACTATGGATCTAATTAAAAGTGCACTAAGTAACTTTTCTGGTAAAGGGTCTCCCACCAGCATAGAGATGTTATTGCTTTGCCTGTAATGTCACACAGTATGGCATTAAATGTATGTATCTCTATAAAGACAAGCAAATTGCACTATCAGGCCAAGTTACAGGTCAGATCTGTGGAGAGGTAAATTTGCTCACAGTAAGAATATTTTTTTTAAACTAATGTATTATTTTTGTTTGACAATAAATACACTTGGGATTGAACAAATGCAAACGTTGAATGCTATACTGTGGAATTTTCCAGGCAAAAGTATATATATATATAAGTATCCATACAGTCAAGCAGGTGGAGGACTCCCCACAAGAAGTTACACAGTGCACCTTTAAAATAAAAAGTAAAATAATAATAGAATTCATATTTCTTTTACAAATAAGTTATGACACATTTGGAAAAAGCCGCAGTGATGAGAATGTGGAAACAAACAGGAAAGAGCTTTCTGCTGAGCTCAGTGCTGTTATGTGGTGACCAGGCAGGCACATGTCCCGTAACACGGATGCCCTAAACACATGTTAACAGATTATTCAACGTGATTATTTATGTAAATCTACATTTTATAAGTTTTGTTTTAGTCAACAGCCTTGTATTTTTCATAAATAGAAGTGAAGTTTTGCTGTCATTGTATAGTATGTTTATGGCATTAGTCAATAGTAGGGAAGTACATTCAATTCAATTTATATTCCAAAATAGTAAACCTAAACGTGGAGCGTCTGTTTTAGGTTGACATTTGGACTTTTTAGCATATCGGCTATCAGTCTTAAATCTCCAGTATTGTCCAATATTTTGTTCTGGTCAATCTACTGCGCAAAAATACACAGAAAGCATTATTTTAACACTTCAAGCAAAGAGAAAATCTGATGTGAACAAATGTGAATAAGTAAGAATTTGACTGCAGTTTGGTTATAGTGTCAATACTTATGAATAATTGTAACTAGTTTGGTGATATTTTTGTAAATTGGATGTTGTCTGAAAGTTTGTGTGCAGGCCTTACATCATGAATTATTAGATGGCCACAGTAAAATAGAGAAAATCCAAAATAGTCTGTACACTACGCTGCTGCCCGACCTTGTCTGTGCCTCAGTGGGTCTCATTTCTAGGTTCAGACAATCGACAAAAGTGTATTGTTGTTTTGTGTGCAGATCACTGGGAGTACCACACTCACCCTCCAGTTCATTCAGTGGAGTTTGAAACTCTCCCAGAGACCAATTTCACAGAGTTACAGAGTGTCCAGTCCCTTCACCCCACCCTCATCAGACACGACGCCCTCCGGTATGACCCTGAAAGCCTGCTGGACCCCAATCTGGGAGCGCACCCACATGTCCTACAGCAACCTGTGAGTATCAAACAGTGTGTATGTGTTTGGGGACTATTAGACCAGATGTAAATGTGAATAATACTTAACAGTAATTACTTTTGTTTACTAACTATGCAACCTTGCAAATACATAACTGGGAGAAGTTTGTTTAAAGACATTTTTTTCTTTTTCATGAGAACAGTTTACCTTTCAAAAGATATAATATATTTTGTTTCACATTGACAATTGCTATGGTAACAGTCCTAAGCTTTCAACACTCTGAAACCAATGAGTAGGAGCAACCTTTTTCAGTTTTTCCTTTATTTCAATCAGTTTTCACTTTATCTGGAGGGGGCAATGTGAGGCATTTAAAGACCACTATTACTGGAACCAGTTACCTTCCAGTGGGTGGGAAAATACTTATGCTCTGTGCCAATGTAGACATAAGAAGATTCTGCTGGCACTATTTACAACACAACCTTGCAAGTACATAATTGGGAGGAGTTTGTCTAAGTTTAGATATGTGTGTCCATATTCATGAATTGATAAAATAATAAAACAAAACATGGCAAAAGAGTAGGAGCAGCTTCATTTAATAAAGTCAGTTTTTATTGTGTGACTGGAGCAGCTTGTAATGTGGTGGAAGTGTCCAAAGACTATATTTGAACCAGTTAGCCTCCAGTGGGTGGATAAATACTTAACTGTTAAAAATTAGCAACCTACCCTTTTTAGTATCTCATACTGGATAGCTATGTGTTTACCAAGTTGACAAAAGTGTGCTTAAAACAGAATGTACAGTAGTGCTGCAGTTGCATTTATCAAAAGCAGGCTTAAAAAGTGCAAACTGTCACTCACACTAAAATTCAAGTGTTTCCACTAATAAAGTGTTGCCCACCCAGGCATACAGCGACCACACATCGCAGCCCATGCAGAAACATGCAACTGTTACTGTAACTGGGTAAATTTAGTTCAGCCCACACACAACCACTAATAACTGCCACCCAAAACTGTTTAAATGTTACATGTGACTACTGTGTGTGTTTATTTATATTTTATGTATTTGCTATTATGTCCAGCTCGTAAAACTATATGCTTTAGACATCCACCACGTCGTCAACAGTCAATTAAAGTTAGCAGCCATGAAATAATGAAGGAAAAATAGTTATGAGTCATGTTTCATCTGCGATTTAAATAACTTCTCCATGGAAACAGACATTTGCTGTACTGCACTCAAGCGTTGGTTAATCTCAACTGATATTTTTTTATCAAAACTTATCTACCATTCACCCGAACCGAGGTCATTCAGACTAAGAAACTTTAAAGAAATGTGGTGGAATTTATCATTTATTTATAACTCTCTACAAATTCAACTTCCCCTGGCCTTGTTTAAATCTGTACTTACAAAAAGTTTGATAGAAATGGGATATGTGTTAAACATTAGTTGTAAATAGGCTGACGCGCCTCTTGTCAGGTCTTCTTCAGAATATTGGTTAAATAAAGCAAAATACATCATGTTTATAGACTAATTTTAAAGGTGCACTTTTCCGGTGTATGGTCAGTTACCTACTTGACTCTGTGGAGATGTTACTGCTTTGTATGAAATTTTCAATGGTATAACTTTAAAAAAATTATCTAGCCTTTATTCATTACAAGTGTTCCTATTGCTAAAAAATACAATAATTCTATCTGTGGGGACTCCCCACAGATCTGAATTATAATGTAGCATAGTGCCGTAACCTGCTTGTCTCCCTTGTGATAGATACTGTAGGTTTAGGCAAGGCAAGGCAAGTTTATTTGTATAGCACAAAGTAATTCAAAGTGCTTTACAGAATATGAAATACATTAAAATCACAATAAAAACAAATCAAAACATAAATAATATTAAAATTTAAAAAGAGAGACATAAATTGGAGAGAAGAGTGAGGAATGAAAACCTTTCAGTCATATGCACAGTTAAACAGAAATGTTTTGAGCCTGGATTTAAAAAGCGTCACAGAAGAGTCTTTCTCACATGTTCAGGAAGACTGTTCCAGGTTTTAGCTGCATGAACCTGGGCACCAGCATGAGGCCGGTCCCTGAGGTCCTCAGAGTGCGAGATGGTTCATATGACACTAACATGTCACAGATGTACTTTGGTGCTCGGCCATGGAGAGACTTGTGCACAAGCAGAGCTGCTTTAAAGTCTATTCTCTGACGCACAGGAAGCCAGTGCAGAGACCTGAGCACAGGACTTAGGACTTAGGTTTAACCAATATTGCGAACATTCTAGACAAAGCAATAACATTTCCATGGAGACAAGCAGGTAGCGGATCCTCCATCAGAAACGTTGTGCAAAGCATGGTTAAGGCAAATTAAACTTTAAGTATGTTTGACACTTTGCAAAAACAGGCAAGGGGTCAAAGGTAGTGTCACAAGACAGGATAAATGAAAGAAAGCTGAAGAATTTTATTTGTATAACCTGCACATCACAAATCAAGACAAATAAAATGCTCCTTTATAGCTATATTGATTGATTGCTCTTTTGTGTTTTTTATGTTGTTACTTTTGACAGTAACAATAGCTTCCTGAATATAAAGGAACCTCAAAAGCTTAAAGAGCCTTTGTGTGCGTGTGTCATAGGTGGCCTACTATTCTCGGGCGGTGTACCCTCAGATCTCACAGCGCAGCTCAGACGATGAAGACAACAGAGCTCTGGAGGTGTCTGACGAAGAGTGCAGAGACCGGCTGCCCTACATCCCAGGAGAGCTCGGTACGGCCGAGGGTCAGAGTGGGGTAGCTAGACCAAATAAACTGCATGTTAGTAAAGTATTAAAAGTTGCACTGTGTAACTTTTCTGATAGAGGGTCTGCCATGTTCTTGTTTTCCACAGAGATGTTATTGCTTTGCCTAAAATTTTTCACAGTATGGTTTTAAAAGTAGGTTACAGACCCCCATTACAAAAGTTACATAGTGCAGATTTTATGGCTTAAATGAATATGAAGGGAATAGAACAATTCCCGTAATTGGTTGATCATTTAAACATAAGAAATATTTGATAAGTAATAAATGGTTAGTACAGTATAATGGTTTTAAAGGTGCACTGTGTAACTTTTCTGGTGGAGCATCTGTCAAATGTTACATTTTCTTCATGGAGATGTTATTGCTTTGTCAGGAATGTTTCACACTGGTATTAATCCTTTCTATCTTCATGGAGACCAAACTAAGTAATTTAATAAATGTAGGGTAAAGCTGTTTAATGTCATACTGTGGAACATTCCAGGCAGAGCAGTGACGTATCCATAGAAACAAGCAGGACAGACCCCCAACCAAAAAGTGGCATAATGCAACTTTAATGCTTTGATAAATTTCACATCTAACGTATTAAAAACTAATTCTCAATGCAAAACTCAGTCTACCAAACTGATCCATCATTGTGGCATTTTCTATGCTTAATGTACCACTGAATATAATGCTTCTGTAATGAGACAATATTGTTTACCGGCATGCACAGAATAAATGTAAAGCTTTTCAATAAGTCTGGAAAATGACTCACTTTAGACTTGGCATCAACTGATTAAGAAGCAGATTGTTTCTATTATTTATAGTCTCCACTTAATACTGGAAAAATACATTTGACTAAATCTATACTTTTTCCACTTTACAGGCAACAAAAAGAAGATCCGCTTGTACCAATTTCTTTTGGACCTCTTGCGAAATGGCGAAATGAAAGACAGTATTTGGTGGGTGGACCGGGACAAAGGCACATTTCAGTTCTCATCCAAACACAAGGAGGCACTCGCCCACCGCTGGGGCATCCAGAAGGGCAACCGCAAAAAAATGACATATCAGAAAATGGCACGGGCTTTGCGTAACTATGGCAAAACTGGCGAAGTGAAAAAAATTAAGAAGAAGCTGACATACCAATTTAGTGATGAGGTGTTGGGAAAGAGCCATCTGGACAGGAAACATTAGACACACACCCACACATACCAAAAAGTTAAAATATATTGTGTTATATTATTACAGGTTAAAATGACTTACATTTAGAGATGCTGTTTTAATTTTCAGTTTGGATTTATTTATTAAACCAACTTATGTGTATGTGTTTCTTAATACTTTTTCCAAAAATTTTAATTTTAAAGAGGAATTATGTAACTTTTCTGGTGGAGGGTGCGCTGCCTGCTTGTCTCCATGGAGATTTATGCAACTCAGGAAGAATACATGGTTTCAAGGTATTTTAAGCAAGATAATCCCATGCTGTGGAACATACCAATCAAATGTTTGAGACAACATGGAGACAAGCAGGTGGCAGTAAAGTTAGTGCACCTTTAAAATCTAAACTACACAAAATGAATTATTTGAATTAAATACATTTTATGCAGTTAAATTTAGAGCACCATAATACCCTTATGTACATAGCATTACACTGTACAGTAACAATATACACAATGCAGCGTTTATAGGACTATAGGAATCCTCTGGAATGTGTTTTTAATTTTAAAGAATAAAACATTTTTGAGATTTCTTTTAAAATGCTATTTAAGTAGAAAACTGGCTCTGGTTCTTTGTGCCAGAGATGTGTAAAATATGATATTGTACATACATTATTAAAGTTGTAATTGTATGTGTCTGTGTAAAGGTGATTTTTCTCATAATGTAACTGCCTTAGGCTCAAAGTAACCTGACCTCTGATAGGAAAAGAATGAGGGCAGGTTAAATACAGTTCATGATGTAAAGGGACAATGCCTATGTAAGATAAACAACAGCTGTACGAACGTTTACTGCTGGTTTACACTAAATATGAAATAAAATGAAACTGAATACACTTCAAAAACAGATCATCTGAAAGGTCATAAGTTAATGTACTGTCCGCCTAGTCTATAAACAGCAATAGACAGTGATGATTAAAGACCTAAAATGTCAGAACAAAATCACTAAAACGGAACTTGTAACTATGTTGTAGTCAAATTATTGTATTATATTATGAGTCTGGTAGCAAGTTACTACAATTTTGTAATATAAAATGTTTGTCGTAAATGTAATTAACTTAAAACTGTACTGTACCTCTAGGTCATTTAAGGTGAAAACCAGGTCAATATAGTCTTGGCATTATCAAAGGGCACACTAAAAGTTTTATCCTTACTTTTATCAATGTCCATTAAACTTTACATCAATTTAAATAGTAAAAATTCCTTAATAAAGTACAGGTTTTAAAGAGGAATACCCCAGGGAGAGACAGCGGTAACTGGCCAAAGGTTTTAAATACAGAAGCATGTGGCGTTCGTGCAGAGCCAACAGCTCCCCTCAGTGGGCGAGGTGACACTGATCTGCACAGACAGGTGAAACTCACAAAGGCAACGATGTCAAAGCAACACAGCAAGAACAACCAGGCACAACAAAATGGATGCACACTCACTTAGTACAATGGTAATGACATTACAGAAGGTGATTAAAAACAATTGAACAAATTTGTGTACTTTCAGCCCAGATAAACCCGAATAGTTAAGCTTGATAACTCTGCACTGATATTATGCTATGAAATGATCAAATGCCAAGGAAAATGTCTTGAAACAGGTTTTATTGAACATCGTAATTACATTATTATTAAGTTATGATGATGATTTGAGTGAGTTTGAACAGTATTTTTTTATTCATAAGGCAAATATATGTTTTTATTTTCAAATACTGTTTTAATTTTTAAAACATATGAATGATTAAAATCTACTACTACATACAATTCATTATCTGAATTAAAGTCATCTTAAAAGGAGCACTGTATAACTTTTCTGGTGGAGGGTTCGCCACCTGTTTGTCTCTATGGAGATATTGCTGTTTTGCCTTGATTCCACAGTATGGAAATAAACTTTGTAATCACAATGGCGACAGGTTAATAGTCAGATCCATGGAGAAGCAAGCCTGCACATTGTAAGAATTTGTATTTTTTAAGTTATTTTTGAGCCATAAAACATCTGTAATTGAACAAATAAAGATATGTTCAATGCCCTACTGTGGAACATTCCAGGCAAAGAAATAATCTCCATGGAGACAAGCAAGTAGCAAACCCTCCACCATTAACCTAAGGAAAAACAAATATATATTTTTACACAGATTTCACTGAACCCCACCATTTGACATTACATTATTCTTAAATAAGTTATGGTTTATATTTAGCACTGAAAATACTATGTTTTGTGTACTGGTACATGTTGTTGTCTACTTTGTGTGTGTGATAGATCGACTAAATACCTGTCCCAGCAGGAACACCTGTTACACGAAGACATTGGCTGAGATATCATCAGCTCACGGCGGCCAAACATTCACACTCTCTAATGAGCGGTCTGTAAACAACGTGAGGACTCAGGAGCAAGTGTGGGGGAGCACGCCAGCAGTCAGAGGTCCTATTTTAGCATTTGAAAAGTTATGGTTTAAAAATAAGAGGTATTATCATAGTTCATGTTACAATGGTCAGGTCTAAACTTTTTTAAAACAAACAAAAAATACATTGTATATGACGATGACTAATGATTCACTCCATAAAACAGCCAATTAAACTTTGGACTAAACTCTGAAATAAATGTTGTTTTTCCCAGTAAATTGTACTGCAATGTAAAAACATAGGTCTCTATAGGTGGAAATTTGAGTTTTCACTTATTTTGAGACATGCAGACAGGAGCCAGACAGGAAGTAAGTTGTTGAAGTGAAGACGAAGATAACGGAGGAAATCACTCCAGTAAAGTGGTTACAACACCAACTACACAAAGGCGCCTCACGCTTTGTAATACATTCTGTTAGAAATAAGTTCATGCATTTACGCTCTGATGAATGAACATTTTTGAATGAAAATTATGTACAACCCTGACATATGACATCTATGTTTACAATGCACGTAGCACAAACCTTGATTCCAGTATAAGTCTATTTGAATGTATAAGCTATATTCAAAATACAAAACTACCAAATTCTACTGTAATTGAGTTTCTGTAATTGATTTTTCACTGTCCCACAGAAAACTAACTAACTAACTAAATAAATAAATAAAATATTTTTGAAGTTATTATACATTTTAAGTTGATTTTAAATCTGTGCCATGTAATTGTAATTATTTACACTTAAAACCACAGGAGTTAATGAATACACCACAAGTCCGATTCGTCCCAGTATCCGGCTACCTCACTGCTGTCTCCACTATTTTCTTTTCATGCGTTTCAGGCAACTGGATTCCTTCTTGATTTGGGCCCTCCATTGTTATAGCAACAATAACTCAATTCAATTCAAAATATTATATATTTTGAATGGATAACACACACAATGACAGCACATAGTCTGCTCTGATTAATGACAAATTTGGCAGCAGGATTTATATATATTTTAGTATATTTTTGAGTCTTGTAACAGTACTTTAACTTGAGTACAAATACTGTCTGCATTTAGAGGGTGACGGGCGGTGATACAGGCTAGTAGGAGGACTTGCTTAAATGAATGGTCTAAAATTAACCCCAGGCTCCCGTACACTCACTCTAGAGGCCTGTCAGTGAGTGGAAGTGTCCGAGGAGAGAACCTTGAATATAGGCTAAGGTCAGGCAGGACAGGGGTGGGGCCAGGGCCACTGCTGCTACTTGAATGACATCACGAGCACGCCCAGAGTGTGTGGGCTGGTAATTATCAGAATGAGGGGACTAGAATCTGTATCACTTCATGCTTCTCCTATGGGAACAAAAAAAATCAGCTCCCCATGACGTGAATGCTTTATTATTAGAACAACAATGTAGTTTAAAGTTCAGATATGGGTCAAAATAGGTTAAGGTTAGGATTTAGGTTACAGTTAGACAAATAATGACTAATGGCTAAGATTAGGATAGGGAAATTCATGTCGATGTAAGGTCCTCAAAAACATGATGCAAGTATGTGAGTATTAATCACATTGCGTAACTAAAATTGATATACACTCAATTCTAAGGAGTCTGCCTCTCTGAGGGGAACATAATATAAATCCTTTATTATTAGATCAACATACAAATTTGAAGTTCAGATATGGGTTAAAATACACCAAGGTTATGGTTTATTTTGAGTTCAGGCAAGAAGTGGCTATGGTTAAATTTAAGGAGGGTGCTCAGGAAATGAATGAAGTGTAATGTGAAGTGTAATGTCCCCATGAAACATGAAAATCCAAAATGGATGCCTGTAATGGATGTGTTTGCGTGTGCGCGTGCGTGTATTTATATGTGTTTGTGTGTGTTTGTAGGGAGGGGGGGGTTAGATATACGAAGGGGATGAGGAGGGATGGATTGCCAAAGGTGGGAGTGTTGTTTGGAAGAGTTGCTTTAAAGGCGGAGGGCTGAGTCTGACAGATCTGTTTAGGACGCCCCGTTGTGGAGGAGCGGAGACAGCTCAGGATCTCAGGATGCCAGAGCCAGTGAAGAAAACAGGTAAGCACTATCCCATCACTGCTGGGCACTGTCAATGTAATTCTTTTTAGCATCTTACTGGAAATCATGAAATTCTCTTGTTTACAAAAATGTGTTTTATCAGTAGGTATTATTAGCACTTTGAAGTATACTTGTGCTTTAATGCAGGCATGAGGAGTGGACTAGCACAGACTTAGAGACTTAGACAAACTTTATTCATCCACAAGGGAAATATATAAAAATACAAAAATATAAATGATAATAATAAATTCAAAGTAGGAAAAAAGCAAGGGACTGGTGTCAAATAAGGCATAAGTACAGTGTATGTACAAGTAAAATAAAATTATAGAAATATAGTAAATATAGTAAATATACCTCTATATACAAGAGGTCATAAGGAGAAACGGTGTAACAATGAAATAGTGGTTGACATGACATAGTTGTATGAGGTATGCTAAGAATGTAGTTCTGTATCTCTCACTGTTTTCCTGTAGTGTCCAACAGTTTGTATTCAAATGAACCTAACGTTTTATTTAAGCAGGTAAAATGACTTTTTCAGAGAATTTGTGATACAATACAATGTACATATCATTAATTAGCATTTTATTCATTATAAAACACCATATTGTTCTAAAAGACAGTTTGATTGATTTCCTGGCAGATTTTTATTTACCTGTTTCTATTGTTGAAAAATAGCTTCAAGATATTTTTGAGCCCTATATGTTTGGCCCAGGGTCAGATTTTTTCAATAACTGCAAGAGCAGAGGGTGGAGACAGGGGATAGGGGATAGGTGAAACAAGAGACTTTCTGAACACTCAAACTACAAATGCAAGACAATAGGGGATTACTCAAGTATGCATGCAACACTGAGTAAGATATTGAAGGAGCACCGCAAAAACAATAATAAGTTACATTTTGCATCATATGTCCACTTTAATGTGCCCCATGTTTGGATGTCCAGTACAGAGAGTCCACACATATGCAGTAAATGTAATGTCCTATGGTGTGAAAGTTTATATAAATCCTTTGGCAGTGAGAGACAGGCTCATGTGTCCCATTTGGAAACATTGTCTGACGTATATTTGATCCTGGAGCATTTAAAGTATCACTACATTCAGCAAATGCTGGACTCAAGAACGTGACAATGAGTTTCAACAGCTTTTTTTCTCTCACTCAGCTGTAATAATGGATTGTGTGGGAGCTAAAGTTCAGCCTACCAGCTGACACAATGCAGTTCAGGTATCTAGCTTCTGTCTGAGGCCAGTGATAAGGATTTGTGAAGCATAGTTGACCTAAGCCTAGATTATCCTTAATGCCAATGTGTGGTAGTGATCTAATTGAATACTTCCAATTAATTATATTAGGGTAGTACGCATAGCTTTCCAAATTAAAAGTACAACAAATACAAGCGTTAATATTAGGCCTGTTACAATGACAAATTTTGAAACATGATATACTGCTAAAGATAAATATCACAATAAAAAAGTAATATTGAAACTCCCGCAGGAACATTAAATTAAGATAATCTCGTAGACCATTTTTTTAAATATACTGTATCATAAAAAATGTATGAGCTGCAGCAAATGAATAGCAGAATGCACCATAAAAGTTACTGATTTGACCCTCTACAGGTCAAATCCTATGGTATTACAACTAAAATAACAAAAACCTCCCCACTGTTGCAAAGAAAAATTACATAAATATGTTGATAAGTCGATATAGTCATTTTTGTGACAGGCATACAGTCTCTGACAAAAGTCTTGTCGCTTATCCATTTTGAAGAAACAAAAGCTTATAACCTGACTTTAAATTAATCGATTGGTTTTAGAAATGTCTCATATGAAAGCTAAAACCCTCCCAGATTATGCTCAATATACTAAAATAAATTAGCTTCACTGAAGAAAGATTGATCATTTAATGAACACAGAAAGGTTAGATTTTGGCAAGACAAAAGTTTTGTCGCCTACAGAAAATTGAACAAATAATTTACTTCAAATACAAAAATATGTTGCATAACGTCAGTGAATTAAGTAGTGGTGCTGTGAGATCCATATTTAATATCTTGTGTGACTTCCATGAGCTTGAAGGACTGCATCCATGCGGTTTGACAATGATTCATACAATTTGTTGATGAAGTCATCAGGAATAGCAAAGAAAGCAGTCTTACATGCCTCCCAGAGTTCATCAAGATTCTTTGGTTTTGCCTTCCATGCTTCCTCTTTCATTCTACCCCAGACATGCTCAATGATGTTCATGTCTGGTGACTGGGCTGGCCAGTCCTGGAGCACCTTGATCTTCTTCGCCTTGAGAAACTTTGATGTAGAGATAGAAGTAAGTGGAGCACCATCCTGCTGCAAAATTTGACCCCTTTTATGGTTGGGAATGTAAGAGGTAGCTAATACTTCTTGATATTTTAGGCTATTGATATTGCCTTCCACCCTGCAAATGTCTCGCACACCCCCATACTGGATGTAACCCCAGACCATGATTTTTCCGCCACCATTTCTGGGTGAATCTTGGATCCATGCGGGCTCCAGTAGGTCTCCTGCAATATTTGCGGCAGCTGTGATGTAATTCAACCGAGGATTCATGTGAGAAATCCACCTTCTGCCACTTTTCCAGTGTCCATCCTTTTAGCAGGCTGTGGGCCTTGGCAAATGCCACACGTTTTTTTAATTGCCTTTTGTTTAGTGCTGGTTTCTGTGCACTGATTCGACCATGGAGGTCATTTCGAGACAGAATTCTACAAACTGCTGTAGTTGACACAGGGACTTGAGGTGACCAGGCCTGGTGGAGCTCTGCTGCAGTGGAAAAGGGGCCTTGGATTTTCAAATCAACAAACGGTCCTCCCGAGCAGTTGTTTTGCGGGGTTTGCCGGACCTGGGCTTGTCAAAAACATCTCCAGTCATTTCAGATCTTTTTCTTATTCTTTGTACTTGACGCTGAGACACATTGAAGGTGTCAGCCACCTCAGCAGTGGATCTGGTCTTCAGCCTCTTGATAATTAACGCTTTGGTCTCAGGGTGGATCTTAGGCATGTTGTCAGAGGTCAATTTGCAGTTGATGTGAAGGTCTGGGTGCTGGGGTTCTTTTTATACACACTCACTAATTGATTGATCAGTATCTGATCACAGGTGAGGCTGTAATCTAGGATTGGGTGCATTATATGACAAGGCGACAAGACTTTTGTCTTGCCAAAATCTGACCTTTCTGAGTTCATTAAATGATCAATCTTTCTTCAGTGAAGCTAATATATTTTAGTATATTGAGCATAATTTGGGAGGGTTTTAGCTTTCATATGAGACATTTCTAAAACCAATCGATTAATTTAAAGTCAGGTTATAAGCTTTTGTTTCTACAAAATCGATAAGCGACAAGACTTTTGTCAGGGACTGTAGTTAATATTTCCGTATACAATAAAGGAAGTAATATAAAAAGTGGTATATGTAAGAAATTCAAAATAAGAACAGATACAGAATACATTTTTCCATTATAGACCAATCATTACAATACAACTAATATGTGGTCATTAGCGTTTATAACTATTAACTTTATAATAACAATCATCTTTGCTATAAGTATTACTGTATGGTTACAAACTTTTATTTAAAACCCAGCGCCTGACAGATTTAGGAGCTGTGAAGGTGAAACTCCGTGATTGATTGACAGCTGGAGGTGTAACAGTAGAAAGCGGTGAGTGCAGACAGACAGAGCACATCATTCTTGTGTGTCTCCAGAGGAACTAAAATAGAGCCAAGATAATCCCCCCACGAGGATACCTGAGGCCTGCACTCGCCTTTATTAGGTCTGAACATATAGAGACTATATTTAAACAAGTACAGGACTTTTGTTTAGCATTTCCAATTAGACTATGGTTTTGTTATTCAAAATATTTGGTAACGCTTTATAATAACTACACTTTTAATAGCTTTCATAAAGAAAGACTTAATTTAATATGAATAAATGGTTTATAAAAATGATTCTTAATGAGCACAAGGCTACATTACAATTCAGATCTGTGGAGAGTTGCCCCTATTTACAGAAGGAACTATTGTATTTTTGAGCAATAAAAACACACATAATGAGTAAATGCTAGATGGGTATGTTTAAAGTCATACCATAGAACATTCCAGGCAAAGCAATAACATTTTCATGGAGACAAGTAGGTAGCGGACCCTCCACCAGAAAAGTTGTGTAGTGCATCTTTAACTTCTAATTATAACTCTTTAATTTAGTGATTACTTAAATAATTATGCTCTATTAAGGCTGTAAAAATGAGTAGTTATATTGCAGTTTTACAAAACATTTTACTGACAAGTATATGCTTTTTCTTAATGAACTTCTTAAAGAACTTTTGAATAGTTAAGTAGACACCAGAGAAAGGTTCTGTCAATAGCTGGTGCAAAACAAGGGCTTGTTTAAACGCAATAAATAGTTTTCAAATGTTGTCACCGTTTTAAGAGGGCTGCTGTTGGAAATGTTAATGGTAACATGTGGTTTAAGGTCTATTAATATTTTTATTTTTTCAGAAGAGCAGACTTCTATTTTTGCAGTATGATAACGCACTTTTTCCCACATCAACTGTTGTTCTTCTGAGCCTCAAACTTGATCAGTCAATCACTCATTCTATTTCGTGTGTAAATGGTATTCACAATAATCATAATCATTTATCTGTGGCTGAATCCATGACTCAGTTTCAGCTTTCTCCAAGAAACCAAAGGCAAAGGAGGCAGAGGAGGGCACCTCGGTGGTTTTTGAGGCGGAGACAGAGAAGGCTGATGCCAAAGTAAAATGGCAGTGCAACGCCAAAGACATAGTGGCCAGTGACAAATATACAATCTCTGCAAATGGGAATAAACACTCCCTCACCATCAGTGATCTCACAACGGACGACGCCAATGTCTACGCAGTGATCGCTGGGGGTTCAAAGGTCAAGTTTGAGCTGAAAGTAGCCACAAAGCCAGGTGGGGCATTTTGAAACTGCCGTGTTGTATCGTCCACATGTTAACAGAGGCACAGAGCACGGAAATCACAGAAGCTATGGATTCAGCAACATTCAACTTCACTATGCCACCACTGCCTACTCATGATGTCACAAACAACAAATTAACCCACTGCTTATTGTACCTATGCCTGATTTTTTACTGGTTTAAAGATGTGAAAAACAAAACATTTCATTTAAAATGGTTTGCATTCAAATTTTTCATCGCAGAGACTTTCAGAGACCAGATTGGATTTTTGACATCAGAGTAATGTTAACAAAAGCTAGCATGCTAACAAAGGACTTCCTCATCCTCAGTCGATTAAAACTCCTTTATAATTGGAAGCAGGTGGTACAAAGCAAACTTATTTCGATCCTAAGAACTGATTTCACAATATGTTTGTACTGGGGCAATACAAATCTGGTATAGCAACTTTAAAGGGCCTTTATTCTATTATTTTCTGATCTATGTTACAATGTTATCTCCTCATCAACAACATATCTGGAGTTGTGTTTTGTTTCATTTACACATGTTTGAGTAACCTTTTATTATTAGTCTGTCTACATCTCCAGAGCTCAAAACACTCTGTTCCACCGTGTGATGATATGTGGTAATACAGGAAGTGCTCCACTATGTTTTTAAACTCCATATTCCTTCATTAGAATCATTTGGATGATTTCAGTCTTGGAATTACCAATCTCTACTGAATCTAAGGTTAAAAAAAAAAGTAGTGTTAACTTCGAAAACTATCACTACATGACATCACAAGGCGGAACAGAGCATTTTGAGCTTTGGAGATGTAGACAGGCTAATAATAAAGGGTCATTCAAATGTGTGAATGAAACAAAACACAACTCCAGGTATATTTTTGATGAGGTAACAGTACTCTAACATAGCTGTAAGCACACAGGAGTCAATTTTGTGGAATATAGGACCTTTGACCCTAAATGTCTCTATATACTGTCTTTGCGTTGTCACTCCTTTTAATTCATCATAACCCTGCAATAGCCCACTTCTGCTCCACTGAGTCGCTGAGAACACTTGTGCTGTTTGGATTTGATAAGGTGGAAACAAATCTCTCAGAAAGGCTCCAGACGAGTGGTCCGCAGAGCCTGGGCGACTGTGCGCAGCTGTCTATGGCTCCTATCACTGCCACCCTCTGTCTGCAGGATGACCTTGGGCCTCACACCAGCACATTATTTCCTCTTGAGTAACCAGCCCTGCTCTGGTGTTCAGGACGGCCACGAGAGGCAGACGATAACGCATGGAAAATCAGTCAACAAGCCGCTCACACCAGATAACACACGAGTGATAAAAGCAAGTTTTTCACAGTAATGAGAGCACCTCTCGTGAATAGTGTGTGCATGTCACTTCAAACACTCTTTGTGTATTTGATTTAAACTTGGTTAAAGGGCCCATATTAGGCCATTTTCTGATCTATGCTGGGATGTTGTCTCCTGGAGTTGAGTTTTGTTTCATTCGCACATGTTTAACACACAAACCCTGCATATTGAGGCTGAGCTCTTCTCTCAAAAAGAAAATGTTTTGTTCCACCTTGTGATGTCATGTGGTAATAAAGGAAGTGCTCCACTGTGTTTTGAAACTCCATACGTCTTCACTATAATGATTTAGATAATGTCAGGTGTGGAATCTCTACTAAACAAAAGGTAAAAAAAGCTGTTAATTGAAAACTACTACTACATTCATGCTTCATGACATCACAAGGTGGAACAGAGCATTTTGAGCTTTGAAGATGCAGACAGACTAATAGTAAAGGATTACTCAAACATGTGTGAAGGAGAAAAAACACAACTCCAGATATGTTTTTGATGAGGTACGAACATTATAAGCTTTTTGTAATATAGGGCATTTAATTTATGACAGTCTGGGCAGGTTTACTATACTAATAGGTAGAAATGGAAATGCAGAATGCGAAGATTCATTATCATAAAAGCTTATTCATGTAATGTTCTTTTCCATAAAAAATGTGTTAAATACAATGTGCTTTGAGTTGTTTATAGTGAGAATTGCACTTGATGACAACATAAGACTGTAGAAAAATATCTCAGTAACTTTGTACAATAGCTCATTCTTATGATTTTGGTTTCGCAAAGCCCCTTCTGAAGCCACTGCTGAAGCCCCTGGGAAACCCCCTGTAGACGCACCTGCAGCAACTCCTGGCGAGACACCTGCCGAGACACCTGCAGAAGCACCTATGCAGCCGAGTGCAGAGACAGAGACCACTGCTGCCCCCGCAGATGGATCGCAGAAAGATGAGACCGCTGCTGCCACAACTGAAGGTGGGCTGATGATTAATCTGAACATAAAAGAACTGTCAACTGTGAATGTGAATTATGTGTACATGTGGTTTTATAATTATGGAAAAAGTAAACATGATTAGCTGTACTGACAATTTAGGTTACCTGTTTTTGCCCTGTTTTTCTAGATGGACAGGCTTCGGACACAAGGCAGGACCTGACTGGCCTCTTCACTGAGAAACCGCAGTCTGGAGAGGTCACTGTGGGTGAGTAAACAAAATATCCAAAATATCTGAGAAATAAATAAATAAGTTGTTCATGAATTAAAGCCCTTGATACAATATGCTGCAGGAGGAAATATCACGTTTGTGGCCAAAGTGAACGCAACATCTCTGCTGAAGAAACCCACAATCAAATGGTTCAAGGGAAAGTGGATGGACCTCGCCAGCAAATCAGGAAAACATTTGCAGCTCAAGGAGACCTACGATCGCAACAGTAAAGTATGCCAAATGTGCCGGTTTTCATACGGTTTTAAGTAATTATATTAATAACAAATATTTGATTTAATTATTTGATTACAGATTTATACATTTGAGATGCAAATTATTGCAGCCAAGGCTAACTATGCTGGAGGTTACAGATGTGAAGTTTCATCCCGAGACAAGTTTGATAGCTGTAACTTTGACCTGACTGTGCATGGTGGGTCATTTCATTTTTCATTATAGATCCCATAATATATTACAGCATAAGTTTACATTACTTTGAGAACCTTGCTTTGACTTTCATTGCAGAGGCTAATGTATCTGATGGTCTGGACATAAGAGCAGCCTTCAGGCGAACGTAAGTCTTATTGTTTGATAGTTTGAAGAACCTTATTGCATTCACAAGACCCAGCTTTAATGGTTTGACTGATAGAGATGCTAGCCAAAGTGTTGGCATTTTTTGTTAGAAAATGAACACACAGTTCTAGGTACAGACCTGGGTTCTGATATAGGTTGTGTTCACACTAGTTCAGTTCTGATCTAGATGTAGTTTAGTCCTGTTCTAGTTAATGTTTAGTCCCATTCTAGTCCCAATGTTGATTAATGGTGTTTATAAGTGAAAATGCACCCATGTAATTTCAGTTAAATCAAGTAGATTCTTGGATATAAACTACCAAATTGGAATTGAGCAATTTAAAAATGAGATAAGGATGGGTAAAATGCAGAGAAAAATTTCCCTACAGAGACAGTAAAGTGTACCACTTAAAAGTAATATGTAAAGAATAATTGTAAAATGCTGACCTATCAGGAATGAGGGCGGCAAGAAGAGAAGTGGAGCCTCGATAAGGTAGTGGAGATTTGGAGGTTCATCCCGATTCTTCACTGATGATGAATCTGACTGTCGAAAGAGCAAAGAAATCTGGATTACTTTAATGCAACCCATTTCTTCTCTGACGTCAAGTCAAAACTGAGACACAAAGTTTTAAAATGTTGTTTTAAATTTGAGAATATGTGAAGTGAGATCACAGTGAGCTTAAAGAAGTTATTATTACACAAATCTGTAATCTGTGATCACGTGCTCTCTGCAATGATCTACTTCTGATTCTCAATTTAAACAGCAAAGTAAATGCACACTAAATATTTTAGTGTGGTACTGATGGTACATTATGTGCCAAGAAATCACAAAGTGCTTTCAAGAATTTCTTCCACAAGATTTCACCAGAGGAAATGCACCAATGTTGTGTTGTGTCATTCACCCAAATGACCCAAACTAACCTGTGCAATAACTACAACAATGCATATTTTTTAAGCTATATTATTGAAAACTATGCATGTCATATTTTGATCTTGAGCATGCTTTCCATTTTACCATTTGTGTTTTGCAGGCTTTTTGTGCTTTAAAACATTGTAACTTATCTTAAAGGTTTTAGCTTAATGTATGCTAGCAAATCAGAAAGAGAGCAAGACAAGAAGCTTCATCAAACAAAACTGGATTTATGAGCTTTATAGCTTTATAGATAGACTGACTGATCTCAAAGACATTTCTATATAACTAACCCAACTTACTCATCTAAAATAAATAAATAAATAAATGAATAAAATAAAAAATCTTCTGACCTCTGACAGGAAGTGCTAACCGATGCTAGGAAATGCTCATCAGGCTAATAATAAAGCCCGCTGCTTTTCTGAATCTGCAGCAGCCAAAAAAAAAAACAACATAGTTATTTTCCTGTGTAACCTGTTGGTATGTTGATGTCTTTGCAGTAGCTGCGATGGAAAAGAAGACTCGGGAGAGCTGGACTTTAGCGCTTTGTTAAAGAAAAGGTGAATGAACAACATTATCAATTATAATTACATCTGAAAAATGTGCTCATTTGTCTGTCTGTCTTGTTTCCTTTCTACCCTCGTGGACTCAGAGAGTAAGTTCCCTTTATTCAACCCACTAATCAGAATGACAGATACAGAAATGTGTGTGACACGCATACACTGTACCAAAATAACACAAATTAATTAATGATTTCATGAACTCACGTGCATTTTGCTAGTCACTGTTTCTGTTATTTTTAATTTGTCCATTTCCACTTAATTAACTAAAGTAATATTTTCCCCTTTTGTTGAATAATCACGTAAAATTACCTTTTTTGCTTCCTGCTGCTTCTGTGTGATTGTGCTGAAGGTTTCATAATTTCATGATTTTAATATGCGGTTATTTTGTTAGTCAACGTTTTAATTTGCTGTGCTTTAATGCTTTTGGTTTGTTTTGCATCTTGAATTCAACTTCTGAATGAGCAGCAGTTTCCTAAAACCCTCAAATCGGTAAGAGCCCGCTATAAGCATCTTAAATTCATTTTCTTGCACAAAAAGAAATAGAAGGTGAACAGATTTGTCTTAGTTAAAGTCTGCAGTTATTGCTCCGTTTAGTTGATGATCACCTTATTGGGAGCATCTAGTGGACAGGTGTGGTACTGCATATTTTTCTATGTCAAAAAAGAGGGAAGGGGGGGCTTATGTAGACATGGTAGATGGTATTAAATATTTTACTCACTAACAAATATTATTGCATTGTTTGCTTTATTTAATTTTAATAAACAGATCATACATGTGTAATGCAGTTTTATTGAATGTGACTGTTTTATCCAGGTCTGTGCAGGTGCACACAGAGCCAGATGTGGACATTTGGGAAATCCTCAAAAATTCTCCTCCCTCCGAATACGAGAAGATTGCTTTTAAGTACGGCATTACTGACCTCCGAGGATTGCTCAAGAGACTGAAGAAGATGAAAAAGAAGGAGGAGAAGAGAAGCGAAGGTTAGTACCGAAAATTAAAGATGCACGCTGTAACTTCTCACGTGTAGGGTATGTTACCAGTTTGTCTCCACATAGATGCTTTACCTGAAATGTTCCACAATATGGCATTACACTTATCTCAACTGCACTAGGCCAAGTTACAGGTCTGTGGATAGGTGACCCTGCATGCTTTTCAGAGTATATTTAGAAACAAAAACATCTGTAATTCAGTAATGTTTAATAAAGTTTAATGCCATACTGAGAAACCTTAGAGGTAAATCTGAAGACAAGCAGACCTGTAGCCAGTCTCTTACCAGAAAAGTTACATAGTTAAGTGAATATTTTGAATGTAAGCTCACATCTGGTTTATTGTTTTAAAAGCATTTCTCAAGAAGTTGGATCCTGCCTATCAAGTGACAAAGGGACACAAAATTAAACTAGCTGTTGAAGTTGCCAATGCAGATGTAGATGTGAAATGGCTGAAAAACGGACAAGAAATTCAACCCACTGGAAGGTACAAATAAATCCATCTAAGGAAGATTTGTCATTGTGTTTGTGAGACAGAGTGGCATCATATAATTCTCAGGCAGTGTGGTAGTGATTCATGGCCAGTAACACTTTTCTGTTATTTCTTTGTTCATTGCCGTCCTTTCAATGGTGTCTGAAATGACTCCCTTGACCCTTCTTCAGCAAGTAAGTGAAAAAACATACAATACATATGTTATTTTCTTACAGTTTCCAAGGATTTCTCTTAAGTGCTTTGAACAGTGTGTGAAGTAATCTATTCTTTGTTGAGGTACATTTTTGAGAGCGTAGGCAACATGCGCTACCTCACCATCAACCACTGCTCGCTGGCCGATGACGCCGCCTACAGCTGTGTGGTGGGAGACGAGAAGTGCACCACAGAGCTCTTTGTCAAAGGTAAGGCTCTAGTTTATCAGGATTTAAAGTTACACTATGGAACCTTTCTGGTGGAGGTTCTCTTCCATGGAGATGTTCCTGATTTGTCAAGTATGATTCACAATATGGCATTCAGCTTATCTCTTTGAATATTTATTTATTTGTTTGTTTATTTCATCCATAAAGTATAAAAAGACATGAACAGTGTCATAACATTAAACATGCAAGAAATGAATGGAAAGGAGCAGCAAGAAAAGTAATTTTATGTTATCTGACCCGTTTTCCAGACAATACATTAACACTGATGGTTACTTTAAAACATTTCATCAATACATTTCAATTCAATCACAATTATTAATTAACCGCAAACAGAAGTCTTCACTTTTATACAATACGATACAAACAAGTGATTACTCCTGGTCAAGTTACAGGTCAGATCTGTGGAAAATAAGAGATTTATGAACAGTAAAATGCCCAGATTGAAAAAAAAAAAGCACGCTACTTTACTTTGGATCATTCTAGGCACAGCAATAACAACTTCTTGGATAGAAGAGAAGCAGGTGGCTGACCCTCCACCCGAAGTTACATAGTGCATCGTTAACAGCTTGTGTAGATTTATTAATGTTTTTGCCCAGAACCCCCTGTTACAATTGTGAAGAATCTGGAGGATCAGATGGTGATGAAGGGTGATCGAGTGGAGCTGGAGTGTGTAGTGTCTGAGGAAGGAGCCAATGTCAAATGGTCAGAAAGTTTTAATTATGTTTTAATATATTTTTAATTATGTTAAACTGTGTTCAACCTCTCCATACACAAGACTTTGATCTAGAAAGTACTTTCATACGAGATGCAGTCAGTTTATTAAAGTAACGTCTCACCTTATGGTAATATTTTCAGTACAATTCTATGATGTCAGTATCAGGCTCTATTGTTCAATCAGAGGACTTATAATACGTAACTAAAATTCAAACAATTAAAAGTGCATTGTGTAACTTTTTGGAGGGTCCATCAAATTTTATCTTCATGGAGACCAAACCAAAGTTACAGGTTAGGTCTGTGGAGATGCGACCCCGCCAACAGTCAGAATGCCTGTTTTTGTCGGTAGAGGTAGAGCTTTTTAAAGTCATACTGTGGAACATTCCAGGCAGAGCAATGACATATCCATAGAAAAAAGCAGATAATGGGCCCCCAACCAAAAAGTTATACAGTGCATCTTTAATTGTTTGAATTTCAGTTACATATCATCTCTCCCCTGGTTGGACAATACATTGTGTAAAGAAACAATTAAATTTGCTCATGTAGTAAACAAGTTTGTTAATTAAAATACCATCAAGTTAGCGACAGTGTAATAATAGGTGGTGCCTCTTAAAATTCTCACATTGTTCATGTCACATTACAGAATAAGTCTCATCAACAAGAGCAACCGCACCTGTTTGTTTAAGAGGGATCTGGCTGCACACCTCCACCCAGAGGACCCCCATGTGACAGCTCCCTCCACAGGACCCTAAACTAACAGCTAACTAACAGCAGCCATGCCAAAAGACCACCAAAGTTTGTGATTTCATGACTTTGGCTTTTTTTCAGTTGCAAAAATTGACATAGTTTTACATTAAAGACAAGCACAAACCTTAGAGGTGCACTGTCCAACTTTTCTGGACAAGGTTAGCAACCTGTTTGTTGAGGTGAAAATGCATTTGTTATAGTTATTTATATATAAATATCTTAAAAAAAACATCCATTCTTACTGTGAGTGGGGTTACCTCTAGTTAAATCTAATCTGTTATTTGGCTTGGACGTCTCCATGGAGATTCATACATTTATGGCCATACTGTGGGACATTCTTGGCACATCTCCATGGAGATGACTGGCCCTCCGCTGGGCACGTTACACAGTGCACCTTAAACCTTAGCCATTACAGATTTGTGCTTAATCTTAACCAAACACAGGGCCTATGGCAACACATTCATGGACAAAACACATCTAATATGCCTATGTTATTATTATTTGCACCATTTTATTTGTTGACAGTTAAATACATGTTATGTTTGTGACAACATGTTTTAAACTGCTCATTTCCCTATGTGAGCGGAGTAGAGCAAACTAGTGGAAACTTTTAGAAATGTAATGTACAATCTTTGACGTTCTAATAAGTGAAAAATTGAAATGAGCTTTAGCACCTTTAATAGCGAACTGAAGCAGCAACCAAAATAAAGTGTAATCTAATTGCTTATAAAGAGTAAACTAATGACAAAATAGGGACATGTGGGTGGAGGTGCATCCTGGTGGAGGTCTGTGTCCTCTGGGTGGAGGTGGATCCTACAGTAACAGATGACATTTGTTCTCAGAGCTCTGTGACAAACTGCATGCGCCTGTAAGGTCAACTCTTAACTTATTACCCCAGTGAAAAGGCCAAGATTTTAACCTTTCTTCTGAGGAGAAAAAATGTGTAGCATGAAGTTTTTTGTGTGTTGTGAAGTTGTGCTATTTGCCCTTTGAATAAGCAGTATCTGTACCTAACTGTGCAGGGAGAAGGATGGTGTGGAACTGACCAGAGACGAGTCGTTCAAGTATCGCTTCAAGAAGGACGGCTGTAAACACGTCCTGATAATAAATGAAGCCTCAAAAGAAGACTGTGGCCTTTATAAGGTTAAGACGAACGGTGGCGAGTCTGTGGCAGAGCTCATAGTTCAGGGTAAGTGTCAGTCATGTGCTCACATACACACACACTACATATACACATGACACACATACACACACATACATGACACATACATGCTCAGTGTGGAGTCCTCTCCGATCACTAGCACCTGCAGTGGCACTGCAGGCATGCTGTTTCCATAGGACACAGTCACTCATGGTGACTCATATCCAGAGTGACAGGGCTACTGTATACTGAAACATTTATCTGTAGACAAACTATGATTTTAAAATATAAAATCGCACATACTGTTTAAAGAGAAATATTGGCCAATACCATAACAGCTGTTTTATCCATTAAAACATTTATTCTAATCAGTATTTGATTCATTAAGTTGACATGTATCTCATCTTATTTTATACACATATATCAGATTTTATCTGGTTACATTCATATTCATATTCATATTCAAGTAAACACACATTTGATTTCTTTTCATAATATTTTTCTCCTTGTGTTGGCCCAGTTAAAAATATGTTCATGCAAAAAATCTCAAGAGCTGCCAGATATTTTTGTCACAGCTCTGTGGGGATCGACAAAAGCCAGACTCTTGTGATTTGATGAGTGTTATTTGTGAATGCAAGCGGACGTAAAAACTCCTATAACCTTTTCAAGTAGTATGCAGAGGCCTATCTTGCTTAGATAGCAGTTTGTTTGTTATACCTTAATAACTGTAGGTATTTTATTTCCTGTAATATTCAGTATGGGCTCAAGGCTCTTGCTACATCTGGCATTCATATCCTGCTATTTTATTTTTTGCCATAAATCCAATTAACTACACTCCGTGTGTTAGTTGCTAAGATACAACACACAAAGGTGCAGCCGGATAATGAACACATCTCAACAGAACATATTAAAACCATTTCATCCCCACATACAACAATCTGCATTAATCTTTACCTATATACAACACCACCTGATCATACTGCATTTTATAATTTATTATCATGTGCCTTCAAATTCTATAGAAAATGAATCATTGCAATTGTAAGTGTGTTTTTTCCTGCCATTTCAGAGAAGGAGCTGGAGGTATACCAGAGCATTGCGGACCTGACAGTGAAGGCAAAAGACCAGGCTGTTTTTAAATGTGAAGTTTCAGATGAAACTGTTAAAGGAACCTGGTTCAAAAATGGTGTGGAGGTCAAACCTGATGAAAGAATTAACATATCTCATATTGGCAGGTAATGGGACATTTTATGTTTGGACACACTTTTTCATGTATGTTTCTTCTGTATTTCTATTTTTAATTGTAGATTCTCACTGAAGGCCCAAAACTATAGCATCGTTTTTTGGAATGTAGCAAACAAAAAATAATATCAAAATCATTCAAAACTTGTTTGCTTTGAACCCTGGTTTGCACTTCTTCTGGCATTTCTTGACCCTGACAAGACACAGCTGTGAAGTGAAAACTATTTCAGGAGACCTCATCACAAAGCTCACTGACAGAAGGGCAAGTGTTTACAGCACTGTCAAACAGGCAAAGGGTGGCTACTGTGACGATTTGAATCAAAAATATAAAAAAAATATATAATAATAAAATAAGCAAATAAATACAATAAAATAAAGCATTTAATTTTTCTGTATATTTTAAGTACTACTGGAGAGTGCTAGTGTGCATTAAGTGTTGAGTTTAGTCTAACTGTTCTATATTTATTGGATTCAATTATGATTATGTCACATATAGGCTTAGTTATTTATAAAACTTATGTTTTTATTTTAAGAATCCATAAACTCACCATTGACGATGTGAAGCCTGAAGATGAGGGAGACTATACATTTGTGCCAGATGGTCACGCCTTCAACCTATCAGCCAAATTGAACTTCCTTGGTAATTTAAACCATTTTTTATATAAAATCTTTCCATTTTCCATTTTCCCCTACGAACACACTTGACAATGACCCATTTTCTTTCTCATAGAGGTGAAGATTGATTATGTGCCACGCCAAGGTAAACAAACCACATTCAGGACTAAAAAATACTCTTGTTAAGATTGATATATGCTGTCAATTGTTGAATTATTTTTCCCCAGATCCTCCCAAGATCCACTTAGACACAACGGGGCGCACTTCTGACTCCACCATCATAGTCGTGGCTGGAAACAAACTGAGACTAGACGTGCCCATCACAGGAGACCCCGCGCCGACCGTCATCTGGACCAAGGGGGAAAAGGTAAAATATGGAGTCGAGGCCATCTAATTTACACTAATATTTATATTTAAAGATGCACTATGTAATTTTGCTGGTTGAGGGTCCACTATTTTCTTGTTTCCATGGAGATATTGCTTTGCCGGGAATGTTCCACAGAATGGCATTTAACTTACAGGTTATATCTGTGGAGAAGCAACAGAATAAAAAAGCTTGTTTTTCAGTGGATTTGAACGGACCAGCTGCTAAAGGGCCCACGCTATTTTCTGATCTATGTTATAATGTTGTTTCCTCATCACAAACATACCTGGTGTTTTGTGTTTCGTTCCATTTACACATATTTAACACAAAAACCCTGCATATCACCTTGTGATTTCATCTGATAATACACGAAGTACTCCACTGTGTTTTTAAACTGCATACACCTTCACTAGAATCATAATCATAATTTCAGCCCATTTCTACTGAACAAAAGGTAAAAAGCAGCTGTTAACTTAAAAACTACAGCTTCATGACATCACAAGGTGGGACAGAGTATTTTGAGCTTTGGAGATGTAGACAGACTAATGCAGGAGGATTACAGAAACATGTATGAATGAAGCAAAACACAATACAAGTCCAGGTATGTTTTTGATGAGGAGACAACATCATAACATGGCATAAAGCTCACAAGAGTCAGTTTTGCATAATATAGTAGCAAGTAAAAATTTGTTGTTTTTTTTCACTAAATGCAATCAAATCTCCATGAAGAAACAGGTAGCTGACCTTAGCTGACCTTCAACCACACAAATTACAGAGAGCCCTTTTAAGTTATAGTTAGTATGATTATCTAAATGGTTACAATTTTTGTGACGTTCTCTAACCATAATGACCTTTTCAGTCTTCAGCATTCACTGACTATTTCTGTAGCCACACCTGCCTCGGGGATGACTAATAGAGATGTGGCTGTCATTTTGCACCAACTGCCAGTCCAACCACCACTCATCTTACACACACAACACACACACACACAACACACTCACACAGGAAACCGGGTAAAGTGTCTTGCCCAAGAACATAAGGGCAGAATGAACTGACTAGTACAGGATTCGAACCTATAAGATGGCTGCTCTACCATCCGTGCCACTGCGTTTATCTGCATGTATTCATGGCTGTTTTGAGCTGGCCAGTGCAATGCTACTAACTGCTGGGTGGCTAGCTGGATGAGAGGGTTGACCTCCTCTCTGTTGCTTCTGCTGCTTTGCTCTGCTCAAATGTAGGCTAGTTCTGTAAAACCTGATGGAGAAGAGACAGCTGGGAAAAACGCCTCTTGGATCGTGCAGGACGGGAAAGTAAGTGTGCATGGCCTTTTAAATGAGCGCTTGCTTGATTAGGGCTTGTTCACGCATTTATTAGATTATATAGTAGGGTTATTTTAATGTTTTAAAGGTGCTCTGCATAACATTTATAGTGGATGGTCCATCACATGCTTTTCTCCATAGAAATGTTATTGCTTTGTGTGGAATATTCCTCAGTTTAGATCAAATCTGTCTATCACAAGGGAGACAAGCAAGTTACAGCACTACGCTACATTACAGTTCAGATCTGTGGAGATTCGCCCCTATTCACAGAAGGAATTATTGTATTTTTGAGCAACAGAAACACCTGTAAGGAATAAATGCTAGATGGATATTTTTAATGTCATACCATGGAACGTTCCAGGTAAAGCAATAACATCACCACAGAGACACATAGATAGCAGACCCTCCATCAGAAAAGTTGTTCAGTGCACCTTGTAAGTATTTATCAAAAAGCTCTATTGTATTATTCTCAGTACTGTGCCACTGTAACACATAAGGATTAAAAAATAGAAAAAACTCCAGCATTTTGACTCTGATTCATGCATGTCTTACACAGTAAAAACACCTCAAAATAGTGTCTGCATGTTGCTCAGTGAGAGGTAGGAGCATGTCCTGAGATTGCTTCGCTCGTAAAGGAATCTATGAGGTAAGTATCATGTTTGTAGTGAGTCTTAAATTAGTCTGACAATTTCAAAAGAAAAATATGGTAACACTTATAAAACAATAACTACTTAGTAAAGCATGAAGAAAGGCTGTAACTGAATGATCGATTTATTGAAAATGATTTGTTAAAATGATTCAGGCTTAGTAACAGTTCATGGGATTATGGTTAGTTGATCAATTAAGTAGTTGCTAAGTCTGAATCATTCTTAATAAACTATTTTTTTCATTATTAAGGCTGAAGTGTAGTTATTATAAATATATTAGTTGAGAGTTGAGAGTAGGAACATGACATGTGATTCTGCATATACCTGCCTACCCTACCTACCCTTCTCTATAAAGCATGATTCACTTAAGGGCCTTTTAATGTTGTTTCCTCATCAAAAACAAACCTGGAGTTGTTTTTTCATTCACACATGTTTAACACAAACCTGCATATTTAGACTGAGTTCTTCTCTCAAACAGAAAACACTATCACAAGTTGGAACAGAGCATTTTGAGCTTTGGAGATGTAGACAGATTAATAAAAAAGCATTATTCAAACGTGTGAATGAAACAAAACACAACAGGTATGTTTTTAATGAAGTAACATGATTATAACATGACATAAATCTTACAATAATCCATTTGGTCTAATATAGGACCTTTAAGTATGTTTACATCACAACTGGTGTAAATTGGTGCAGTTTCAGTGTGTTAATAGTTTTTATTAGACCAATCATATAAGAGATAGTGTGCAGTGGATTCTGGGACAAAAAATGTTCATATGTTTCAGGTTCTAACTGAGGAAGATGGCCGGGTTCATGTTGAGACCACCAAAGGCCACTGCATCTTCACCATTGAAGGAGCTGAGAGGCAGGACGAGGGCATGTACTCTGTGGTGGTCCGAAACCCAGCAGGAGAGGACACAGCAGATGTACATGTCAAAGTCGTTGGTACGGCAAAAATAAGATAACATTTTCATACAATTGATATGGTGTTGTAAATATAGGTTTACTTTAGTATATGCTGTAGTTTGTCCTATGTATTTTCAACTAATGATAACTTTTTTTTTACAGATGTACCGGATCCACCTCAGGCTCCCAGAATCCTTAGTGTTGGAGAAGACTCTTGTGTTGTTCAGTGGGATCCCCCAGCTTTTGATGGCGGACAGCCAGTCATTGGTAAAACATTTTTTTTACAGACTACTAGAAAGTTTTCATAAATTCTGTCTTTTCACTGAAACTGATCATGTTTTTTACAGGTTATGTGTTGGAGAGAAAGAAGACCAAGAGCTACAGATGGATGCGACTGAACTTTGACCCTTACCCTGACACGACCTACGAGGCCAAGCGGATGATTGAAGGAGTGATGTATGAGATGAGAGTGTATGCTGTCAATAGCATCGGCATGTCCCGCCATAGCCCTGCCTCACAACCATTTGTACCTGTGGGTGAGTTTGTACCATACTTTTTAAAATAGTAGACCTTAGGAGAGGAGACACATTTACATTATACAGTTTCTGAGGTCTTTTAAAGATGGATGGGGTCTCTGTAGTGTTTACAGTGTAGGTTTCTGCAGGCCATGGGTTTAAGTGACTAGTGGGCAGTACACAACAGGCTCAAAGTCATTGTTCGTTCTAATTTAAGAAGTGTAGCTAAAAGGATTCAATCCACTATAGAAATGTGTCCGTCACATCATATTATACCTCAACAATGCACAAAAGTATGCTAGCATGTGATATAAACTGAAAGTAAAATGGCCCACAAATAATTACCTGTATGTTATGTTATATTAAGCTGCCTGAGAAATATGCACGCATTTACTACAAAAAAACAAAACAGGACAGGTCTGTCTTGCATCTGTATCAGTGAGTCTTTTAGCGGCCTCAGATCCACTTGGTGATAATGAATGGAACATGATTTGTCCAAATGGCCATTGCATTGTATGATGGCAGATTAGATAAGTATCTCTGGCATCTCTATAAATATTGCAGGAGAAGTGCTGCAAAGGGCAACTACAGTTTTGTCTCTACAACAAACACAGTGCATGTGTGAGAATAGGCACAGCACCTGGAGAAGGTGTCAGGGCCACACAGGCAGAAGGTGGTTCAGTGTTGATCACTGCTAAAGACAAGACAAAAAACACAGAGACATTTGCCCCAATGTCAAAATGATCATTTGTGTTCATTTATGCTTTTAGTATCATCCCAATTCATATTAATGCATTCCTCATCTGTGCTTTTTTATTCAAGTCATAGTTTTAAATATGTGCACTATATTTTACAAGAATGTTGCTGTTTTCATTTTCTTTCTTAATGGATTATATACTATATTATTATTAATTTCTGATGTCATTCATTAACAAGGAAAAGAAATACACTAAATAGTATTTTGATTTAAAATGTGTGTTTCTAGATGCTGAACTGACCAGGGCTTTGGAATCTCCACTCAAACAGTTTATGGTTTCAGAACAAGTTGAGGATTTTCTTATTTTGGTCACATATTGAAATATGTTTGCAGCACCGACCAGTGAGCCCGTGGGCCTGACTGTGGATGATATCAATGACACCTCCATCACTCTGAAGTGGCGCCCGCCCGAGAGGATCGGAGCGGCTGAACTGGAGGGGTACAGGGTCGAGTACTGCAAGGAGGGCAGTAAGTGCTGCAGACAACCTCTGCTTTCCATCAAGAATTACTTTTGGAGACTGAAAAGTGGTTTACTTAAATCAAGACAAGCCATGAATACAACAGTCCACTCATTTTAGTACTAATAATAATTAGCAGATTCAAATTTGAGTCTGTATTTAAAATTTACATAGTGCTTTTCTACACTCAGTTCACTCAAAGCACTTTACAGAAAGGAACCACTTATTCTTTAGCACACAAATTCATAAACCAGTGTACACAGATCCTTGAGGTGAGTTGGGCCAAGTGTTTTGCCAAATGACACATCAACAGTGTTCACTGATGGGAGCAGGATTGAAACCACCAACCTTCAGGTCAGAGTAGCACTCTACTAACTAAACTACTGTCCCTGTTAATCTGATTTCTGGCTCTTTAAAGTATACATCAATAACAGTAATTAATAAAATCCAGGACAAAATACAAATCCTCTCACACATCTCTTCCCCCATGTTTGCTCAGCTATATGTCTCTGTATGTGTTTGTGCTCCAGCTGATGAGTGGGTCCCAGCCAATGAGGATCTGACAGACAGGACGTCCCTCGTCGTCAGGGGTCTAACCACTGGAGACAAGCTGCAGTTTCGAGTGCGGGCATACAACATGGCAGGTCCCAGTGCCCCTGCCACTCTGGCTCAACCTGTCACCATCAGGGAGATAATGCGTCAGTACACTGGGCTCATTTATAAGCTCCACGGTTCTCTTCACATATAATGTGTGTTTCTGTATTTGTAGAGCGACCAAAGATCTGGCTTCCTAGAAGTCTCCGCCAGACTCTAATCAAGAAAGTTGGAGAATGTGTCAATCTTGTGATACCGTTTCAGGTGAAGTAAAAACAAAGTAAAACAACACACTTTACTGGTCAAGGTTCCTATTAAATGAAGATCATGACAATCATTTGCTACAGTTCAGGATCACCTAGCAACTAGATGAGTGCATACTGTCATTGCCATGCTAGCTTCTCGCTCCAACAATTTGAAATATAACTCACTATGCAATACAACTCACCCCTTAAAATGTGGTCAGAGTGTTCAAACTTCAGGAAAGGAGGCTGAATTTTCAAAGAATTACTGAGTGACATCACAGCAGATGTGTGCAACTGATGTCACTCAGTGTCTTTTTGTTTTTCATTTTTCATTTGAATTGTAAAGCATATTACATGTGATACAGGGCAAACCCAGGCCAGTGGTTACATGGACAAAAGATGGAGAGCCGTTGACTTCGTCAATGGCCAATGTCAGAAACAGTGACACAGACACCATCTTCTTCATTCGTCACACAGAGATGAAACACTCAGGCAAATATGAACTCCACGTGCAGATTGAAAATGTGGAGGATAAAGCCTCAGTCACGCTACAGATTGTGGGTATGAAACCTTGCTTTTATATAATATACACAGTTTAAGCTATTTATTTGAGAAAATGAAATATTCTGTCTTCTTTATAGACCTCCCTGGACCTCCTGAAGCCGTGAAGATTGTGGATGTCTGGGGTTTTAATGCTGCTCTGGAGTGGAAGCCGCCGAAAGATAACGGCAACTGTGAAATAACTGGCTACACCATTCAGAAAGCAGACAAAAAGACAATGGTACGGTAATGAGAATGCAATATTAACTTTTGTGAGGGCTTATAATAAATGGTCAAGTATGAGTAATAGATTATAAAAGTTTTGAAATCGCATAAATAAAGAACACAAATCACTTTCTTTGAGTATTTACACTATTCTTGTTTTTACCTCATTAAGTGCAATGTAAAGTGAAATTGCCAAAGTGAAAAAGTTTCCAAAGATCTGACCTGTAACTAGACTTGGTGGCACCACTTGCTTGTCTCCATAGAGATAGATACATTTAATGCCATACTGTGGAACATTCTAAGCAAAGCAGAAAAAGTTACATAGAGCACCTTTAAAATCAAGGTTCAAAGTTCTTTATTTGTCATTCAGTCATGCAAGAGAAACACATGACAGAGCTACATTTGTTCATCAAGACCAAGTAATTTAAAGAGATAAAATGTCTGTTCAAAAATACAAATTTAAATGCAAATGCAAAAGTAGTACAATTTTCCATACATGTGACTGTGTACTTTAATCACATGTGCAGCAGTGACACAGGCACAGCTCCACTATGCAGCACCTCAAGCTGCCAAGAATGTGCTAATCTTATCCTGGGCCTTGGCCCGTCCCGACTTAGTGCACTTTGACGTCCGCCATTGTTCCTCCGCTCTGCACGACTCCTTCTCATGTTCCACTGGGCTGTTCATTAGAGCTCATTAATTTCATTCACACAAAAACATGATCAAGTTACCAATTAAAAAGGAGATGCCTCAGTGTGTAGATACCTGTCCATCTGTCACATCTTTTCTGCGTTTACTTCAGCTGTCATGACAAGCCTTTTCCCTTTGGTCTCATAATGGAAAAGAAGACTTGAAAGACATATCTACAACAATGAGCTACTGAGGACTGCTTTTGTCATATCTATATAAACATATTAAAACTAATATAAAAACTAGATTCAGACTTTTGAGCAAGGATTGATATAGAAAAGAGTTCATATAAATAAGACACAATGGGAACTTTTGTTAATCGTTTTAGAATGCTCTTAAACTATATATAGGAACTGATCATTTCAGATTTTTTAAAATGTTCTATTACTGTTGTCTTGACTGACAGTACCAGTGCCTATACATTTAATGCATACATATAACAGCAATATATTTTATGCATATTAACAGTAAATAGATGCTGCTGTGTAGTAGCCTTTGATTTAGTGTAAAGTAAGTATCTGACCTCCCTTCTTTGTGCAGTCAACTAGATCCTATGAATATATGAATAAATATACAAAATAAATATATATGAAGGTTTTACATTACATTGCACATTAAAATGGTCTATTCTTTTCATCAGGAGTGGTTCACTGTGTATGAACAGTACAGACGGACTCACTGTGTAGCGTCAGACCTGATTATGGGAAATGAATACATCTTTCGTGTCTATGCTGCCAACCTCGTGGGCCTGAGCCTTGAACCGTGCAACACAAAGGACAGCGTTTATATCCAGAAAACAGGTTGGAAATCATTTATTCTAAACTTTTAAAGTCAACTATGGTCAAACTCAGCCATTGCATTTTAAGAGGCCTGTGACATCTCACACCTCTGATGTTGTGAGAGGGTCACTTTATCACTATTATTATTATTATTATTATTATTATTTGCTATTTCTCCTTCCGTCCCTTACTCCTAAAAAAAAAACGTTTAGTCCTTCTGGCACTGCTCTGTTAAACAGCTCATTTGGATTGCAGTAGTGCTGTTCAGGTGTTTAGTTCCACTTTAATTAGTTAATCTCATCTTGAACCTTACCCTCTCTCTCCTCAGGTATTGAGTACAAGCCGCCCAACTACAAGGATCATGACTTCACAGAGGCCCCGAAGTTCACTCATCCTTTGGTGAATCGCTCCGTTATTGCAGGATACAACGCCACGCTCAGCTGTGCAGTGAGGGGCATACCAAAGGTGGGTTATATACTGCTGCTAATACACCTGTCCTGTTAATCTAATTATGTTTTCACTCAATAGAGTGATTTATATGAGCAATTAAGGTAATGCTCTCAATATGTCCTCATTACAATTAACAGAATAGGCCTGGAGCAAGGATGTCACAAAAGACAATAAGAAATTGGTCCAGATCTAGCATTTGTTCATGGTTATTGAACAAAGCAAAAGTGAAATCTTTAATTCACACTTATTGTCTAATGTATTACTATTGCTCTAGTATCTGACCAGCCAGTTAGTCAAGTTAGTTATTATTTTTGTATTGAGTAGTATTGAGTGTGGTGATGTTATCTGGAATTATTTGTTTCCAGATAACGTCACCTCACCCATTACTTTATTGTCGTAGTAAAGTAGTTGTATAATTGAGATGTTTTTCACTATTGACATAGTGCAAAATTGTAACATGTATCATAAAGTTAAAGGGATTCCTATGTTTTACAGCTACATAACAAGTTTAAATGTTGTCACCACTTAACTAGTAAATCAACTGTCTATTCTCCCATCAACACATAGCATAATAAAGTCCTCAAACCAAGGCAGGAAGGATTGTAAATACCAAAAGATATTGCTTTAGGTTAGGCCTGTTATCTCTGACGTGTGTATCCTCCCTCAGCCTAAAGTCACCTGGTACAAGAACAAGATGGACATCTCAAATGAGGCCAAATACAGGATGCTCTGTAAACAAGGCATCCTGACCCTGGAGATCCGAAAGCCCTGCCCCTTTGACGGAGGAGTTTACATGTGCAAAGCAGTCAATGAGTGTGGGGAGGACATAGTGGAGTGCAAATTGGAAGTGCGCTGTAAGTAAAGCAAACACACCATAGACTATATACTATATAAATGGACATATCTAACCTACTAGCCGTCACGTTCCAAATAGGAAGTGATAATAGGTGTGCTCCATTGACTCTAGATCCAATTGATTTTACACTGAAAAATTATCACCGCTCTCTCTGGACCTGCAGTGAGCCTTGCATTTTGGTCTTAAAATGTTCATATTAACCCACTCTACATGATCCTGGTGTATTTATTTCACTATTTTGTCTGTAAATAAATTCCTGTTGGTGAATTGCTATGGGTGACATCACACTGCCTTAATCCACTTCTTTAGTGATGTATGTTAGTTTTAGCTTCATCTTAAATGTACATTAACTTTTTGGTGGCAAGTAGGTGATGACACTAGGCCAGGTTACCGATCAGATTTGTTAAGAGTTTACAAGGTATTTTGAGTAATGAAAAACTGTAATTGAATAATTGCAAACTTTGATGCCAAACTGAGTGATTCCTGGCAAAGCAATAACATTTCTGTGAAAACAAGCAGATGGCAGATTTTCCAGCAGAAAAATTACATAGTGTGCCTATTAAAAAGGTCTGTATAAAGCAAAGTAGTGAAGGTGAAAAATAGATCAGTTCAATAGCAATATAAATAGATAAAAAATATTGTTGTTTTATGTAAAATTGACCATTCATTATTGACTTTTTACAGCTCAAATCGCCAAAGAGGACGCTAAGAAAAAAGAAACTGCAGCCTGAGGCCCCCCTGCATGCTGTCACTGTGGACTCCATGTTTATTGTTCATCTGTGATTAGCTCTTGCCAAAATGTATGTCTTTTGTGTTTTGTGAGATGCGTGCAATATTCAGTCATATTTTTGTGTAAATTATCATAATTCACAATCACAGGCTCTTCCCCTCTGGACAATTTGTCATTAATTTAACAGTATGAAGCTATGTAAAATGTTATAACATATCAAATTGACTCTGTCTTCATTCATGTGTAATAAATGGGGATATCATCTCTCCAACACAAAAAGTTATGTCTGTGGTTTTCCTAATGTTCAGTAGCATTTAATAGTGAAGCATGCCATGTATTTGCTTTTTAAAACAACCGGTATTGCATTTAACTTATCTATATCAATGGAAACAAGCAGGTCAGGTCAGATATCGAAAGGTGAGTATGCTGACTATACAAATGCATAGTTTTTTATAGGTATTTTTAGTAATAGGATCATAAGATGAGATTAGTTTAACATGAAAATAAGAAGGTAAATCGGAAAAGTTAAAAGTGAAAAAGTACTAAAACTCCACTTAATTTTTTTTTTTTTTCCATTTTTTATATGTATTTTGGGCAAGTAATATATTTATATTTTTATACAATTACCTCTGAGCATTAAATTAGTTTTTAATAATAATACATAAGACTTATATGGCTCTTTTTGGACACTCAGATTTGCTTTACAAACAATAAAATGGGGCTAAAATGCGATTTTTGTGCAGTATATCTCTTATGTTACTAAATCAGGGTAGACACAGGCATCTAACTGCATATTCTTGATCCTCAGAAGTCCAGAGGAGTTCTGGAGGGCTTTAGTTTTATTGAGCAAAGCCTGAACAGAGCCCTATGTGTGAGGAATGTGTGATGTGTGGACAGGGGTCTAAATAGCTCAGAGGAGAACCACATGGCGCGTTTTTAAAAGCAGAAGCTCCACCATCACTCAACACTGCCCCCTTTGATCCACACATGTAAATATTTCCCATAGGCACTCTACATGCAGCTGCAAAGGATCTTTGCATGGGCCTTGGACATGTCAGACCTCTGCTAATAACACACATAGCCCCCGTGTCACTGTGTGTCTATGTTTACAGGTGTTTTGACACAGACTACAGTTAAAATACACAAGGCTACAGGGTTCACCGCCTCATCAAGTTTCACAGTGTGTCTTAATGCAGTCCAAGGAGGCTATTTTTCACTCTACACTGTGCATGTTGTATTTATGAGAATTAAGTTTATAATTGAACAACTACAGTGCTCTCAGTCAATACAAAATGTTAATAAACCTCAAACTTGAATATATAAGAGAGTGAAAGTGACGTTTTGGCTTTGGGAAACTATTAATGTGCAGAATTATTACAAAACTAAGAAGAATGTTCCATTCTCATATATTTTTCATTTGTCAGAATAGTAAATAACTCAAAATTTACAAATAAACATTTCTGACATAATAAAAAATAATAATAATAATAAAATAAAACAAAAAATCTCAGTGACCAATATAGCCAAGTTGATTATCAATTTTTGTGTAGCAGCAACCAGGGTCTCACAGACACTTTTCATGGCTCACTCTTGTCTTAACAGTTTATCAACACTTAAAAAAACCTTGTTCACATTGAGCTATCAGAGCTATCAGACATTTTATATGATCAATATAACAGCTTTTAATATGATTTGTAGTGCTTTGTGAAACAATATACTACAACAACACATACTACTAACTGCTCCAGCAAACTCCTCATCTTCTATGTGAAGCATTTCCTTTGACAAAAGGCATCATGTCCACAACACTGGAACTGATCTGTGCCCTCTGTGAGGCTCCAGAGGCAGTGTGACAGTGGCTGGAGGAGAAAAAAGTGGAGAGAGAGGAGGATCTGATGATTAAAGTCAGAGCTTTGGAAAAGTTACTTTCCAATGCTCATCAACAGACTGAGCCTCTCTTTAGGATCTTGTGGCTCCTCTCTCTGTACCTGCTGCTGTTAACCTCGACATTTTGGTCTTAAAATGTCTGTATGAACCCACTCTACATGATCCTAATTTTTAAATTTTTTTTTGCTATTTTGTCTGTCATAAAAATCCTATTCATAATATAAAGCCCGTGGCTGGATGACATCCGTACTGAGTATTTCAAGTCTCTGGATGTTGTGGGTCTTGGCTGACACGCCTCTTCAACATCGCATGGCGGTCGGGGACAGTACCTCTGGACTGGCAGACAGGGGTGGTGGTCCCTCTGTATAAGAAGGGGGACCGGAGGGTGTGTTCCAACTACAGGGGAATCACACTCCTCAGCCTCCCCGGTAAGGTCTATGCCAGGGTACTGGAGAGGAGAATCTGACCGTGGTTTTCATCCCGGTCGTGGAACACTGGACCAGCTCTACACTCTCCATCGGGTGCTCAAGGGTTCATGGGAGTTTGCCCAAACAGTCCACATGTACTTTGTGGATCTGGAGAAGGCATTCGACCGTGTCACTTGTGGTGTCCTGTGGGGGGTGCTCTGGGAGTCTGTGGTTCGGGGACCTTTGCTAAGGGCTGTTCGGTCACTGTATGACCTCAGCAGGAGCTGTGTTCATTGCCAGCAGTAAATCAGACCTGTTCTCGGTGCATGTTGGACTCCCCAGGGCTGCCCTTTGTCACCGGTTCTGTTCATTGTATTTATGGACAGAATTTCTAGGCGCAGTCAGGGGCTGGAGGGGGTCTGGTTTGAGGACCACAGGATCATCTCTGCTGTTTGCAGATGATGTTGTCCTGTTGGCTGCATCAAACCAGGTCCTGCAGCACTGGGGCGATTTGACCCATGTGTGAAGCAGCTGGGATGAAGATCAGCTCCTCCAAATCCGAGGTCGTGGTTCTCGACCGGAAAAAGGCGTCTTGTCGTCTCCGGGTGGGTGGAGAGTCCTTGCCTCAAGTGGAGGAGTTCAAGTATCTCGGGGTCTTGTTCATGAGTGAGGGGAGGATGGAGCATGAGATTGACAGGTGGATCGGTGCAGTATCTCCAGTGATGCGGTCGCTGTATCGGACCGTTGTGATGAAGAGCAAGCTGAGTGGAAAGGCAAAGCTCTCCATTTACCGGTCAATCTATGTTCACCTATGGTCATGAGCTCTGGGTAATGACCAAAAGGACGAGATCGTGGATACAAGCACTTGAAATGAGTTTCCTTCGCAGGGTGTCTGGGCGCTCCCTTAGAGATAGGGTGAGGAGCTCAGTCACACAGGAGGAGCTCGGAGTAGAACTGCTCCTCCACGTTGAGAGGAGCCAGATGAGGTGGCACAGGCATCTGTTCCGGATGCCTCCTGGACGCCTCCCTGGAGAGGTGGTCCGGGCATGTCCCACCGGGAGGAGGCCCTGGGGAAGACCCAGGACACGCTGGAGGGACTATGTCTCTCGGCTGGCCTGGGAACGCCTCGGGGTCCCCCTGGAGGAGTTGGAAGTGTGTGTGAAGAGGGGACTGCTGCCTCCGTGACCTGGCCCCAGATAAGTGGAAGAAATGGAATGGAATGGAATGGAATAATATAAAGCCTGGCTCCATATTCACTCCTGTTTAATCTTCATGATTATTTATGTTTTGATTTGTTTTTATTATGATTTTAATGTATTTCTTATTCTGTAAAGCACTTTGAATTACTTTGTGTACGAATTGTGCTATACAAATAAACTTGCCTTGCCTTGCCTTGCCTGTAACCGTGAACATCATGAGCCTCATTTGAGCGGCGCTGAACACTATGGGTGTATATATATGGTCGGATCATATCACAACATCTTCAGGGCCTTTGCGAATACCCTGTGATAGCAAATATAAGCAAGACCGCAGCATCAAAAAATGAGCAGGACACCCCTTTTTGGACGACCCAGGAACCGGAGCTTGGAGCCCATGGCCAGGCCAGAGCTCAGAGCCGGCAGAACTCGGAGACCATGGAACTCGTAGCCCAGATGGCCGTGGATCTGTCCATCTTGTTGAACAGTAGCTAATGTTTATTAAACAAATATATGAAATAAGTACATGTGCAATTTGCTTCATTTAGTTTTCTTTAAATAATTCATGTCATGATGGCCAGAAATTGGTCCTAGTGAAGGCCCAGGGTCCAGGTCCACGGTTCACCACTGCCAAATACAAAGGTGACTGTAGAACTGCACACCAGAAACTAAAGATTTAGCCTGTACCGACATGTGTCAGTGCAGCAGCCAGTGCCAGAATGATGATGATTCCCAAGCCGTGTTGTTGCATAGACTGTATAAAAGAAGTGGACTAAATGAGTGTGACCCACAGAGTTCAGCGCTGCTCAAATGAAGCTTGAGATGTTCACTGTTCTGGAGCCATACACTATATTATGAATAGGATTTTTTTGATGGACAAACTAGCAAAAAATAAAAAAAAAAATAAAAAAATTCAGGATCATGTAGAGCGGGTTCATATAAACATTTTAAGACCAAAATGTCGAGGTTCACAGCAGCAGGTACAGAGAGAGGAGCCACAAGATCCTCCATTGGAGCCAGAGTCAGAAGGAGCTGGAAGAGCCTCCTGGAGAACTTCCTATTTGGCACACGGCGGCTCCAGCGTTAGATCTGTCCACTCATATATACAGTCTATGGTTGTATGAAAGTGATGATGATAATGATGATGTATAGAAAATCTCTAATAAAAAGGTTGTGTAATCATATTGTGTCTAAATGTGTATGTTGACATCCAACATACACATTTTATGTTAGCTACTTTTAAACTCTTTGAGTTATCTGACCAACTGCATGTGATGTTTATAGTTTGTTTTACCCATATTGTTGAAGTATTTCAACAGGATAATTAAAAAAAACATGTTTTTTGGAGGAACATGTAGTATTACATGCAAATATTACAATGAAATTGCAAGAAAACAACCAAATCGGGGCATTTTTGACCCACTTATACATCTAAGGGTTAATGTGGGTAGGTCTTACAGCTTTCTAACTAGCCCCATTTGATTCCCTGACCCTGAAAATGTGGGTTTAGCAGTTAAAATCAACATTTCAACTTATTCAGAGGCTGAGATATTCCAAAAAGAGTTTTTTGGCGGCCATTTAAAAAAAAAATCAATATGGCCGCCATAAAGACATCTGGGCAAATGCAAACATTGATTTTCTGACTCCATATACTATAACCTTTCCAAAAACTATATAGGTTAGCAAATCCCCCCAAAATTCCCACAAAAGTATAAAAGGAACTGGACTACAACCCTCAATCTACTGAACACATGACTCAAACTGTTTCGTTCAGATGAGGCAAAAAGGAGAGGAAGAAAAACAACACATATATATATGAGGCTAAACTCAATGACTCTGTTCCTGAAGGCTGCACAGCAGCCATAATGGAAGAGGCTGAGGTAGCAGTGACAGAGGTCAGAGCAGTTACAAATGAAGAGTCTGTGGCAGATTCCCCCTGTGAGGGTTTGGACCTCAAAGACAGTGAGGTCCAAACACACATGGAACCTGTCCGGCAATGAGGAGACACTGGTTTATGAACTTGTCAATCCTCCAGACCACCCAGAAACAGAGACCCAGTCGCCTATCGTTTCAGAGCCCCTGACATTGTTGGCTAAAACTGAGAACCCTGATATTGAATTGTCAGAGCCTAAACTCACTGCTGTAAGTGAGGGTCTCATAGTTTCCAGAAAGGAAAGGAAGAAGAACAGTAAGGGCAGAAACAAAAAAAGAGTGGAGGCTATAGAACACGAGCTGTTTGGAATGTGGACTCTGCCAGAATGTGCCAATCCTTCTGTGACAGAGTTAGAGCCTCAGCCCCATGTGCTTGAGAGTAATGTTGAGACGATTATTGAGTTGATAAAAACCCCAACTCAAAAACACTGAACTGCAAATGGCCCAACCTGGAGACCTGATATCTACAGCTGGCAATGCAGATGAATCCTGCACCCCAGATGTCGATGTCATTAAGGTCAAAAACGATCTGAAGTTGGAGCTAGAAGTCCTACCAGAAGAGGAGGAGGAGTTCTTACCAGACATCTGCTCTATTACTAAATGGTCCACCAAGGCAAAGAAACGGAGGATCTACAAGCAATAGAGTTCCTGCCTCCTTCCTTCATAGCAATGCATTTATGCAAATAAAAAAAAGTATTTGAAAAAAGTTGACATTTAACAGAACAGATTTACTGCCAATCAAAAGACCCTCGTTTAAGTGTTTATATCTTAAATTTTGGCTAAACCTTTTTGCAGTTACAGAGACGGGGGCCTCCATGTTTCAGTGTAAAGCAGAGTCCTGCATGGGTTCGTTTTTGGAGACCCGCACCCGCCCGCACCTGTGTAGTACAGCATCACACTGGCCCATTAACCCGTGATTATTATCAAAGTTAAATCTGTGCCCACCCAGACCCGTTAACATTCCACCTGTTACCTGCCTGTGCCCCTGATAAATCACACACAAATTAAAAGCATCCTAACTGAAGCACTTTATGTTTTTTTGATGCGCCTCTCACCAATGACAATGCTAAATGTGGATTAAATAGGCAGTTTGAATAGGCAATAGTATGAGGTACGAAAGCTTTCAGAAATATTTGTGTGCATAGGATAGAAATCCATGCATATTTGGCTGTAGTTGATCATAAAATAAGTATTGGTAAACTGTCGAATGAGTCCAGTCGTACATGAAATGTATTGTGTGTATTTTATCCAGCAGAATACAAATTGAAAAGTTATGACATCAAGAATTACAACCACGAAAAAAAATGAAATGGGTACGCTTTCTTCATTACTAAGACAAATTCACAAATGCGATTCACCTGTCAAAAATACGTCATCACTTCACAGGGATTATTGAGCAGAAGAAACATCGATCGAGATGGAGAGATCCCCACGGACTGAACCAGGACTAAACCACGATTAAACTAGGGCCTAAACTAGGTTATTTTAATAGATCCATGGGCATCCTTTTTTTTTTTTTTTTTTTTACTGCCGATATGATACAGATAAAATGGGAGTTAGAGCTGCTGATAGTCAATATAAAAGCCGATATATTTAGTGATGTAAAAATTCACTGTAAATCTTCAATTGATTATAAAACTTAGGTCTGACTCTGCTGGATTTTAAATTATGTTTGTTTAGGCTACATTTATTGTTACTCTGCATATTTACATCATATTTAAAGACAGTAGGTCAGGCTAATGGTATATTTGCATGGTATTCTAGTCAGTAAACAAAGTAAATCTGACCCTGTTTGCTCCTCCTCCTCCTTCTCGTCTTCCTTCTCCTCCAGCTCTATACCTGTCTTGGTGGTTCTCATCTGGTCCTTCAACCTCTTCAGAGCCAGACATGTAGCTCTGTCTACAGCCTCCTCTTTGGTAGTTCCAGACATAGTGATCTCCACATCTCCTGCTTTCACTCCTCCATCTGATGTTCCTCAGTGAACTCCAACAGGGCATGGAGTGAGGACTTTCTCTGTTCAGGGTTTTTGCCAAATATGTTGTTGGGTTTTAGACTTGGACCTGGACCTGGACCTGTCCAGGTAGTTCTCATCTGGTCCTTCAACTTCTTCAACAACCAGACATGTAGCTCTGTCTAAAGCCTCCTCCTTTCGTGGCTCCAGACATAGTCACCTCCACATCTCCCAGCTTTGACTCTGTCAAAAACACCACTGTGGTCTCCGCCTGGACCTCTATCTGATGTTCCTCAATGAACTCCAGCAGGGCCTGGGGTGAGGACTTTCTCTGTTCAGGTCTCTCACTCTCTCTCTCACTCTCTCGGGCAGGTCACCATGGAAACAGCAGTGGCACAGTCTGGAATCGCAGCGTTCTAGAAAAGTGTTGGTCAGGTTTTGAGGAGTTCCGGTCGATTTAAAGTTATTATATTCTTAAGTAGCATGTTATATAATGTGAACTCTAACACACCAATCTGTATATTTCTGAATGTATTTGAAGTTGTGCACAGAACATTTATTTTATATTCTTTTAACTTCAGGAACAATTATCCTTTAAAATACCCTAAATACTACATTGAATCTGGCTGCAGTGAATGTCATGAGTCATAAACTACTGTAAGTCATTAGTCCACACAGGAAGGAGGTTGTACAAATAGCACAGCATAATAATAACATAATAGCCACTGATTTGCCTGTATATTGCGTCCAAGTGATGCCATTAAAAGTTTGGCGAGAACTTTGAACATATAAGTGCATGTTCTAACTTTTCTAATGATTCGAGAAATACTTTGCCTAAAATGTTCCACAGCATGGCATTAGGTATTTCTGATTTAATGCTATACTGTGGAATAGTAAGTGGAGTAGTAACATCTCAGTGCAGAAGCTGCTCTGTGTGGTCCTTTCAAAACCAACCAGTGTTTTTACACATAGGTCAATGGAGTACCACAAAGGTACATATTAAAATACACAATTTATGCAAATTATTTTATTCACAATTAGAACAAATTATTTTACTAGAACAAAAAACCTGGGGATCTCTGTCAAAAAGGATAACATAACTAAAAACATTAATTTAGACTGAATTTCTGTGAAACATTTTTTTATACTTTCATCCCATCTATAAAAGACAAAATAATAATTCATAGTTTATTTTTTGGCTAACAAAATAATCACAGTATACAGTACACAACCTCCCACATTTGAATCAAACAATATGGTACAAACACATGTATCAACATAAAGCAAATAGCCATGAAACAAAGCGCAGCCTATGCATTTATGGAGGTAGCTTCCTTAATGTAGCGTCCCATTCTTGATTACATTTATTCTGTCAGATTTACAAGCACTCATCATTTTACCATCACACACACACATTTGGAATCAACAGAAAAACAGGACAAAATGCAACGCCTAAACAGATTATAAAAAGTTTGAATTGAACGAACTATAAATGAACATTGCCTAAATTCCTGAGCGCTCACATGACATGCACTTGTGGATACATGCTGAAAGGGCGGACCCACCTTTATGTGTACAGTCATGCTCTACAAACACCAGCCAAACCCTGATGCACTGCAGCCCCACTCTCTGCATTAAACCTGCAGCCAGGCCCAATCAAAGGGAACATTTCCAATTACATCTGATCAAATTGTTTTGATAGTGGATCTTCAGACTGTTGCATCATTCACTGTAATACTTTCCTAATATTGGGTGTACATTGATCTATGACTGAAGATTGACATTTTGGTTATTAAAGTTCATTATAAAATATCTGGTCTGTTTCATGTTGACTCAGCTGCCTGTCTGATGCATATCCATCAGAAAACCAGGAAAACTGGGATGACTCTCATATAAATTCCTGTTTCTGTGCACACTGGAAAATAGTCTTAACTTTTTATTTTAACATTTCTGATTATGTAATTCTTGATCTAACCTGATATAATTTGTTTTGCATGTAATATTTTTAAACATTGTTTCTACTTTGTAAATCCTTTGAATTATGGTGTATTAGAGTTGTAATGTAAAGGCCATTTCCACAGCTGAATACTCTCAGGCTATCCTGCTGCTCCAACAATAAATAATGTCCTGTGGAGCATGGAGCATGGGAGCTGTGTCCAAACAGTGAAATCTGCTACTTTAATCACATTCTTAGTCTTGGTTACACCAAACCAGAGGTGTTTATTCATGGACCAGGGCGTGGAGCTAAATCATTCTTGTGCTGATTAACATCACAGACATACACAAGTTATTGCTGAAGTTACAGTGTCCTCAACCGAAGGGCGAAAGAGACCACCTCTTTTACATTCACACTCAGACCTAGAAATATGATACATGTGCTACATTTCACTTATAAAAATCATACATCCAAATAAAAATAAATTTGGGGTGAAGTTGCTTAGGAATCAACAAGAAGCATACAAATAAAACAATTTAAAAGCTTATAACAAAAACTGAGTCTGACAACATGAGATCCAAAGGCAGGCACTGTGGCAACAGATTCACTGCTGTTTAAGTCTGTAACGTGATGTGCTCAGTTAGAGTAAAAACATGTCCTTAGTAGCGCTACTCTTTGAGATCCCTTTAAATAAATGGTTGCATTTCTGTTTACACAGTAAGTACATACCTAAGTGCTTTTGTAGTCTTTTTAAATGGTAGTTGGCACATTGAGTTGAAGCGTCTCTGTTGTGATAGTGCAGGACCTGTCAGTCCTTGACTCGAGGTATGTTGTATGAGTAGTGTACCAGTGGCAGTCCTCTGCTCTGACAGAAGCAGGCCCTGCCACAAGCCTGCACCTGATCTGAACTGTCCGACACAAAAGAGTCGCCCTCGTCTGCATACTCCGACTGGGCGAGAGGCGTTCCGCTATCTGCCCAAAAGCCCTCTGTGCGCGGGCACAACGGTGCCCCCGAGAGGGTGGGACAGCTGTGCGCCTTCACCAAATGTCTGCACACAGAGGCGCTGGAGGGGCAGGTCCGGGCGTGTAGAGCCGCCTCACAACGCTCACACACCTCTGCACAGAGCTGAGAGTACAGCCCACACTCTGAGCCTAGTGTAGAAGAGCCTCTGTCCGTCAGCTCTGAGCTCCCGCCCCCATCGTCACATTGACCCTCACCTTTGACCTCTCGGGATGACCCTCTGAGGCCACGCAGACGAGTCCAGTCCTCCCTGAAGGCCGGGCTGAAAAACACGTACAGCACAGGGTTCAAACAGGCGGGCAGAGGGAAGAAGATCAGTGTGACAGACTTGGCGATCTCCGGACCCCCAGCGGACCCCGTGAGGAGAGGGGCGAAGGAGAAGGCAGCGACAGGGCAGAAGAAGATACAGTTGGTGAAGATGAGCCAGGCCACGTGCCGCAGAGCCCCAGACTGCTCCGGGTCAGCCAGCTCCACTCGGCCCAGGTGGCAGTAGAGCTGTGTGTAAACTGCAGCAGTGAACAGGTACGCCAGAGCATTGAGCAGCACCAGCACCACAGTAACACTCAGAGCCGGACTGTCGACCCCTGCGAAGGGCAGGCACAGGGGCGAGGCCTGGTCACTGGAGGTGAGGAGGGGCAGGCAGGCTCCAGCTGCAGCCAGCAGAGCCAGGACCCCAGCGGCCAGACTGAAGCGCCGCCCCCCTCTCCAGCAACCCCCATGAGAGCTGCTCCTACGAGGGGACAGCATGACCTTTCCTAGGATCACGCGCACAGATGCACTCCGCTCCACCGCAGCCAATGCCAGCAACAGAATGGACCACTCGGAGGAGAAGACCGCCAGCACCCCTGTGATCTGACAGCCAGGGCCCATCTCCCACCACACCCCAAACGAAGCGAACGAGCCCCATGTGGCCAGGTCCAGAGCAGTCAGGATGCCCACATAGAGTCCTGTGAGGAGGTTTGCTAGCGCCAACAGCCCCATTAGCAGCCTGGCAGGGGGCAGGCTGGGGGCCAGAGAGTAGGGCTGTCGGGCTGTTCGATGAGTGGGTCCAAATGTGGCAACAAGAACCAAACTGTTGAAGACCAGAGCCACCAGACAAATGAACCACACGGTCAGACGAATCATCCAGTTCCCCAACAAGTGCTCACAGGGTTTAAAGGCGCCTGAAATGTACAAAATTGTGTTGAAAATGATCTAAATATTAAACATGAATAATGTTACACTTAAAATGTTTACCCGGTGAAGGGGAGCAATGCATCAACATCGAGATCCTTTCTACTTCTTCTCCACCTACAATCAAGTATTTAGTTTATTTAGAGCTTAATACATATCATACAATAGACAATGAATGAACCACAATACACAAACAACAGAGGAATCATAAAATGCCTCCAAAGAAAATGAAAATATTGAACTAAACCCAAACTCCAAACTTTTCTTGAAACATAATCATCAATGGATCATTTAGATGGGGGCATGTTACTTAGTTGTTGTACCTTTTATGTTTTTTTTTTTTTTCTCATATTGATTGATTTAGATGCTTTAAATCAAATTTTACGTATTTAACACAACACTTTGGCTTTCAATTTTAATTTCCTAGAAGTAAACAAGGCAGACCAGTAATCAATGCTACTTAACACAAAAAATTGTCTAATTTGTTCCTCCAAAGTCTGAACTCTGCTGCAAACCACATGATTTCACTGACATTCATTGAAGATTAGAAATTACTTAATCTCACTCATGATTAAAATTCTGTTAATTATCCAGCCCTAGTGGAATTTCCCCATTTTGTTACATATAAAGGTTATCTTATCTATCTTATCTACAAATAATAATTAGAGTGTTGGACTTTCCCACCTGGTTTCTTTGCATCGTTTTCCTCTAAACTTGTCTGATCACATCCGACAAAAGCACAGCACTGGTAGGCATAGGGCACAGAGATGGACCTACAAAAAATACAGTAATTATTCAACAGAGTCTTCACATACTGCTGTACTCCAGAGTGTCCCAAAACTCCAACATCAGGAAAACATAAAAATAATGAGTTTGCCACAGACATTTATTCATTTTAATGTTTCCGCTGTTGGATTTAGCTGAAGTCATTAACCTGTATTTCTCATTAAAACAGGTGGTGGTCCTAAGTTAAAAGACGTTACAAAGATTTACACAAATTTACATGGATTATACAATAAAGAAGGAATGTAGTAGTGGATGTAGCAATATATCAAAAAATAATACAAAATCTCTTGAAATATACGAATCTTGGAACAGTTCTGATGCTGTGAGGCAAGCGTGTGACCATACAGTGAGATTTGGACACTGTTACGTTACATCAGGGGTGTGGTATCCAAACATTTTTCATCATATTGAAACACAGACAAAGCAGCTGGCTGATTGTGCACCATGGGCTGGTTGTTTGTGCAGTGAATAAATAAAATAGGTACAAACACAAATGTTTGATAATGGATTCAGGTAGAGGTCTTGAATCTACAGTAAAATGTAAAAATGTACTGCTTATGGTAATTTGGACCAATTCACCAATAATCATGAAGCTGCATTTGGTCCCTGCATAACATCCTTACAGCCCAGTGACTAATATTAAGCTTTTATCTGACATAAATGTATGGATAAATTACATAAAAGTAGCACTTGTCCCTCACCTGAGTTTGGGCAGTGTTTTTGCAGGCAGCACATTTTTCATCTGTGGATTTCCGGACAGTTTGAGTTGACTCAGTGAACTCAGTCCACTCGTGGGAATCAGAGTCAGGGAGTTCATGCTCAGATCTCTGCAAAATTAATTTTAAACACACAAAAGCCATTTTAGTACTCACCAAACACTAATTAAATTAAAATGTTCTGCTGCTACTTTCTTCTTCCATATCACAAAATAATTCAACATACTGAAGGACATGGAGGAGAAATTACACGAGCAGTATTTAGAGTTAAGGTATAAGAAGAAAGTATAACAAGCAAAAATATATGTAACGCATAACTGGTACAGATACTAGTATTACTATCATTAAATTATTTATTACTACTGCCAGTCTTAGGCTTAGGACACACTGAGCACGTATTTTCTGAACGTGTAAAAACTGCATGTTTAGGATGTGTATTTTTAGAATGCATCAAAAGTGAATGGGGGCGGCCACAGTGCCCTCACTAGGCATGTGTATGGAGAAGCACGTCATGCAAACATAGAGTTCAGAAAACAGAATCCAACATTTTATTTATGCTTTAGGGGAGCGTAGGCATTTATGAGTATTCCAATCAAATCACATACAAAACAAGCATTTGTTGTTTAACATCAACACATTGTGTGCCCGAGACAGTTAGGTGTCGTTGAAGGAGCCCAGGTTCAGAAAGACTGTTAATTTGTGCTTTAAAATTTACTTTGGAAATGCTGCCATTTGCTGTGGCCTTCCTGTGCAGATGGTAAATACAAGCCCATTCAGTTATTTTCACTGTAGACAAACACAGAGGCAGTGCCGCGCAAACATATGTCCTGCTGGAGATGCCGTGTGGCCGTCTTCGTGCACGTAAACGTTGATGCGTGCAATGTGTTTGGGGCCTTTCAACCGCACCTACTACTATTATTATTTATTAATCAACTAATTATTTTATGGAGATTACAAGGATTTAAATGCACAACAGCAGAAAGGAGAAGGCAGGGAAAGCGTTAGCTGGGTTTTTGGGAGTGACTGGATAGTTTAATCTGCCTTTTCACAAGAAAAATCCCACAATTTCCACACATTTAGAAATGAGAGATGTGTCCCTACAACTGTGGTACCTTTACAAACATTATCTGTACTCACAGGTTGGTAAGTGCTGACAGTGTGAGAAAAGAATCTTTGTGAATGACTCGGATTTGGTTCCTGCTCAGGTCTCTGTAAAAACAACAACAGCACATAGTTCAGTGTGTGACTTGTAAACATTGGGGAGGTTGTGTTGTGGTGGTTGACTCACAGCAAACGCAGAGAAGAGAGACCCTGAAAAGTGTCTCGGTCGATTTTCTGAATGGAGTTATGCTGGAAGCTTCTGCAAATTGGAAAATAAAAACATAACAATGAATATAATAAAAGTGCCACTACTCTACTTCTTGTATTTCATCAGTAATTTATTCCTAACTTAAGTTGTATCACTTTTTTAGTCATTTGTTTCTTACATTTCCTGGAGTCGGACACAGCCCTGGAAAGAAGGCAACTCCACTATGCTGTTGTAAGAGAGGTCCCTGTTGAACAAACCATCATTAAACCATCAACAAACCATAATCATTTTCACACATACACATGGCCTGTTTCAACAAAAACCTGCATTTTAATATTTTAACATTTTACCAAAGCCCTATCTCATCTGTAATAAATATGACTTATCTATGTTGTGATGTCAGCTCAAACCCAGCAATTAATGGTATAGTATTTTCTCACTTGAGCAAACTGAGTGAAGTTATTAAGATATTATATTAGGTGAAATTACTGAAATGATAATTTAGTTTTTCAATTCAATCAAGTATTATTTTGACACAGACTCAACTATCAATTCTATCATTTTTTTTCTTTTCTAAACAAATGTACACATGTATGCTTAAAAAGTGAATTGTTTCTTACAGAGTTCTCAGAAGCTTGAGGTCGTCACACAGATGAGCAGGGACTGTAGATATTTTGGTACCTGACAACGTCCTGAAAATATAAAAACAGAATGAGTCATTTTTAAAAATAAAACAGTAAAAAATACTGAAGTGCTTATGATACTCACAGACTCTCCAGGTTGTTTGTGTTTGTGAGAATGGGAAAGTTCTCCATTTTGCTGGCTCCACGCAGCATTCTGAAGAAAACAGTCCACAGAACCACTATTTAGTTCATCAATAGTAAAGTGATGTGACATGGAGCCCATAGCTTAAAACTGTGATGGAACTAAAAACAGCTAAAAACTTTTGCTATTAAACTGAAAATGCCAATGGTATTGTTAATTGTTCTGTAATTACTGGGCCTGTTCATGTGAAGGTGAAATGATTTTCTCACTCTAGTGTCAAAAGCTACAATAATCTGAGAAAGAAATAATACAACAATGTTGGAATTTATGATATTTGAGGGTTTTCTGTTGAGACATTTTTATTTAAAATTTTTTTGACAGGTAAAAGTGCACTGCGTAACATTTCTGGTGGACAGTCCGCTACCTGCTTGTCTATGTCTATATGGTGAACACAACCTGTAAGAGAACCTGTAAGAGAGGTCTCTACTTTGACAATGTTTAAATCCTGATTCAAAACGGTTCTGTTAAGCTGTGCATATGACTGAAAGGGTTTTATTCAGCACTCTTCTCTTTTAATGTTAATTTGATGATAATTATGTTTTCATTTGTTTGTATTGTGATTTTAATGTCTTTTTTATTCTGTAAAGCACTTTGAATTACTTTATGTACAAAATGTGCTACAGAAATAAACTTGCCTAATGTTAATGTACATTTTATTGTGCTTTGTGTACATTTGTATTAGGCGTGGGAAGTAGAGGTACTTACAGTGAGTGCAGTTCGGACAGGTTTTGAAACGCCGTGGCCCCCACAGAAGACAGAGGATTATCATACAAATGTCTGTGACACAAAAGGAAAAGGTCACACTGCAGTAGTTTACAATGGCACCATCTTCTGGACACTGGACATGCTTCTGAATGAGCTGGTTTGAACAGCACTAACTTCTAGAGCGAGTGAACATAAGACACAAGCTATAGACTGTGAAAGTTTTAATTATAATTCTGTTCAAAAGCTTAAAGGGCCCGATTTTGCTATTTTCTGATCTATGTTGTAATGTTGTTTACACATCAAAAACATACCTGAAGTTGTGTTTTGTTTCATTCACACATGTTTAACACACAAATCTTGCAAATTTAGGCAGAGTTCTTCGTTTAGACCACTTTGTTCCACTTTATGATGTGATCTAGTGGTTCTACAGTAAGTGCTCCGCTCTGTTTTTTAACTCCATACAGCTTCACTAGAATCAATTGGATAATTTCAGTCCTGGAATTACTGCCAATCTCTACTGATCAAATGGTAAAAAGTAGTTGTTAACTTGAAAACCACTTCATGACATCACAAGGTGGAACATAGCATTTCGAGTTTTGGAGGTGTAGTCAGACTAATAATAATGTGAATGAAACAAAAGCAAAATTTGAAATTCTAGTTGATAAACCACAGCTCTTTGATACAGTATAAGTGATCCATATAAAGTTAATGTTATAAAGAATAATTAAAACAATACTGTCTTATATTTTACTGTTAACTTGTTAACTGAAAAACAACAAAAAGTTGTCTCATCTTATGTTGATTAACCTGCTTTAGTATTTTATCAAGTGTACAATGTAATAAATCCTATAGCTAAACACCAGTCTCAAGCCCACTACTGTTGAGTTAGTAGCAAACTTTTAAGCCCTGTGTCCTACATGAGGCTCACACAGAGAGACCGCGCTGGTATTTGTCCCAGTCATTAGTGTGTCTAGTGTATTTGAGCGTAGTATTAGTGGATCAGAGAGTGACCTTACATGGTTCGTAGCAGGGGGTTGTTATGGAAGGCCCCTTCAGGTATGGAAGCAATGTAGTTACTGTGAAAGCCACTGCAGGAAGAAGGTCAAAGAGACAATCAAGACTTTGGCTCCACACAGCAGTAAACATTATCAGTGACAATAAAGTTTGTCACACAAACTCTGTTTCTGAAACATTATAAACTGTTAAAAAGTTATTACAATATTTTTGGACTGAAAACATTAGTTGCTGCATAGCTGAATAGCTAAATAATATGTAAATTTAGTTTTTCATGTCTACAGGAAAAATTTACATTGCAGAAGGTCTTGACATGGGAGGGACTGTTAAGATCCATAACTTTTAACACACTAAAATTATATTACATATATATTACATTAAACATGTCTTTGCATATGCTTGTGTCGTATCTTTTGTAAAGACAATGTCAGAGCTGAATATTATTTTCTTCACTTAAACATTTAAAGAAGCAGCAAATTTAAGGATTTATATGTATACTTATTACTTTAACATCTAAATGTAATTTGTAATAAAAGCTGCTAATGTACAATCCATCTTCTATTTCCAGACTTCAAATGAGAGTAAATGAAGGTAATTATATACTGTGTGTCAAATTTGAGCAAATGCATCTGGAATGTGCGCCAAATAAGACTCATGTCCAAATAATGAATGAATTGTAGGGCTAATTTCAAAGCAAGCTCCCGTTAGCCACTATATCCGAGTCCCTTTATATGCAGTGACAAGACTTCTTTATGTAGAGAGACTATCCTCATTGTCCCATAACAAAATGCACCCCTCAGGGAGCTCCAGAAGGACGGATACTCACAGCTCTTTAAGTTTGGGCAGGGCCTCGATCGCTTTGGGAAAAGTCATCAACTTATTGAAGTTAAGATCTCTGCAACACAAATTATAGGAACAGGAAGTCACAAAATTGTTGCATATTTTAAGTATGTGCAGTCTAACAGCTTAAGCATTTTAAAGAAAATGTACAGTTTTCATGTATGAGGCTAATTTACCTCTGCTATTGTCTTAAATGCTAATAATAAGCATATTGATCCATTGGTCCATTATTTATTTATACCAGTTTCTATCTATGTGCTCTCAATGGATGTTGTTATGGAGATATGGCAGATTAGGATATTGAGTATATTGCCTTCGACTGTAAAAACTATTTACAAAAATAATCACAAAACCAACAAAATGGCTGATCACTTACCTGCAGTGTAATCTTCTAAATGAATTTAGTGATCTATGACTGTTTCTAAAAGGTGCACTATGCAACTTCTCTGGTGGAGATGTTATTGTTAAAATACTTCAAGTGATTTCTTTCCTTGGAATGCCTCTGTGGGGACACCACCTTGAGTAATGAAAATACATATTCGCACATTCTAGATAAATAAGTTTCAATGTCTTACTGGGGAACATTACAAGGAAAGAAACCAGTTGAAGACCTGTGCCTTCAGAAATTTCATTATAAACTGTTAAGGATACTAAGTGTTTTTATGGGACCAAAATGCACTAAATTCTCAATTTTGAGGAAGAGTGACACTGGTTAAGAAGACAGACTTTTTCCAGCCGGAGGAAGTGAACAGTGGGAGGGCACAGTCGATAAGCATCGTGTACTTTGCTCTATTTATCCTGGAGCAATTAAAGACGGAAGTGGACACAATGATGTCTGGAGGAGTGGAGCAGCAGAGGGCGGGGAGCTGTTAATGTACACAAACACACTGCTATTACAAACATTACTCACAGAGTCTCCAAATTCACCAGACCAGCAAAGCACTTCTCCCCTATGGCCTTAATACGGCTGTTATGGAGATGCCTGGGAAAAGACAAAGCGTTGAAACCATTAGTACAGTAGACATATATAAATATATAAGAATGTCAAGCACTATCTGTATGTTTAGTATTTTCATGGGTTTCAGCTTCCTGATATGTTCAAAATTTTAAGAGCTTTACACCATTCGAAAGACATAAAATGTTGTTTTAAATTGCTATTTGCAATGTGAACGGTCCTATTTTTTTTTTTGTCATTCTGTAATCCATGGGTGGCTTTTAGTATAGTATAGTTTACTATGGATAGTAGTACTGGTAATAGTAGTAGTTGTAGTAGTAGTAGTAGTAGTAGTAGTAGTAGTAGTAGTAGTAGTAGTAGTAGTAGTAGTAGTAGTAGTAGTAGTAGTAGTAGTAGTAGTAGCGTATTAAACAGAAATTTAGCAGAATATGTTTAAGTAAGAGAATGTTCTGATAAAACTACTCTTTAAAGAACAAATCCTACAAAAAGTAAGGGAATTAAAAGTATGTAACTTTACTAGTATGATGCAAAATGATGTGAATAGACAGTAAGTCTGTGGTTTAGCGCTTAGGACAAAACCTAGGTTCATTTGTGAGAAGCAGTGGTTTGTGAATCAGGTGTGTCTGAGTGTGTACTTGAACAGGGCTCTTCTTCCTGTTTATCCTGATGAGTTTACACTGGGCCTGAAGCTAAACCACTCTGCACCCACCACTGTTTATGTGTGACTGGATGTATAAAGAACACTACGCATCATTAGTACCAAACTTGTGCCACTATCCAACAAGATTTTAGTCAGACCAGATCAGTATTATGCACATTTTATTTTCAGTCTTCTATGTGTATCTTTTATGTGCCCTTGTCTGGATTTTTGTTTTAGTACCTTCACATTTTGAGCTGTATAATAGGCCAAAACATTTTATGTAGATATAGCTATAGATACTAGCTAAAAACATTTCACATTGTCCTTTTTATTTATTTATTAATTGCAGTTAATGTTTTATTCCCCATGTCTTAGTCTAGAAAGGGCTTGGGTTATCCTGTTAACCCTGCTCCAGGGTTTTATTAAGGCATAAAGAATCATGATGTTTTCAGTGGCAGTAAATCTCCCTTCAAACTGTGTTATTGCAACAGGCCTAATTTATGTAAATATGTGTGGTTATGTGGAGAAATGGTATGGTCACATTGAAAAGTTCAGAAGATATATTTGGCTTTCTTGGTTGTCTATCCTGGTCCAGTCCTGGCTGCAGTCTGTTAAATACTATTGATATGGCGTACGCTGTACACCAGATGACCTCCCTGATACAGACTCTCCTTTTATCCCGACGTGGGACTTGGGCAGACTCAACAGGTACTTGTGACCCCTGTGACTGTCCTAAATGTGAAGTTATAAATATCCTAAAGTGGGTTAATGTTTGTACCAGAAATGCCCTTAAATCGGACATACAAGCGCTCTCTGCCATAACACAGCTGTGGTGGAGTTTATGTAGGTCTTAACTGGAGAAATACTTATCGCTCAATGATTTCAACTCCCACTACTTCTCCCTCAGGTCATTTTTGTAAACAGTGTGCCTCTTTAATTAAGCCTACAAACTCTACCAGCAGGTTGGTCCTGCTGAGTTATTTAGGATATAGGCCTATGAGGGCCACTATCAGAGCTATTGTGGAGGATGTTCACTTTAATTAATACCAAACAGTGTACTACTTAAGACTGTAGTTCAAGATGACCGTTGTTACATTACATCACATTACAATATATGCCTATGACATAAATAGAAGAAAGTAACTAATACTGAAGTTGTTCAAAATGGCTAGGAAACATATTATAAAATGTAGAACAAAACTCACACTATGTTGTGTAACTGTTATCAGGAAAAAGGTGTTAAATATCACTTTATGACATTGAAAAAGAATAACTGCTCAGCCACAAGGACTGGTCCTGACACTGGGCTGATAAGATACGGACATGATGAGAGATGGCTGCACATGAAAACACATATCTCAAGCTCAGCACAAATCTAAAACTAAACATAAAATAACAGATATAACACTAGAATAGTGTCTAGTTATGAAACGGGACATTTATTTGGATAAACCAAGTCTAAACCAGGACACAATCCCCAAACTAAACCAAGAGGGAGGCTGGAGGCTTGAATTCAAATGAAAGATATACCTTGTAATTTTGCAATCCTGCATAGAGCTGCTGTCCTATACATTTTGTGTATTGTATATATAATTTTTTATATTTAGTTTTAGACAAAGTAAATTTTATTTCACCTTCTTTTTTGGTTTTATTTTATTTCATTCATTTTTTTTTTTTTTTTTTACTATTATGACTTGTACATTGCACCAAATTGCAAAGGGACATTCTGTAAATCATGTTTGCTAACTATGGCAACAAGGCTTTTCCAATTCTGACAATATCTACACAAAATGTCAGCATAGCTTGGCCTATCACAATAACAAATTGTGACGTGTGACATATTGCATATTAGATGATGAATGATAATATTTAATCTCAAATTGTGCCCATGACACAATAACCCTAAAACAGGATTATCCTCTAAACACTATTATAAATGTACAATATTATTAAAAAAAAAAAAAGTTGGTTGTAATCAGAATGAGTCATAAAAAACTATTTATTAAACCCTCTGCATCTCTGATGTTATGATGGTACAGAAAAATAACAAAAAAATCCCCACTAGTACAAATGAAAAGTACCCACACTAAATATTAACCCCCAAAATGCTTGTTCAGTCTCTAATTTACAGTCAATAACAAATAAGTAATTATAAGTCAATATAGTAATTATTGTGACAGCCTACGCATAGCCAGTGCAGACAGACTACCATCTGCATATTTGGAAATGTCACAAGTGATTTATAGTGGATGCTTTCGATGCAGAAATGATGTTACACGAAGCTGACAACCATGACTCAAACTCCCATTTAAACAGATGAGACTTACAGAACAACGAGACTGGTCAGGTTAGCAAAGGCGTTGTCTGGTATGTGTGAGATGTGGTTCAGTGCCAGAGTCAGGGCCTGCAGATTGGCCTGGTGTCTGAGAGAGGCCACCGGCACCTCCGTCAGGTTGTTGTCATCCAACCAAAGATGGCGGAGCTGCTGTAGCCCCTCGAAGCTGTCGTCCGGGACACTGGTGATGTGGTTGGCATCCAAACGCCTGTGGATGAGAGGAGGAAATATGTGTTATTAGACACTAGAAGTACAAGGTTGGACTATCAGTGTGCTTGCAAATGTTATTTTATGGCAAGAATGTGATGTTGTGGACTATCATGTAGAGCGGGCTAATATGAACATTTTAAAAGACTAAAATGATGAGGCTCACAGCAGCAGTTATATAGAGAGAGACAGGTGACAATTGAGTCGATGGATCCGGAAGTGCCCACATGGTCACTTCCTATTTGGAACGTGGCGGCTAGAGAGTTAGTTATGTCCATTTATATATACAATCTACAGAAGAGACAATTTCTAGAAAGATTTGGGATGTACTTTAACATAAATAAATACTCAGTTCACAACCTTGGCCTTATATTCTGCGTCAATTTTGCACTACTTTTTTAAACTATGGCTGTGTATGTACAGTATATTGAGGTGTATCTCAGCAGCAGTTTTTGCCCAAGCCAAATATAAACACACTGAAAAGAATTCTCACAAGATTATTTTCCACATATCTGCGCAATCTTATATCTCATATGCAATTTTATCTTGTGAGATCTTGTGGCACGAAATCTTGTCCCATCTGAAACTAAATGTAATGTATTGTGTGCATGTGTGTATGTACTGTACGTGCCATCTGACATGAGATTTGTCTATTTTTACATTCAATCAAAGTACATTGTGTGATGTGATTAAATCTACAATATTCAGAGACATAATTTTGTCTTGACTTGGTAAGTTTAGTATTCATTTTGGTCCAAACTTTGGGGTGGTTATTCATTGGAATCACTCTGTCAACACAGGTATGTCCTTAGATAATAGAGCTTTATTATAATAGCTCAGAAGTTGTTTATGTTCAATTATAAAATCCTTAAAAGCTCATGATGAGTTCTAACCACTGGAGTGGCACCATTTTCACAGACAGGGCAATCCAGTCTGAAACATTTATTTTTAACAACAATTATGAGAAAACTAGTGAAGTAGTTACCTACAATTATGTGCTCAAGACACTGGTTCACAATCACATAGTTGGCAGATTTCCAGTCAAGGGTAATACATATAATTACAATGGAGCCGTCTCATGTTTGTCCTTGGATTCTCACAGTAAATATTGTGCAGGAACTTACAATCTTTAATATTTTCAGTATTGTTTAACATAGTATAATGAAGAAAGGAATGTTAAGACAGATAATAGTGTTGTCATGTACATTTTCTGTTCTGATATAGATGAAGCCTATTCTAAAATGATTCAGTAAAGGTGAACTGTTAGAGTTTTTTTTCAGTATCAATACTTGTTCAAATGATTATCTTATTTTGATACTGGAGATACTGGTTTTAGTATCTGGGTATCAGGGTATTTTATTTTTTGATACCCCAATTGAGTGTCAGTCCAAGCCAAGTTAATGTATATTTTTGTTTAGTTTATTGCACTCAGAATCGCCCATTACACTCCCATCTTAACATTGTCCCATATTGAACCACTGCCACCTCATGTACCTTCAACAAGTAACATAATTTCCACTATTTTGAATGCACAGTCTCACTATTCACTGAAGCATTAGTTCAAATTCTTTTTCTCACACTCCCTCAAAATTCCACAAGTGTCTGGGCTGGAAGAAAAACAGAGTTGATTGACATGAAGCCTTCACTTTTTTTTTTTTACAAACATTTTTCAGAGGAATATTACTTGAGCCATCTGTTACACACAGAGGAAGTTAAGGACAATATCTATGTACTGTTTCTATTAATTTGTACATTAGTTTCAAAAGATGAAAGGAGCTGAAGGTGAAGCATCATAAAATGATTCATTTTGCAAAAATATTATAACTCTGGTATACTCTCTGTAAGCTCTTGAACAATTTGAGCCCAATTTACTACGGTCAGAGGTGTTAAAGTTTCAAACTTCATACAAAGAATAACACTAACAGTCCATAAAAAATATAATGTAATTTCCTCAAAAACAAACCTGGAGTTGTGTTTTGTTTCATTCACACATTGAATGGTTTGATTGTTTGAATTATCCATTATTATTAGTCTGACTACATTCCCAAATGCTCTCTTCCACCTTGTGATAACATGTAGTAGTTTTCAAGTTAACAGCTACCTTTTACCTTTAGTTCAGTAGAGACAGGCATTTCCAGGGTTGAAATCAACCAAATAATTTTGGTAAAGGTAAATTAAAAGTGAAAAACAAAGTGGAACACTTCCTGTTTTACCACATGACATCACGAGGTGAAACATAGTGTTTTCTGTTTGAGAGAAGAACTCAGCCCAAATATACAGGATTGGTGTGTTAAACATGTGAATGAAACAAAACACACCTCCGGATATGATTGTCATTAGGAAACAACATTATAACATCGTTCAGAAAATTGTGCAATATGTGCCCTTTAAATGAGTATCTAGTTTCAATGCTAGTGTTAGTATTGATTAGTACTGAGGTCTTGATTTTTTTTTTTGACAACCCTACAACATTGTCACTGTTCTTGTGCAATTCTGCTCTAGCACAGTGGTCATGACATCAGTGTAAATTAAAAAGTGTAAATTAAGACAGATCTAAGTGTGTTTCTACATAAACAGTGTGATCGGTCCATTCTCATCACTTAGAATTTGCCTTAATGTTGAACAAGGGACATTTGGAGACTAACAGGAAGTGTTTCTGCAGCAACTATGACCTTACGGATACATGTATTTCACTTATGATGACAGATCTTAAAGTGCTGTCATTCACGATGCAAAAGCTGCTCTGTTGATTTTAGTCTAAAACCAAATTAACCCAGATCTCGTTTGCATACATTTGTTACGCAAATATTGATCCCTGGGGGCATTTTTGTTCTTTAATAAGTAAACACGCAAAACAACACTTGAAGATTCTTTTAGAGAAATAATTATAATAGAACTAAATGTGTACTATGTAATATTATGGTGGAGGGTACACCTCCAGCTTGTCTCCAAGGAGATGTTGTTGCTTTGTCTGGAAAGTCTCACAGTATGGCATTAAACATATATATCTCCATGAAGACAACAAGTGTTGCCATACAACCAAACAGCAAATCAGATCTCAAACATTTTACCTGGTTAGGTAAAAGTTAAATAAAATAAAGATCTGTGGAGAGGCAAGCCACTCAAATTTAGAATACATCAAGGTATTGAGCTCTGGGACATTTCGGGCAAAGTAGCAGAAAAGACTTTAAAGACAAATAATTTTTCTGGATAGCAGTCGAAAAATCTAAATTTCAATAACAGTTTCAAAATTTCTGTCATGGATCACTCCTGGATGAATAATTGCACCAACTCATTTACACAGTTAAAGGAACCTTCACCAGAAATGTTACATACTGCACCTTTAACTTGTCATTTAGAGAACTTTAAAAGCTGTAATTCTTACGTATTTATTAAAGACGGTCACTTAATGATTGCTTTACTTACTATAAATGCCCTAACTAGGCCACCCCTGTGTTAACACGCATTGACCCTTCCCATATAACCAATAAAGGACTTTTATAATATTTGCCTCAGACCTTTTTGATCTCTTCCTTGTTCAATCAGTTTTTTATACTAAAGCATGGTCTTCTTTACTCTATGATAATTACTAAGCTTTCTGAAAACAAATTTAGGTCTTTGTCAAAATCACTGTTGAACGACATACATCATAATTAAGTGTGTCAACAGTGATCAGAGTTTAGACCCCGGTACGTTGGAAGCATAAAGGAAAAGCCCACTTAAACCCAACAAAAGCAGCCTGGTCACATGACTCACAGGGACTGGAGAGAGTGGAGGTTCTTCAAGGCGCCACTTGGCACAGTCCTCAGTTGGTTGTTTTGAAGCATCCTGCAAGAAAAATGTATATTCAGAAATTATGGTTATACAAACAAAAATAGCACAAGCAAACTCATGTGTTTTAAAATTAGGCTATTTTCAAATCTGTTATAATGTTGTTTCCTCATCACAAACAGACCTGCAGTTGTGTTTTGTTTCAATCACACATGTTTAACGCACAAACTCCACATATGTAGGCTGAGTTCTCCTCTCTGAAATGAAATGAAAAGACTGTTCCATTTTGTGACGTCACATATCAATACAGGAAGTGCTCCACTGTGTTTTTAAACTAGATACACCTTTAATAATTTGGATAATTTCAGCCTTGGAACTGCTTGATGACATCACAAGGTGGAACAGATCATTTTGAGCTTTTGAGATGTTGTCAGATTAATAAAAAAAGGGTTACTCAAACATTTGTGAATGAAGCAAAACACAACTATGCATGTTTTGATGAGGTGTAATGGTCAATTTAGCAGCAGCTACAACAAATACACAATGGCAACACCACACTCTCGCCTAATTTACTTTTGGAGTTTTCAATCCAATCCAGTCAATATACCAATGCATTGAAATACTATGAGATTATCTAAAATGTAAATTCTTGACATATTTATACTGTACACAAGAACAACCTGTAATAGAAATACATTTTAAATAAGTGCAAGTTACAGAAAAGAAAGGGAAAACTGTGTTAACAAGATTGGATATACTGGATGTCTTATTTCTTATGCTTACTTAGTACACAATTTATGCTCCATTACACTGGAACAAAGTATCACCATCAGTAAGAATAAATGTTAGTAGAAACACGTCATCCCAAAAAACAAAACAAAGACTTCCTTGTATTTGGACCTCAATGGTTACAAAATGGTTGTTCCAGTCTTGCTTATCATCACATAACACTGGATTTGCTTTCAGCCGTGTAGTTTTACCATTTGAATATAGAAAAAAAAAGTTTCCTCCCCCAAGTGTTTGTGCTTCTTATACAACGTTTCAGCCGCAGGTCAACAGCACTATGCAATGTTAGCTTAAGGCAGAGTCAACATGTAGCGGCATTGTGTTTTTACTGTATACACTGCAGATAATAATCAAGAAAATTGTTGTGTGTCATTTTTACACCCAAATATGCAAAGAAACATAGTTTTACAATTACGATTAGTCATAGGTAGATAAAGTTGTGTGGCAGTGTACTAAAAGGACCCAAGTGTTAGCAGACTTGTGCTAATATTTGCTCTCTGGTGTGAGTGGAAAAGTTCACAGGACCGCTCTAAGTGAGGGTCTTTGTACAGCAGGTTTAAGGAGGAGGAGGCCACACTTACAGGACTTTGAGCTGATGGAGTCCAGACAGAGCCTCAGGGTGAATGAATGACAAGTAGTTTCCCGCCAAACGCCTGTTAAACACACAAACAACAAATATAAGATACACTTTCAATATTTGGATATGTTTTTTTTTATTATTACTTACTAAAGTTTTCATTAATATTTGAGTAATTCTCTCTTTTTTATATTTTGCATGAAAATATTACAAAATATGTCTATGTTTATACAAAATTGCATTTTAACAAGTAGGGGTGTAATGATATCCAAGTTTCACAGTACAATATAGTCATGGTATGAACCTCACGGTACGATATTTATTGCGATATCATGGGAAAGCTCATGATATGGTGGGGAGGCTCACGGTTACAGATGTAACAATATCCAAATCACTCAGTACACAATTCAGGCAGATGGACGTAGACAAACTTTATGGATCCATAAGGAAAATTATTCAGACACAGTAGTTCACATATCACAATAGATTATAATAACAAAGAGCAAAAATATAAATGGTAATAATAAAAAATAGCAAGAAACTGGTGCGAAATAAGGCATGATTATACAAATGTACATGTATATTTCCTGATACATGCTTGAGGGCATTTTATTTAGATTTAATGTATATTTTTTCCTAAAAATAACAGACTTTGAGTATTTCCCATCACTAGAGACCCCCTATGCTCCGTCCTGGGGTGTCAAAGACATGTGTGTTTGCCACGGCCTGTTGTCACTTCGTTCGTCACCTCCAGCAGATTAGGCTGGTCCTGGATCTCCCCCGCTCCTATCGCCTTCTGACCTTCTCACACTCACTATTCACGGATCCCAGGGGCCACATAAACCACGTGTCTATAGCGGATATTATTTTAATAACGTTTTTTAATACCCACATTGCATCTACTCAGTCAGCACAGTGGACGTTTAAAGATGGTGCACTCCGCCCTTTCCTGGAGGGTGCAGAGGAAGTGCATAGGAAACAGGGGTGTAAATAAGGAGGGTGCAGGCTGAGCGGAGCACATATCCCCAGTATATTATCTGGCCTGGGAGATTAGCAGCAGATTTATCACTCTGCAACTTGAGTCCAGGCTGAATTCCCTGCAACAAGAGCTGCTGGGTGTGAACCAGGACCACAGCATTTGGAGTCCAGATGCCCCTGAAGCATACGGGGGGTAAATCTATGCAGGTATACAGCACAAAAAATGTAAACAAATATGGGAATAATAAATGACTGAAGCATGGCTGCCAATCTATGTCGACACCATGGTTCCTCCAACTACCATTAATCATGCACTAACACTTACAAATACAGGCTAGACTTAGAATAAAGCGATTGCACAATATTATAATAATACAATGAACTGATATCAAGACTGGATCAAAACTGGTTGGGAATTAGGCCAATTAGTCAAAGGTGCACTATGCATGTTTTCTTGTGGAGGGTCTACTACCAACTGCTCTCCATGGAGCTGTTCTCTGGAATGTTCCACAGTAAAGCATTAAAGTCATCTATGTCTATGAAGATAAACAGAAACAAAACTAGTCCAAGAAACAGGTCAGAACTGTGGTATTTTCAGCAATAAAAACACCTGTAAATTGAATAAATGCAAAACCGTCAAGTTGAATAGAGTACTGTGGAACATTCCAGGTAAAACAATCACATCCCCATGGAGACAAGCAGATGGTGAACCCTCTATCACAAAAGTTATACACTGCACCTTTAAGTAAAACACTGCCCATTTTTTTCCCTTAGTTTGTTTTTGTTGTGTTGAATGGTATCTAGTTTGGTGCATCTCTATACAATTTTTGGTATAGTGAACAAATGTCTAAAATTTACAAAATCTAAACTAAAAACTGAGATTTACAATAGATAATAGATAAGGCTATGACAGCAAAAACACAGTAACAGTAAATCAATTTCTTAAGGAGCAGCGGTGCAGACAGCTGACACACCTATAACTGTTAACATGTCATAGGTAAGACTATACGCAACCTTATCATTATTGCTTTATAATCCGTGAAGGGAACAACTTCAGTGTGTGCCTAACCTGTTTTCAGTCGTTAAATGTCTCCAAATGTTTCCATTGTATTTGCATAAGAAATACAGTAAGTGTAGGAAAAGCTCCATTAATAACGTTAGCTTATCAAAATGGAGCTATTGTGTTATTCTGTTGTTTTAAGCATGAGACCTCTCTGGCAGTAGTTCTTGTAACATCTAAATAAGGGGCATAAATCAAAATGAGTCTACGGTGACATAAATCTTGCCTGGAGCTGTTGAATCATGTTTGTTTCTCTGCAGCCAATAACGTCGCTCTGTTGATATGACCTCAGAGTTTGAGAACTTAAATCACCCACAGACCGCAGCCACTGTCACACGCTACCAGCCATGTGGCCATGTTAATGAACTTTATAACAGCATAACTCAATATAATGTAAAAGCAATTACACAAGGCAGATGTTTTATGCCAGATGCCCTCCCGAAAGCAGGAAGTGTGGAAGCAGCAGTAAATGGGAAATAGGGATGCACAGTTATACATTTTTTATCCAATCGAGAGTCAGTTGTTTCACATTGGCAGTGATCAGCTAAGGGCTTTTGAATTGAGAGATCCACAGCCAAAGCTCTGTCAGTAAAAGCATATGATTCACTGCTTTTATCTTTACTGTATTATTTGTCTATTGCGCTTTTGACTGTTTTAATATTTGTTTTGTAAAGCGTCTTTGAGTGTCCTGACAAGCACTAAATAAATAAAATGTATTAATATCATTATTATGTGGTTTGGAGCAGATGCAAGGCTTTGAAGGAAGAAATTTTACTAGTTTTTGTGATAAATGGCACTAATTAGAAGTATGTATTCAAAGCCATTTTAAGTCAAAATAAAATGAAAACATAAATTGTGTTTAATCATTTCCAGAAAAACTCATCACCCAGTCCTACTGAAGTAATAATAAAGCAATAATAATTAGGCAATACAGTAACCAATAAACCTAATCAGGTCATTTGTGGTTAGAACTATTATCTGGGTAATAATTTAAATCATAATTCCCTTATTGATTATTAAATATGTAAAGTTTTAATTATCTTTTATGTTGTTATGTATATATAGAGATATAACTGGAGTCACAATTAAATAAAATGAATAGTCCTATAGTTTCAGTGTATAAAGACCAGTGCCTGTTTTATGTGTATGGCTCATTAACATTACCTTCAGATCCATTTGACAAACCTGAAATGGAAACCCCAGCACAAATTGGGAAGAAAAGTAATTCTGTTGATTTATTAGCATTGTCTTTTATTTACAATTGTCTATTAAAGGTTTAAATCATGGCCAGTGTTGTAAGTTTCCCAACATAAAGATGCTCTCACCTCATGCATCTTTCAGCAGACTCAGGACGTGTCGCCTCAGGGACCGACCAGACCCAAGAATGTGCTAAATCTCAGGAAGAGAAAAGCCTAAATCCTCTCCTTGTGAAACTCCACTCCCACATGTCTACCTTTGTCAGGAGGGAACACACTGAGAACCGCCCTGTGCACAGGGGCAAATGCATCTGCTCTATATACCTACACCTATATATACACTCTAAGACAGTTAAATAAGCACATTAAAGGTCCTATATTATGCAAAATTGACTCTTGTAAGCTTTAAGCCATGTTAGAATCTTGTTACCTCATCAAAAACATACCCAGAGTTGTGTTCTGTTTCATTCACACGTTTGAGTTTTATATATATGTATATCTATATCTATATCTATCTATATATATATCTATCTATATATCTATATATATGTATATATATATATGTATATATGTGTGTATATATATATATATATATATATATATATGTATGTATATATATGTATATATGTATATATATATATATATATATATATATATATATATATATATATTATATATATATACATATATATATATATATATACACATTATCAATCTGTTTACATCTACAAAGCTCAGAATGCTCTGAAGCAATAGTTTTCAGTACAGATTAGCAGATCCAGAGCTGAAATTATCGAAATGATTCTAGTGAAGATGTATGGAGTTTAAAAACACAGTGGAGCACTTCCTGTATTTCCACATGACATCACAAGGTGGAACAGAGTGTGAGTCATGTGTGAATGAAACAAAATACAACTCCAGGTATGTAACATAGACCAGAAAATAGTGTAATGTAGGACCTTTAAGCTAACTGTAACTGTGATAGGCCTGTCACGATAACAAATTTCGCAGTACGATAAAATATTAGAGAATTACTTGTATAAACGATTATATTGAAAGTACTTCATACCACTGACACAAACCAAGATAAATCCAGTATATACAGTAAATTTTTAAACTGTATTATCAAAGCTGCAACAAATAAATAGCCGAATGAACCAATAATTAGCCATAGAAGTTATTTATTCTTAGCCAGGCTGGTGCCACCTAGTGCCTCTGCTCAATTTAATTTCTCTCCAGCGACTAAGTCAGGAATCAGAATACACTAGACAGTTTGGAAGAACACCAGAAGTGCGAGTCTGGGCACCATCCAATCAGCGAAGAACCATACAGTCTGTGTTGGCAATGATTCCCGAGAGTGAGGATTTAAAGCCAGAACAAAGAGAATGTTTGGTGAATTTTATCAAGGGGAAAGACGTTATTGCCCTTCTTCCTATGAGATTTGGGAAAAGCTTAATACCAATTACATTACATACATCCAGCTCATTACATATATCATGAGCAAATAGCAGGCTAATTTATTCTACCCTGTACAGCTTACATTTTATCTTATTACATAAAATGTCAAAAATGGTGCTTTTGCAAAGAAATTGTACAAAAGATAAATAAATTGAGCCCCAAAAATATCTTGTTCAGCTTTCATATATTGAACGATACAGTAATTATCATGACAGGTCTCAGGTAGAGATGTAAATGCTTTGCCTGAGATTTGCCCCAGTAGGCAAGCAGGTGCTGCCACCAGGCCAAGTTGCAGGTCAGATCTGTGGAGAGGTGACCACACACACACACACACAGTGTAGGCCACCATGCAGTTTTTTGCAAGAAGATGGAAAATGTTAGTCAAACATATCATAACACACTACAGTACATAAAAAAAAAAAAAAAAAAAAAACAATTTCACAAAACAAATCATCAACAAATCTTATATTTATATACAATGATGTGGGAATAAAAGCAATGGAAAACAATATGTCACATTAAAGATGAGTTATTTCCACCATACTATATATAAATGAGTACAAAAACAAACACTCGGCACCTCCCAACCATAAAGCCATAGCCCAGATGTCACGCTTTCACTCGCCTGATTTATTGGTCACAGGTAAGTTTCACGAATATCAACAAACTGCTGAGGAGCTGTCATCACGTCTGCAGAGCTTTGTTGTGCCTTTGGCTGGGATTACTGAGGCCGGAGGGGAGTTGCGTGACTACGAAGGAGGCAATGTTATTTCTTCTTGTGTTGTGTCTTATAAGAAAAGGTCCGCTCACTCGTAGCTGCCTGATCTGTCTCTGTCTTCTCTCTCTTCTCCCTTTGCCCTGAGGCCTCATGCTCTGGTTCACTCACGCTGCTGCAGCCCTTCAGCGGAAAAGTCATGGACCAAAGTTCACAATTTAATTCCCAGGAAAAAAGAATGAGGATCAGAAATGGTCTGTCAATCACAAATGATCAAAAACACACCGCAGTGACAGATCAGTGATAGTGAAGATCAAAGGCAGCCTCGCTTCAAACTAAGAAAGGCTACCGTATAATGTGGCCAATATAAAAAAGCTATTACTGATACAAGTTTTCATTTGGCATTTACGTAAGTTTGTAGCTTGGGTTAATATTAGAATTTTGCACAGTTGGGCTGGCAATATAATAAAAACACGGATCAATAAATGTTTTATTTAAAAACAAATACAAATGACCTCTAATATAATGCATAACATAAACATAACAGTACCATTTAACAAATCCCAGTCCAAACACTAATTGTTACTGCCATTATATGCATGTATCACATTCATTGTGCTCACCCCTAGCGCTGATACAAGATTGCGTAAGAAGCCCATATCGCTCAATCTCTACACAATGTAGGTTTGAGATTATCAAATTAAAGAGACAGATGGTTTGCTGTCAAAAGTTTGTACCCACTTATTGCAAAACACAGAGACCTAAGGCAGAGGCGCTGCGTATTGCCCCCTATGATGAGTTTATATTGGCAAGGTGTAGCTGTTAATAGCAAAAATACATCTCAAATATCACTGGTAACCAAAAATAGTGAGTCATGGGTATACTTGGCCCCTGTGCCTTGTATTGGACATCCACACTCCAAAAGGCCTGGGAGAAACTAGGTGGGTTTGGTCTTTTTGCCCTGTTGCCTCGGTAACCATTGTTTTGCCTTCTTCCTTCCTGCCCTGCATTCCTCCACACAATGCGCTGAAAAGTAAATTGCCCTTTGACAAAGCAGATTGGAGTTGTGCACGGACAAGAAGAGGGGGAAGACTCGGGCTGAAAGATGCACAAGAGCTTTGAAAAACACTGCCACAAAAGGGCTGCTGGTCATTCACAGGGCTGCGTGTGTTACCTGATATCAGGTAGACTGATTTTATCTAGCCCTCTGCGCCAGACAGCGGAGCATTTAAAGAACAGAGAAATAACAACCGCACAGTGAGATTAGATGGTGCCGCACTGTACGGCCCCACAGAACTGCTGCCACCCTTAATCCCTTAAAAGCACAAATCAGGATGTCACATGACGGTAAATACACGCTGTCTCACCTTTTTTGATAGAGCTTAAGTGTGTCTTTATAACTGCCTGATTTCATGAATGGTGAGTGACTGTTGCCAAATGCAGTTGTTAGTGAGCGACCTACAGCGCAGAGGAAGGGCAGCCTCTGTGTGTTACACATATGTTGTTTTAGGAATAACTCAAAGTGCCAGGTGCATATCTTAAAGCTAAAGCCCTTATCTCAACATGGGACAAAGTAAATACATCATTAACCAGGGGGCAAGTACTCACAGTTCCTCCAAATAGGGCAGGTTCTTGAAGACGAAGGCTGGCAGTTCAGTTATGTTGTTCATGCTCAAATCACTGTGGAAAGAAAAACACAAACAGTTTTTATCAGAATGGTTACAACAATGCATGACTCTGGCTTGGCTCTCCATGGAGACAACCATGGGAGGCCACCAGGCTAAGTTACAGGACGGATCTGTGGGGAGGTGACCTGGTTGGCAATAAGAAAGAAAGTTCTTCAAGGTATTTTTGAACAGTAAAAACACATGTAATGTAAAAAAAAAAAAATAAAAATCCAAAACAACATGTATAATGGAGACAAGTGAAGTGCACCAACTTGTATGGCATACATTAAAGTGAAATAAGTGGTTAGAAGTATAATGAATTCACTTCCACTGGCCAAAGTGGTATTGAATCTGTTACAAGCAAAACAAAATAGACTTTTTTACAACAAGGCCTAATATATGAAATACCTACAATGCATTTGTAAAGGGGATGGCTGTAGTGTCACCCATGCTTCATATCAGACATTTTGATTGTGCCTGCATAACTGTAACCTCAACAAAAACCCTCCAAAAGGCCCTGTTTAGCCCAAGGGATCTTCATTTTTCAACTTCAAGTGAAGATAGGCGTGTAGCAGCATGACAAATATGCTCAGAGGACTTGATCTGCTTCCACACCACAGCTAATAGAGTGTACATTTTATAGTCTAGTCCAACCTATGAAACTAAATAACATTCCTTCATTTCACTCATAATTCATACATCAGTCAATAAAGAAAACATTATTCTGGCCCTCGGAGAACCTGGTCTAGAACCACTGCTGGAAGTTCAATTTCTATCATTATCTTTATTATCTCTATTTTAACTTTTCTGGTGGGAGGTCCGCTACTGGCTTGTCTCCATGAAGATGTTATTGCTCTGTTTGGACTGTTCCACTAGTGTTGCATTTTTCCATTTGCTTAATTCAATTCTGCATGTTTTGATTACTCAAAAATACATTGAAAAACAAGCATTCTTGCTGTCAGCAGTCATCTCTCTTCAAATCATCCTGTAACTTGGGCTGGTGGCACCACCTGCTTGTCTCCATGGAGATAGATATATTTAATGTCGTACTGTGGAATATATTCAGTCTAATCTAGGCAAATAAATAAATAGCATCACCATGGAGACAAGCTAGTGGCAAGCACTCCACCAAAAAAGTTATATCTTGCATCTTTAAATGATCTCCCAAACATAAATACACTAAATGTTGGGTTTTAGATTCACTACATTGTTTGGCGTTTTGAGATGACATGACATTTTGTTTGACTATTTTAAAAAGCTGATTCTGTGCTAGGATGTGGTAAATATAAAATAACAAATAAATAAACATTGTGACAAATGAAAAGTAACTTGTTTTATATGTATTAAAAAAACTACAGGTATCTAAAGTAACAGCAACTTTAGGCCTGAACAAACATCACAAATAAGTAGACCGCCCTGCACCCCTCCAAATGCTGCATCTTGAGTTTCACTGCCAGATCGCTCTAGGACCTAAAGTGTGGGCCCCTGAATCCAGTTGGGATCATATTGCCCTTCCGCTGCAGTCCCCTTTACACACACACACACACACACACACACAAATACACACACAAAAACGCACACACCCCTACCCCCTTAAAAGGAAGGCCATGACAGACCCTTACCATCCAAATGACCCTGTCCCATCTCCACTTACCTGCTTATCCAATTACCCCATGGACTCTCCCACTAAACAGCACCTCAATCAACATACACTCACAGTATGGCGCTTTTTCTTTCCTCGACAACAGCCCTGGCAACCGCAGGTGGTCAGACGCATACATCCCAAACCACACTTTGAAACATTTGGCTAAATCTACCCCAGGACAAACCACATGCAGGTTTTGGGGGATCATGATTTCTTCTTCCTGGGATCCTGGCTGCTAGACTCATTACGGGTCTGCTCTGTTCACGCTATGACAGATTACACAGGATGCTAAAAATGCAGAGGTGATAAATGGTGACAGGTCTAAGCACTTCGGCAAACAGGTATCACAAAATGTCTATTCCAGGTGCTTTCATTGGAGCCAGGAGGGGAAGTGTGTCTGAAAATGTACAGCTGTCGGTTGGGACTAGAAAAACATGGTGACACACAAGGGTAGCTTGATTAAGGCATAAATTATAGACATGTTTTTTGGCTGAATATTGAAATCACAATCTATTCAGTTATACCTTTACTGTGAAAATAAGCCTGAAGAGAAAGTACAGGCAATCCTAGTTTTGTGAAAATTTAGTTTGGAACTGTATGTCTCAAACTGTGGTACATGACTAATGGTACGTGGGACCCTCTGCAGTTTGTGTATTTCTTTTATTTAGACAAATATATTCATGATTTTGTTCTTGTTTAGTTTAATCATTACTGAGAATGACCTTATCCATGGTTTCATCACTTTTAGACATGTTCTAATTAGTTCTAATTGAGACCAGATAAACTTTAGATCTGGTGTGCCTCAGAAAGCCAAATATTATATTAGGTAGTACTTGAAGTGAAAAGTTTGAGAACACCGGGTTTATTAGCCTATGTAGATTAGAAAAGTGGCTTTGTTCCAAGTTTTGAGTGGCAGAACAAGCACATGTATCATGCAGACCAGAAGGTAATTGTATAATCAAAAACATATTTATAACTGAACATAATAATCAGTAAAATCACGATTATAAATGTGATTAATTGCACAGCTCTACCTTACATAAAGCTGTTACAAAATATTTTAACTAATGACTGCACCATCTGATAAGCACTTTGAATGGGAAACAATAAACCATCTCAACTGATAACACACAATGTACTGAGGGGCACTGGGGAACATACTGCTTATATTTCATGCACTACACCTTATATATTGTATAATATACCTGTTCATCTCCACAAAGTGAAATAAAACATCTGAATATCTGACATAGTGGGTAATAGATGAATGTGTTTTCAATAGAGATACAAAAACTAACAACTCCAGGGGCTTTTTCTCCTGGGCCTTTCCACTGATACACTGAAATGATTTCTGTCTTTTAATACAAGGTGTCATTATTAACAGTTTGATCTATTAATTTGTGTAGATGTTAAGATAACACGTCATAATCATTTCAGAATAGTTTCTCACCAAAATTCACGATTGATTTGACAAGAGGTTCTTTGTTAGTTAAAGGCTGAACATCCTAGCACACAAAACAGGTGAACACACATACCAGTTCATGTTTGGATGAGTTTTGGATTAAAAACAAAGTTAAAGGTGTAGTGTGTAACTTTCAGGTGGAGGGTCAGCTACCTGCTTCCCCCCATAGAAATTGCATAGTTTGCTTTTGAATGTTCCATAATATGGCATTAAACGTTTCCATCTTGCATTTGCTCAATTACAGGTGGTTTTATTTCTCAAATACTTTGAAAAACTTTTTAAAAACCTTGTCAAACTTAACCTCTAACTTGGCTCGATGGCATCACATGTTTGTCTCCATGAAGATAGAAAAGCTTAGTGCCATACTGTGGAACATTTCAAGTAAACAATGATATCCATGAAGGCAAGCTTGCTCCTCCAGCGCAGTACACCTTTAAGTTCTACACTGGCAGCTATTGTTAAAATCTATATTACAGAATTTTTTAACTGTCCACCATAGCACAATACGTCATCAAGAAACTCTGTCTGCTATTAAACCCTCCCTAAGATGTTTTATAATCCATGAAACTAGCGGTTACTGTGACAACTATTTAGCAGAGTTAATATTAGTAAGAATGCTGTTAGTTAGTCATACACTCGGCTGTATTTGACATGATCCAATAAACCCTACTGATTATGTTTTGTTAGTAATAGTCCTACAGTTGTCACCAAGGTTGCAACCGTGCCAACTCTGTACATTGTATCATGTGTTAAATAGTATTTAAAAATGTCAAAGTCCATCACTTTCTACCACAATAACATCTCTAGTCTGTCTGCATTTTTGTGCATGCTATAATGTGTTCCACTCTTATCTCTGCCATCTTAAGTTACGCATGTGCTTGTTTCAAATCCTACTTTTTATGCTTTAAGAAAACTAGGCCTGATCTTTCAGTGGTACAATATTATTTGACAAAATGCGTGGATAAAGTCAAGATCTGTGATGTATTTCATGGTAATTTAGTTTGGGGAATATTATGAAGGTCTGACAGTCAGTTTATGAGTTTTAGTACTAAGAGACGAACTGCCAACAAACAAAGTAACTATCCAGTGTTGTTGAGAACATACTCTCTCCTTGGCGGAGGTTATAAGCCCCATTGAGTTTGACCAGTGGTGCGTGACTAATTCCATAAAAACAACTTTGAGTGTCTAGGACAATACACACAGGACCAACCCGTTTAATGTTGAGGTAATGATAATAATAGCTTCCTGTTGCAAAATCAGAGACCTACAAACTTACTATGGGAGAAATACAGCTATGACAGTACCATCCACAGACAGTTGGCACATGCAAAACCAAATGCAAAATTATATATAATTAAGTATTGCCAATATTTTTGAATAAGCGATAGCAGTCAACTAATATAAAAAAAATAGAAAGAAAAAACAGTGTGCCTTATGCAGTCAATTTTTTTTTTTAAATGGGTCAACACAGTTACTTTATCAAAATTGATTATTTGAGCAGGAGTCTATACTGAAAAAATACTTGACCTTTCTGCATACTGATAAATACTGATGAATGATAATTGATAATATTGAATGAATGGCTCATATGACAATGTTGAAAATGGTAATATATTGAATTAAAAAGAAAGTATTTTAAATCATTATTGCAGTATCAAAGTTGGTATTTGGTACCAAGCCTTTTTAGTATTGAAATTAAGTTTGACATTTTTGTATTGTATAAGCACTATACCGGGTCAAACATAGTCAGTAAATATATAACTAAATAACTAAACCAGGTAGCGTTGATAGAGGAAACTGTGTAGGTTTTCATTACTAAAATATGCAAAAAAGCTATTTTTGATTAGCCATCACACTGCATTCCCAAACTGAGAAGTCACAAGGATGAAGCTTAAGTATTCTCTGGCCACAAGTTGTCCTGTTTAGAGTGGGAACTCCTGACTGGCTCCTTTCACCTCTGCTGACCAAGAACAAAAGTATCATTGAGTTTAAAATGGAGTGAGGGCTCCAGCGGTGAAGCCACACAGCCCTCAGAGCAGACCCCTCACGCTGAGCTGCTTAATGCCACTGTTGATGGTTCACTCTTTTAAGGTTTCTGGTGAATCCAAAAAAGGCGTGGTTTTGACCCTGTTTAGCTTGGCCTGAGTTGAATTTTTCTGGTTTATCCTTAAGTTTCTACAAATATTACATTTTATAATACCAACAAGGATAACTTTTTAGTAGGGGTGACTTTGATACTAAGGCTTGATACTTGATACTGATTTTGATACTAGTGATGCTGTTTGGCTGTTCAGCTGTTGTGATTTCAGTGGTATCTTAGTCAACAAATTTTTATTAGCTGATCAAAAGTTTTATTGGAGTTATAAGGAAATGCATGGAGTGAGTGCACTGGAGTTTTAGGAGTGACTTGACAGTTCAGTCTTCCTTTTCCCTGATGAAGATGCTGTTTAAAACTTCCCTGTACATAGTCGTTTTTATGCCATCCAAATAATTTTGAGCTTTTGTGCAACACCACCACATCCCCTTTTTAGTTGATAAATTGAGACGCAGGTCTTTACTTGACCAAGAATTTCTTTAGTCTACTACACCACTACAGCTGACAGTAATAACAACAGGTTTATAGACATGTCATTATAATGTAACAAAAATAATGTGTGTTATCATGTGGTATACTGATCTAGTTCTAATAATCAATGAAGATTATGCTAAAAAAAAGTTCAGTATTGATATTATTCAAACACGTATTGAGTTTTCTTATAGTTCTAATATGTTTTTGTCTTTTGGTCTTGTACAATGCAGATTTTTGTTTCCAGATTTTCATTTAAACTGTTGATAGGACAGGAACAGTTGCAGGTACTAGCCTCAGACTTTGTGAAAGAGTGTTTGCGTTGTTGCTGGGGACCTCTCCGTTTCTCATCTGCTTTCCTACAGCTCTGTTTCCAAAACACAGGCCAAAGCCCAGGCCCCTGTGGGCTGTAGGTAAGAGTCCACTCCAACAATGTCATCTGATTTATAGAGACATGTCAGCTCCTCCACTTCCAACAGGCCTTCCTGAAGAAAAAGTCATCAAGCCATGAATAATGGTGCAAAAGTACAGCTGCCTAGAGCCACACTGATAGAGAGGATTTGTTTAACCTCTGTAACTTTTGCCCTCAAATCTCCAGTCAAAAATCAATATGTCTACTACACTTTATAGATGTTAAGTGTTTCCTGGAATAAACCCAAGGGAGTCATGAGCAACACAACTATTACCAAAAAAAAAACAATTTGGAAAGATTACTCACACAGAATCATATACAAAGATGAAGTGCACATCAAATCCTAATTTGCAAAAATCACTCATATAAAATCCCAATGAAAAACAAATTGAAGACTACTATATGTCTTGTTTAGTTATTATAGTGACACATTATGGAGTAAAATTAGGCTCTGGGTCTCACATTGCACAGTGAAATATCATGTATGGTAAATTAAGATATATAGCAAGTAGAGATACTCCGATCCAGCTTTTTCAGTTCCAGTACTGATTTCTATACTTAAAGTATCTGCAGGTACCTGATATCAACTGATGCCAGTGCAAAGACTGAAAATAGTATTTAATTCCTTTCAACAAGAATAAAATTATACAAAACTGATTCAATCAGAAATACCAACCAATACTGTACTATAACTACTTATCTGAGAAGGAATCTATACTGAAAAAATAATTGTGATTCACGACTCTAACTTTTCCGTTCCAATACCTTTTCCTATAGTATATGTTTAAATATCTGCTGATACCAGTGTAGGGACTAAAAATTTATTTTCCTAAAAACAAGAAAATATGGTATGACAAAATGTATAGCATAGCACTTATTTATCTCTCATGTAACTACAGAAAAACTTTGTATTAAAAGCTCAAACGGTCTGAGACTTTTAATTCCTTTCAACAAAATTAAAATAAGACAAAACTGATCCAAATGTGCCATGTAGCTGTTATTTATCCCACAAGTAACTACAGAGCGACTTTCTTTAAATAAAAGTTCAAACATTATGAGACTTTCTGGACTGAGTACAACCTGTAAACTTTTACATCCAATATACAATCCAAAAATTTTTTCTGTATTGGTACCGATATCTGAAACCAGTATCATAATAGTAATGTATGATATAACTGAATTATAACTGAAATTTCAGCTTTAAGAGTTTCACATAATATGGATACTCTTATAGATAATAGCTGAACACTAACTATCCCATCCAATCACTTTCTCTGTGAATTGCGTAGACTACCACAAAATACTGGCGCAACTTTGCACTATTGGCCTTCTGTTATCAGTTCATCTATGTATGGCATCTAAGTCCATATCTAATAAACCATAAAAATAGCGACAAACCCTGTGATAAGACTCAAGTGTTTACATCGGAGGGCAGCGTGGCTTAAGAGCAGGAGCCTGTGCAGCTGCAGTACGTCCCACTAATCCATCATGATCCCTCACCCCGGCTCCACACACAAAAGACCCAGGGACAGGCAGAGTTCAAGAGACCAGAGGGACAAATGAGACAACAGGCCAAGACCCTTCCACATACTTACAATTAGGACTGCACAATACGTCGTCAGTTTATTGTTACTGAGGATTGATAAATGCGGTTGCCATATTGGAAAGCAACAGTTGGGATGATTTGTCCAATTAGAGTCATTGTGCAAGCAAGGAATAATATACTGGTCTTTTTAAGATGCATTCACCCTAGAGACTGTGTAAAGAAGTGGACTAAGGAAGTGTGATGTCACCCATAGCGTTCAGCTCCAGTCAAATGAAGCTCACGAGGCTAGCTGTTATAGGAGACCCATACTTGGATTAAGAATTTATCAATGGACAAAATAGCAAAATAAAAACCCCAGGATCATATAGAGCGGTTTAACACAAGCAATTTAAGAGCAAAATGACGAGGCTCGCTGCAGCAGTTACAGAGAAAGGAGTGACGATTTTTTAATGCTAACTGGAGCCAGAGTCGATGGCGTAGAAAGCGCGCCCATGCTCACAGTCTATGGTCCACCCTTGGTCCTGGTTTTGCCCTGATCCATGTCCCGTTTAGTCCTGGTGTAGACTTGGTTTGTAATCCTAGTTAAGTCCTGTTCTAGTCCACGTTTAGCCCCCTCTCAGTCCCAGTTTAGTTACGATGTGGTGTAAGTGTGAACACAGCTTTAGTTTGGACATGGTTCAGACCAGGATTAGCTCAATCAAATCTGGTTTAGATCTGGTTTGGTCATAATGCCGGTCATAAACAAAATCAGGATTATTAGTTTGACTTTATTTAGTCATTACAACAAATATAAATAATCAGATTTTGAACATAAACTTTTAATCATTTCTAACAAACAGAGGATTGGTCCCATGTTACACAGAACTGATAATTAAACTAAATTGAGCATTAAATTAGAATGTTGTTTACTCCACAAAAACATACCCAGAGTTTTGTTTTGTTTCAGTCAAACATGTCTGAGTAACCCTTTGTTATTAGTCTGTCTACATCTCCGAATCTTAAAATGCTCTGTTCCACCTCGTGATGTCATAAAGTGCTAGTTTTCAAGTTAACAGCTACCTTTCACCTTTTGTTCAGTAGAAATGGGCAATTCCAGGTCTGAAAATATCCAAATGATTATAGAGAAGATACTCATGACATCACAAGGTGGAACAGAGTGTTTTCTGTTTGAGAAAGGAACTCATCTTAAATATGCAGGTTTGTGTGTTAAACATGTGTGAATTAAACAAAAGGTTAATGATTAAGTCCTGTTCTAATCCACATTTAGTCCCCTTCATCAGTCCCAGTTTAGTTATGATATGGAGTAAGTGTGAACACAGCCTTAGTTTAGACCTGGAGCTGGTTGAGACCGGGACTAGCTCAATCAAATCTGGTTTAGATCTGATTTGGTCATAGTGCAGCTCATAAACACAATCAGGATTATCGGTTTGATTTTATTATGTCATCTAAACAAATACAAATACTCTGAATTTAAACATAAACTTCTAATCATTTCTAACACAAATAATAGTCTAATTTCTTCCTCCCAAGTCTGAACTCCACTCCAAAAGACATGCTTTTTACTGACAGAGGATTGGCTGTGGACCTCTTGATTTAAAAGATCCAAGCATATCATTGACTATTAGAAATGGCTGACTCCTGATTCAAATGTGATGAATTACACGGTCCTAATTATGCCTATTTTACTACTAGCTCAAAAAGACTATTACATTTGCAATCTTAAAGGGCCCATACTAAATTATTTTCTGATCTGTATTATAACGCAGTTTCCTCATCAAAAACACACCTGGAGTTGTGTTTGTTTCATCGTTTAACACACAAATCCTATATATTTGGCTGACTTCTTCTCTCAAACAGAAAACACTCTATTCCACCTTGTGATGTCATGTGGCAATACAGGAAGTGCTCCACTGTGTTTTTAAACTTCATACATCTTAAATAAAACCATGATGATTTCAGCCCTGCAATTTCCAGGAGGAGCCGACATCACAAGGTGCAACAGAGCATGTTGAGCTTTGGAGATATCAACAGACTAATAATAAAGAAACATATGAAAATGAAACAAAACACAACTCCAGCTATATTTTTGATGATGTAACAGCATTTTAACATGCCTTAAAGTTTACAAGAATGAAGAACCTACTGCAGTCTTTGGACAATCAAGCACAGAACATGATAGTGCAATCTAGAAAAAGCAACACATTGTTTTTCAGAAAGTGGCAGAGAGGGGTACACCTTATCACTCTGTAAAAACATTGCTAAAGTGAAAATGTCACAGTGCCCATAATGTATCGATTCAGTTTCTGGGTAAAAGATTGCGTGAGCAGTTTGGCTTGGCTTGGCTTGGCATGTCGTGACAGAGTACATCTACTTCCTCTGTTTACATTACCTAACACTTTATTAACAATAGAGGTCTCTAATAACACATAATAAGGAGGGACTGCAAACCAAACAAACTTTTTCAAAACTTTTTTTCTTTATTTTACTTAGCAGGCAATGTTTTCAGAATGCATTGGTATTGCATTGTCATTTCTCAGGTTTTAATCTGTACAAGCGATAAAGTTATGACAGAGGAGACGAAGAAGAGATTTGGAGCAACAAACACTGTATTTGCCTTATATTTTGATAGTAGAGTAATTAATTTGGATTTGCAAAAAACAGAATTAGTTACTAGTTTTACAAATCTTTTATAGGCAAGTGATTAAAGTCAACAATTTACATTTTAAGTATCATTATATTTTATACATTTCTATAAAAACAGTGTCAATGTTCTTTGATTTTTTACTCTCTCATATGCTGGGTTCACACTTATAGTAGTTTGGTCCTGTTTTTTTCATGGTTTAGTCCTGATGTAGACTTGGTCTGGTTTTGGTTTAGTCCCAACTTTGATGTGGTGCATGTGTGAACAAAGATTCCATTATTAAATCAGTAAAAATAAACCACAGTACTATAACAAAGAGAAATTTAAGCTCACACTCCTTTCAAAAGATGACTTCATAAACATTTAGTATAACAATAGATTTGAATACTGCACTTAGGCTTGTCCTTTAGTAAACTTAAAGTCTCACTTATTTGTTTGCTCTCACTGCCAGAGAAACAGTAATTACAATAGCCCTCATATATTTCAGCTATTAACTCGCTGTGTGGTGACTGGCATGTGTGGTTTATGATTAACCCAAGAGTTGTGAAATCCACCTGAATAGTTTCTTCACGGGGAAATCATCAACTCTTTACCACTCCTATACTGCAACATGTGCCAACTTTACACACACACTAACTGTATATTGTCAGTATGATTCAAGCTGTGATGAAAAGCCCTTTGTAATGGCAAGGGCAAAAAAAAAAAAAAAAAACAAAACAAGTTGGATTCGTGATTTTTAAATGCTTGGAGTAATCACATGATTTATAATAAGCCCATGTTGTTAGTATTAGTGAGGGACAGGTATGTACAAACTTGTCACAGCTATGAAACTGAAAAAAGTAGTGTTTAGTCATTCAATACAAAAAGTATGTGTAGCTGACATTTTGAAACTCTCAGTTAGTTTTTACTTTTTCGTGACCTAGTGATAAGTAAGTACAGCATGTGAAAGTGGAAAGCCTTATTTAATGAAGTTGTTAAAACTCAAAAAGCACATGGATGGAAAATCAATGTGCTTTGGTTGTTATTCAATCATTTCAATCCTAATTCAAAACTGTGCTACTGAAAAAGTGTAAACAACATAAAAAGAAGGTGAAAGCAGAACTGCATTAAGATACAATGTCATAAATCAACCTAATCTTACTTGAGCACATCTCAAAACTTGCAGGTCATGTCACTTTTAAAGGAATGTAGGCTATAAGTAATTTATATGAGGCCCTTTGGTGGTAATGCAGTAGGCTACAATCTTTTAATGTTGTTCAAAATTACAATCTTTATATAGGTCATATATGGGGTATTGCTTAACTTTTGAAACATATAGTACACGTGTAACAAGGCATACTTTCCCATGATCAGTCAGTATTCTCAGAGTCAAAGTTAACAATTACATGCTCAGTTAGAGGCTTGTTAACTTGTTGCAGCCAAGAGAAAATTGGCAAACTTTCCAGGTAGATTCTAGTTGTTGTTGCAATTGCTGCATATACATTCAATAAAACCGATCCACCTCATTAAGAAAAGTATGCAGTTGTATTTATCATTCAGCATTTGAATCTTAATTTCCTCTAAATTGTTTTGGACAGGAGCACTCACTGGCCCCATGTGGCCCGGGGTTATACAATGACCATGCTTAATGTTATTGGACTAACTCAGTTAAACTTAAACAGCTTCTATAGGGAAAAAAAAACACAAGATCCCACGGTAATAGTCTGTTGTAGAGTCCCAAAGTTAACTAAACGGACCAGCTCATCTCTGACATCTTCATCAGGTCCACACACTAGAGCCATGTGCGTAAAGTTCACCCCGTGCTGACCCTCCATCCCACATTCCCAAGCAACACACACAACGCCACAAAGACAAATGAGTTTCTTTTCAGTGATATTAGCGTGTATTTGTGGTTACTTACAGGTAGTAGGTGAACGCACGGAGTCCGGTGGGTACCGTGGTCAGCCCTTTCCCGGAGCAGTCGGCGCCCCCATCTTCATCGCAGCTGCACACGGGCGAGCACACGGTGGTGGTCGGCTGTCCTTGACCAGTGGCCCCCAACCGGAGAACCCCCCAAAAACACAACCAGAACAGATCCACGCGCATTTTCCCCTCGGTTGATCAGGTGCCAGTGAAATAAGGGGGCCTTTGTGCGCGGTTTAAGCTACCCTCAAGACTTCAGCTGAGGCATGGAGAGGTGAAGCCTAGCCGCCGCTTTTCAAAACACTAATAAAACGCATGCACACTTCATACGAGATCGTCTACAAAATATTCACGAATGGCGTTTGGTCGTTGCTAAAAAGTCAATAGTGTTTTCAAACGCGATGCATTCACCTCGTTTTGAAACATGTCTCAGCCCCGTGTGTCGTTTTAGTCCATAAAAATAAAGTAGCAGTGCTTGCGACAGGAGCCTACCTTGCGTCTTTTGCGCTTTCCCATCAAATTAGCCAGAGCAGAGCGGTGGCTGCTAACGAGTCGCTAAAAGGCTAAAGTACTGCACCGCGGAGTCTGTAGTGATCACACCGTGAAGTGGTTTCGTCCTGGTTTGTGTCCTACACGGGAGGAGAGCACCGTCAGCTTTCAGCCATTCCTCCTCTCGCCCCCTCCTCGCGCCTGACATGAACAGCGTGCACCCTACCGGACAACGTGCGGCATGGGCCCGGCGCAGCGCTCCAACCTGCTCCTCCACTCACAGTGCACTCTGCAGGTAAACAACACGCGTACGACACGAGCATGCGAGGCAAATGTTCAACAGGGGATAGAACATGAATAAATAGCTTATCCTACATATAATTATAAGATATATTTAACCACACTGTAATGAAACCTTTATAATCTCATCCAATCAAAGCCTGTAATTAGTCTGCTTTTATTTTCGGTACAAAAGTGTATAGAACATCTAATGCTGACTGTCATTGATTGATCAGCATGTTGACCCATGTAGGCCTAACTTGCGTGACAGTTAAACAGTCAAGAGTAATTGATATGGCATGCATCAGTATTTTTCATAGGCTACTTTAGTCATATTCATGAAACCCACGTACCAAAGACATACCAAGTCTTGTGTTGTTTAATGACCTTGATAGCAGGCAATAATAAGCCTAATTAGGCCAATATGATTTGTTGTGTAATATCACATCTAGGCTCAATGTTGTTTAAAGTGTATTTTTTATTTGTCCAAGTAGCCCTATGCCACAACTGTGATCATAAATATAGCCTATCACCTATCATAATAACTTTTTATTATACCATTAAAATCTTTTCATAGATAGACAGATAGATCAGATGGCAGAAATTATTCTTTGACAAGGCTCAACACATTAATCCTCAAAGTAAAACAAAAAAAAAGATTGATTATTAATATTACTGGATGGTTCCATGTTGGCAAAGTGAAGGATTGTACAGCTTGTTCAATACAACACTCCCCAGAACCAAAGGGGTTATAGCAGGCATGTCCAAACTATGGCCCGGGGGCCAAATGCGGCCCTCAGACAAATTTTTCTTGGCCCTCAGACGTCCAGGTGAATTGGCCCAAATTACCTTGCATTAATTAAAAAAAATTTATTTTTTTTTATTTTCATGTTTTTTGAAAATCTACCTTGATAAAGCCAATATTGAATATTTAGTGTGTGGTTTTAAGGATCTTAGCATGAATAAAGACTGATGGCTCATTCTAACGTGTCAAACATGCACACATTTCAATTATTCACTGTACTGAGCATCGGTCTACGGCCCTCGATCGGCCCTCTGCCTTGTCTGTGTTTAGGTATGTGGCCCTTGATGAAAAAAGTTTGGACACCCCTGGGTTATAGGGTTTCTAGCAGCGTATTTTTACTCTTACTTGAGTAATATTTTTATTGAAGTAACTGAGGTTACTCTTCCCACTGTGACAAAAGCTTTATGTTGACAGTATGAAATTATTTGAGGATTTGTTTTTCTTGCACTGCCCCTTCAGATAAGATTACATTTTTACAGAATTTTTTGCACTATTTATTGTTCTTTCAATCCAAATACAATTATAAATCAGTTGTTACGTCTCAATAGTTACTCTTTATCTTACTCTTACTTGAGACGTTGTTTTCCCAAATACTTTTTTACTTTTCTTGGAGCACTCTTTTTGTACTTTCACTGGAGTAATATTATTATTCCCATGTTAACAGAGTGGCTACCTGGCTCACACACTGTACATTTTTGTAAATTTCTGTTTTTTGGGGATTTTATCTAGCATGTAGCATGCAGGTTAAAGTAAGGAACTGTTGAACTGTGTGAAATATAAGTTTGTTTTTCCCAAATACCCGGAGACCGTGCAAGAGGCTAAGGAGCTAGGATCCTTGAGATTCTACACACTTTTTACACCATGCTGCTTTTTACTTCTTCTTCTTCAAATGTGGCAGCAAATGAGGCAGAAGACCTTCCAGAGGAAATACTCTAAGGGAATGTCCTGTTTCATCACCAGCCACAGCACCAGAGCAGAGTGAGAGTGAGGCATTTCCTGTTGTGTCCACCTGGCTCAGTTTGGACGCTGCTGTGATGCTGCAGGACACAGAAGTGGGACACTTTTGTACTGCAACTAAACCGTTTCTCTTATTTGAGTAAATTTTTTTGCTACTCCACCCACTTCTGGTCTTAAGCCATCTGCAATAACAAACAGAAATACAGACAATCCAATTTTAAGTGAAAGGCTCTATATGTAACCTTTCTGGTGGGTCGTTAGCACCTGACTGTCTCCATGTAGATGCTTCTGCTTTGTGCAGAATGTTTTTCTAGTATGGCATTAAACATATCACTCTTGCATTTATTCAGATAAAAGTAATGCTAAAAATAAATTGAAAAACATTCTCACTGTGAGCAGGCTTACCTCGCAATACATCTGACCCGTAACCTGAACAGGTGGTGTCACCTGCTTGTCACCATGAAAAGAAGTTAGTTTAATGCCATATTGACGGACATTCCAAACAAAGCAATAACAAGCAGGTGGTTGGTCCTAGGAGAAATGCCTTTAAATATTTGCATGTTGTTTTCCTCTTCATTATCCTTCTATAGTGTTTTGCTCTTGTGAAGATGTTTTGACATGTGAAAAACTTTGACACGTGTAAATTATTTAGTCAGTCCACATCTCTGTCAATCACTTGAGCTCTGGATATGTTAACATAATTAAATTCCTCTTCACACATTACTAACACTTTATTGCACCTGGCAGTTTGAGACCTCAACCGTCTGTAATGATCAGTGGAGCAGAGGTGAAAGAGCAGCCAAGCTGACAGACTCAAGGTGCTCAGGGCGTGGTATAATGTACATTCAGTTTATGGACTATACAATGCAGCTGCAGCGCATATGGGGACCAGGGGAGCAGGAGTTAGATTACAAACCGCCACTCAAGATGGGGTGCGTGGGGTATCGGACATCATAGGCCCCTGTGTCCCATTCATCACGGATCTTTTGTGAAAATGAGGGAAGACAGTAGTGCCTCTGTCCCCTTCAGGTCAGTTAGATTATTTTGCTGGTGTGTCTGTCAGTTATAAGCAGAAGACCAAGCCTGTATATATAACCTGTATGCAAGCATTATTAATATTTAAATCCAAGAGGTAACATAGTTTATAATGAGTATGAATTATTATTTGGAGCCCCATTGGGATGTTTGGCTCGATAAGGGGGGTGCAGCACTGCAGAACTTTGGATAGCTGTTGTCAGTGGTGAACCATGCCCACGGGACCCCATTATTCACAAGATTTATTTTCCTCTATGATATTACCCAGAAGTTAAACTACACTGACAATCTTAGTACTTAAAAACAAGTGTGTGCGATAGATTAGAGTGAAACAGTCTCCACACTCTTTCACATCACAAAGCATCAGCTGATCGATACAAACGCACAAGTACATAGAGAGTCAGAACACTCTCAACTGCACGCACTTCACTACCAATAACTCACTGACCGATCACTCATGCACACACCACATTTATACTAAACTAGGTGAAGTGTCTTGCCTAAGGGCATATAATTCATCTGCTTCCCCAGTATTAAATAGAATACAAACATTGTTGTTCTGTTTTTGTAGACTGATTAATTCAGAAATAGATGCTGAAGCATGTAATATAAAACAAGGTATAAAACTAAGTATGCCAAAAAAGGTACCCAGCCCTAGTTATTACTTCACAGAAAATGGAGAGCAACAGGCAGTGTGTGGCCTTTTTTTTTTTTTTCCTTACACCCTATTTTTGTACACACATTTGTATAGTAATTATTATGGCATTTGTGTGTAACACTAAGTGTAACAATACCAGATGAAGTCCATATAAACTATGAAGACTATGATGATTTTGTGCTCTATCGAATGTCCTTGTGTGGCTATATTTACTATCATATTTATATTATTTTACTTGCAGAAGTTGTTTCATAATTTAATTACTTTTCCTGGCCAAATGAATGGAGTATGTTCAGAAGGGAAACAGTACCCCACAGTGGTTAGACTTTCTCAGTGCTGCAGACTCTTGATCTGTGAGTCCCTGTGGAGGGCACCATGTACCATGTACTCCGTAACAGACAATACATTTAATTTCACTATTTCAGGTTCATCACAAAGGTTTACTGTTCAAAGTAAAAAGGCAAACAATGTTAAAATTCTTCATGTTAAGGCATTATCACGTAACAGACATTATGATGTGCTGTATTTCAGTCCTGTAACACATTTTACATTTTATTTTATATATTTTACATTTTACTTTATGATATAATTTAGAAAGTTTTAGTTCACACATTATTAATTGTAGTGATTGTAATTCATTAGAAGTTATGTCCAGACAGTTAGACAGTTAGGGTACTGACTTGAGTTGTAGTTTCCCAAAATACTTTTTTACTCTCATGTAAGTAATTTCTTGGGCCAACACTTTGCACTGCTGCTTGAGTAATAATATTTTGAAGTAACGATACTCTTAGTGTAATCTTTGGCTATACACCACCCACCTTTGTGTATGTGTTTTCTTATATGTTTTGACATGGGCCTGCCTTCACCTCTCGTCTTTCTGTGGAGGTCGTGTTACTCTTTTTAATTTTTCCCCAGATGCTTCTACTGTAGATGTGAGAAGTATTAGTCACTGTGGTGTTTGTGTGCTGTCCCCTCCACAGCCCTGACACTCAATGGAAAAGGCCAGTCGTGAGTCCGGCTCAATACTGGAGCTTGGACAGTTATTAGTGCTGAAGGGATAGGGTGACCGTAACGCTAGATGCCACTGTATATCTTCATAGCAGAATCCGCGGTCACAATGATCAGCTTCTTCTGCTCAGAATTAGTCATTTCCAGACTGTAATAAAACGCCTTTTGTCTGATGACCGCACGCGACAGGGACAAGGCAGAGTTTGAAGTCCAGAGCAGCAGAGACGGTTGTGAAATTAACCACTGAAATAAGCAGCTCAAGGTAAATAAGGCACTTGTCATTTTGTGCAGACTGTATTATGAATAACCTTGAGACATCACTGCTGTGTTTTCAGGGGGCTTTAAGGGTGTGACTTTTTGCCATTGGAGTTGCAAAATACAGCTAAACAATAACAACAAAACAAAATAAATGATTGCCCACTTCTTTTGACAAAAAATAATATTTGCATATATACTGTGTATATATGTGTGTGTGTGTATGTGTGTATGTGTGTGAGTATCCCAATATTATGTTAATATTATGTTAATCAAATATAAACGTGTTAAAGCATCGGACAACTGTGAAATGAAAAATGCAAAAAGTGTAGAACTATAATCTCATTTGGAAGTTTACAACATACACTTTTTTAATTTGTTCTTTTTTCCTGAAAAGATAATCCAGATACTGTAATTTATCATAATTTCTAAACAACATTCACAATATTAGCTATTTTTCAATAAAAGACCTTTAAATGAGTTGAGCATGAAATCCTTTGAAGGGAAAATACAACATAAAGAGACAGTATAGAGACCATGAGCGAGTGTATTCAGCACAAGCCATAGTGAACTTTCATACATCCTGCCACCTGCTCTCAGTGAACTCCTTTCACATCAGGGTGAAGTTGTTTTTAATCGACATTCAAGAAAACCTGTAATTTAAATTTGAACTGGAGGACAGGACAGAATCCTGTGGTAGAATTTTACTGTTGCATTGCAGTTTGTTTGTTTTTTACCTGGTTTATGATTAATAATAATGTAATAACTGGGTAGCCTATATCCACATGAAACAAAAACTAGCACAAAGTCAACATAGTTTTCCATACTTCATCGCATCCACAAAGCACATGTGGACTGGATAGGCAAACTCCCATGAGCCCTCGAGCACCCGATGGAGAGTATAGAGCTGGTCCAGTGTTCTGTGACCAGGACGGAAACCACACTGCTCCTCCTGAATCCGAGGTTCTGTTGGCCCGTATTATTCTACCATGAAATAATAGACTTTACCGGGGAGGCTGAGAAATGTAATTTCCCTGTAGTTGGAGCACACCTTTCAGTCCCCCTTCTTAAACAGAAGGACCACCACCCTGGTCTACTGTCCTTGACAGTACCTCTTGAACCAGGGTGATGGATGAGTCTACCCCAAAATCCGCAGTCTGTGCTTCCTCCTCAGAAGATGTGATGGTGAGAGATGCTCAAAGTATTTTTCCCACTGTCCGACAACATCCTCAGTCCCGCATAGTGTTGATGAAGCTGCTTTTCCCTCCTGAGGCATTGGACAGATTGCCAGAATTTATTTGAAATGAACTGATAGTCCTCCTGCATGGCCTCCATGAACTCCTCCCAACCCCACACAAGCTGCAGTAGACCCACAGCAGTCCACTGCCTCTCTCTGAGGAGGCAGAGAAGTGGACAGTCCACCCTCCCACAAGGAGTTGGGTTCCAGAGCCTAAGTTGTGCATGGAGCTGAGGCAGACTCTCTCTAGTCAGTAGCATTCAACCTCCTGCACCAGCTCAGGCTGTTTTTCCCCCAGCTTTATTTCCATTCCATGTCCCCAGAGTCAGTTTCCATGTTCAGAGATGTGTTCAATGCGACACCCATCTTCTACTGCCGCCCAGACCTCTCTGCACCTGCCCCTTACTGATATTCCTGTAGGTGGTGGGTCCACAGGGGACGGTCCCACATTGCTCCTTTGGGCTGTGCCTAGTCACTAGACGCACGTCACTGAGCACCCACCTCAGGTCTGGCTCCAGGCGACGTAACTGGCCTTGTTTGTGAACTTGTCATGAAGGGCTTCTGAACAGCTATTATTCTGACCCGTCACCTAGGACGTGTTTGCCATAGGTGACCCTACCAGGAGCCTGAAGCCCCAGACAACATAGCTCCCAGGATCATTCGGCTGCTTAAACCACAGTGTTACTTTTAGCCATTTCATTAATATTGCAAGATTGTGAAGCCAATCCTTAACACATAATGAACTATGGATCAGATCATAAGATTGGACATTTGTCGCTAAAGCAGTGTTATATAGTCCCCCTGCGCTCTATCTGAAATTATCATCAGATGTCAGAGCACAGTCTAAACCTCTGTCTGCTACCAGAACATTTTCATATATAGCTATACCAACCAATCAAGGTTTTGATCTTGATCTTGGTGTGATTAGCCAGTTGAACTGTGAGCTTCTAGCTGCCTCGTCTTTCTGTGGTAAAGGGCTGTTAATAACTGTCAATAACTGTAACACACTTCAATACAATAATTTACAGCTAAGCTGGAAATTTTTCTCCTGAGAGACAAATACATAAAACTTTTAACCTTAAAATTAATTTTGTTCTTGTCTAAAATTGTTCTTGCTGTCTTCACTTGAACTGTATTCATCTTTCTCTTTGTGGTGGAGTTAGAAAGAAACCCATTCATTTGGGTTTTATGAACAAAACATGACTCACAGGTACTACTCACTCTGCTGGATGTGCATAGAGCCGTTGTAATCCACTGTATTTTATGATTTTTATATTTAAATGATTAAGGTCACATTGTTCTGGCTCTGAGTGGAGACTAGTACTACTAAAGTGAACAGTTCCTATAATAAAAGGTGAGGCAGTCCTTACCAGCTAAGGGGACATACTGTTCTTTACTTTTGTTCTTTAAAGTCTTTGATTGAATATAAAAATAATAAAAGATTTTAATAAAAGATGTAGTAAGATTCAAACACATCATTGTTATTTTTCTTGAATGATGACCTGATATCACGCTTTCACGGGCCTATATTACGCTTTTCTAATCTTTGTTATAATCCTAATGTTATTTCCTCATCAAAAACATATCTGGAGTTGTGTTTTGTTTCATTAACACATGTTTAACATACACACCGTGCATACTTAATAGGATGTGCTCTTCTCTCAAACAGAAAACACTGTTCCACCTTGTGATGTGGTTGTACAAGAACATTGTCTTTAAAACCATCATCAGAATCATGTGGATGATTTCAGCCCTGGAGTTGACAATCTCTACTAAAAAAAAAAAAAAACTACCACTACATCACTCAGACATGTGTGAATGAAACAAAATACACCTCCAGGTATGTGTATAAAGAGGTAACAACATTATAACATGACTTAAAGCTCACAAGAGTCTATTTTGTTTAATAGAGGACCTTTAAAACTGAAAAATGCCTGTCCACACACTGCACTTGTATGACCCACTTTGATGTTGTCATCAGGATAAGTGATCGTTGTGATGCATTTGCCTCCAGCCTTCTCGGTGTAGCAGAGACAGCTAACATCAGCACACTGTTCACTATTGTTGGTGACAAACGACTTCCTGTCAGATTAACAGAATGTGCTTTGTTTGGGTACTGATATAAAAAGTGCAATAAAACATTACACAGAGTTTAATCTACTGCCCTTTAGCTAAATGAAATATGACCCAGAGTTGTTTTGTGGTGGAGGCAACATGCTATTGCCTTCACTGCTATGTTCCACAAATTGGCATCATAGCTCCACAAAGCAGGGGACGTGCCAAGTCGAAGTTACAGGTAAGATCTGTGGAGAGGCAAGACCACTCATAGTAAGAATGCAAACATGTTTTTCAAGGTATTTCTCAGCAATAAAACACCTGTAGTGGAATAAATAATGAATGCAAGACATAAACGTTTAAAAATTCACTGTATAATTTTTCAGGTGGAGACTCTGTAACCTGCTTGTCTCCATGGAGATATTACCGTTTTCCCTTGATTATTCCACAGTGTGGGAATAAATTTGGTAATCACAACAGAGGGAGGTAAACAGTCAGATTTATAGAAAAGCGAGCCTGCACATGGTAAGAACTCACATTTTCTGTTTGAGCTATAAAACACCTATAATTGAATAAATGCAAGGGTGATCTGTTTAATGCCCTACTGTGCAACATTCCAGGCAAAGAAAAAACATCTCTATGGAGTAGTAGACCCTCCACCTCAGAAGTTACACAACCCCCCCATCTGAAAACCATAATGTACTGTAATGTAATCATGTACCTACTTAAGTAATTTCCAATTATGTTAACCTGACATATTATTTCTATTTCAAATTCTTAGTTTCTCAATCAGTTTTATTCATTTATTTAAATTTATACCCGTAGTTCAGTTTTCAGCAGTATTCTTTCGCACAAGTTTGCACCTCTGAGTACCTTCACAGTACCAAAGACTTTCTCCGTACAGCTATCAAATCGATAATGGAAAGTTGCCGACACAGTGCATACATGAGCGTCCCTGAAAGCTCTCTGTCAGATTAATTCTCAGCCTCTCAATCTGGGCCCTGCTGATAGACAGTCATATCTGTGTCTCATTGTGAAACTGCTTCTCCCATAGACAGAGCACGAAGAAGGTCCTGCTGGTTTCATTTTGGGAAGTGACTGAAAAGTGGCTGAAAAGTGTCGACTAAGTGCTACATTGGCAGTCAGAAAGTGGAAATCGCATATTTCATTCATTTGTCTGAAAGATGCTATTTAAAGGTGCACCATAGGGATGTAACTATAACCGAAATATCATGATATCTTATCATCAAACTTTTCACAATAATATCGTGGACCATCACAATATATCGAATTACAAGTCTCTTTACTTAAATTAAGAGTTATGGTGCAGCAATAGAAAAAAGACAGTTATGTACACAGACCATAATCCTTTGCTCCATTACAGTGACTACATGAAGAAATAACAGTTCTAAGCACTTTTAAGTCTTAGTTCTTTAGATTGTCAAGGCATTTTAAGAGGAAAAAAACAGCATATTCACAGTTTTTTTTAGCCCCCACAAAATAAAAATTAAGTAAATATTGTACCGTGAGACGTATATCATGAAAATATCGTACCGAGGGAGTTGGATATTTTTACACCCCTAGTGCACTATGTAACTTTTCTGGTGGAGGGCATGCCACTTGCTTGTATAGGTGAATATCTTACAGTTTTGAGTGTAATAGTATTGTAATAAAGTCAGCTCTGTGGAGGTATTTTCCCCCAGTAAAACACTTGTAATTGAATACTGATACATTTAATGCCCTACAGTGGAACAACCCAGGCAAAGCAGTAACATTTCCACAGAGACAAGTGCCAAACCCTGCACCAGAAAAAGTTGCATATTGTACATATATGACAAGCTGAATGGCAACGCCTGGAGACCCATAACCACATCATGGTTCATGGTCTTGAGAACCTATCTAGAGTATAGTCTAATGTGCTTGCTTTTGGATGGAGTGCACCTGAACACTCAAAGGCGACTTCAAAGGGAGAAGAATCTAACCCAGAATCCTCTTGCTGTGAGACGACATGTGCATCCTTATGAGACTCCAAATATTCACGGACTCATATGAAAGAAATCAACGAAGATCATGTAATTGTTGCTAATGGCATTGGAAGTAAATGTAGGTTGCTCACTCTATTGTTGTTAGAGTAGTATTTTCATTATGGCTCCTGACCTAGTGTGAGTTCATTTTGTGCGTAATGTCACAGCACGTCGACCCTGACATGTGTTACATAAAACAATCCTTGTTTGTTTCCCAAATCGGCCTACTTCCTTTTTTGTCCTTGCAGAGTTAACCCACTCCCTAGTGAGAGAAAACAAACAATTTTCTATTCGTTGTCAAGATTCAAACAGAGCGAGTGACTCACCGATGGCTTATACAACGCACACCTTCGTACTCTCCTCTCTTCTCCTTCTGTCACTTCTTTCATTCGTTCTTTTCTACCTTTTTCTTCTGCTTAGTCTCAAGGGTAGGCTCAGTATTCTCATCCATTTGCCTGCTATTTCAGTCCCTATATCAAACGCAATATGAGTCACCACACCCTCTGAAAACGTGTAGACAATCATGCTACTATGCATCGTGAGACTGCGATCTGTATGTGGAGCGTACACCAATGTTGGGCGTCTGGTGACAAGCAAGAGGCAATAAAGGGCCAGGCCTAATTCAATTGGGTTTAATCAAGAGCATTAAATGTGTTTGAAGTGCGTAATTAGATATTATTCATCCGCTAATAGCTCACCAGTTACTGTATAATAGCATTTACGCTGCTGCCGAAGCTTCCAGTCTGGCTTCATTTGCATTTATTTCTAAGCATGTGTCATTGCAGCTTGATCTGATAGAGACATTATGGACTGAGTCAGCTCTGGGCATTCATGTCTGTACAATACAAAGGTGTATTTGCATTATTTGAACATCTTTTTGTGGGTTGAAGTGTTGTTATTGTACAAATAATGTGCTTGTTTGTTTGAGTGATGTCATTCGAAGGTCTTCCGTTTCTTTCATAACGCACAACGGTCACAACAATAGAACAAATCAAACAATGCACCGTCTGAGGTGTCTTTGTGTTTTAGGGTAGATTTGACGTGTCATTTCAAGGAAAGTTAAAATAAAAGGAAACAGAAATGTACTGAAAGCAAATAGTCAGAAATATCTCACATGGAATGAGTAACACCTTTGGTCTAAACTAGTCAAAACAAACTTTTGTAGTGAAATAAGTAAAAGTTGATCTGTAAGTGGAAAAAAGTATTTTATTTGGCTAAAAAGTTACATACTGTGACTTTTTTATTTTTCATATACTTCCTGAAGTTGCCTGTAGCCCTGAATCACACAATTTATGTCACCTTAATTCATACACATTTTACAAATAAAGTTCTTTATGAGGTGAGAGAAATTAAAATAAAAAGTGATTGAAAATTTGAAATTTAGAACACAAAGCTACAGTTCAAATCAGCGCATGTGAATGTTTATGAACATTTATAACACATGCATGCAAATACTCTGATAATTACAGTTGTTTGTTCAGCTCTGACAAACATAATCTCATTCACCCGAGTACTTCAAAACAGGAACAAATGTGGCTGAAGTGTCTTGCCCAAGAACACAACAACAGTACACAACAACTCATATGTGCATTCTTACTGTGAGCAGGGTCACTTTCCCACAGATCTGACTAGTCACTTTTGGTCTGGTGGTGCCACCTTCTTCATGTCTCTATAGTAGAATAATAGTAGATCATTTCAGGCAAAGCAATAACATCTCCATGGAGACAAGACCCTACCAGAAATGTTACATAGTGCACCTTAAAGTAGTTACTAATCCTGGATCAACTAACTTAATGCAGTATTTGTTCATTATGAATTAAGTCTTTGTTCATGTTTTATTAAGGCTACTAGAAGAATAGTTATTATACAGCGGCCCCACACAAACAAATAAATCTTCATTGAATACAGTTATATAAAAACACCTGTCTGATTGCCACTTAACAGAAAGCCAAGGACACGTGCAGCGTGTTGTCTCACTGTGAAGTTTACAGCTCTAAGTATAGCCGACAGTATCTCCAGTGCACTGCTTCTGAGCTAAACTAATTAATAATTTCTCAGCCCATGTCCTCCATGAGAGACATCAGAGGCTGGAGCGCTGCGTCACTGCGTCTCTGTGGTGCTTTGTTAGGCCAGGCTTTCCCACAGACCTGCAGGCATTTGTGTGTTTGATGAGACGCTGTTAATAAAGGAGTTGTGAGCTCCAAGAGGCACAGAGAGGAGCAGAGCAACCTTCAAAATGAGCAGCAAGCAGCCAAACACTGGCTTTGAGCTGTTTAAAATGGTGTAGGTACACAGTGGTACATGTGGGTTCTGTTTGCATCATATTCACTCACAAATGCATAAAAAAGGGAGGTCTAACTGTTATAGATAATAATAGATATACTTTAATATATATTTTCAGAGTTCAAACGAGGGAAACAAGAAAACTTTTAGCAAGAGCAGTAACTGTCATAGACAAGTTAAGCCCACCCACATGTGGTTTTGAATTTAAAGAGCATATATTACTCTCTTCTCTCTCTATGCTATATTGTTGTTTCCCCATCAAATACATACCTGGAGTTGTTTTTTTTTTTTTTTCATTCACACATGTTTAACATACAAATCCTGCATAATTCTTCTCCCCATAACAGAAAACATTTTGTTCCACTTTGTGATGTCATGTGGTAATACAGGAAGTGCTTCACTGTATTTTTAAATTCCATATACATTCACTAGAATCATTTGGATAATTTCAGCCCTCAAATTTCCGATCTCTATTAAACGAAAGGTGAAAGGTAGCTGTTAACTTAAAAACTACCGATTCATGACATTACAAGGTGGAACAGAGCATTTTGAACTTTGGAGATGTAGACAGACTAATAATACAGGATTACTCAAGCATATGCGAATGAAACACAACACAACTCTGGGTATGTTTTTGAAACTTTAACAACATTATAACATGCCTAAAAGCTCACAAGAGTCAATTCTGCATATATAGGGCCTTTAAGTTAGCTATAATCTACATTTATATTTGACCACAATTCAGCAGACAGGAGCTCCACATTTAACAACATAAAACTCTGTGAAGCTTAAAGTGCATTTACTTCAATCTACTACACTACACACCACTATTTTGAAAAAGTATTGTTTAAAAGTCCCACCTGCACTCCACAGTGTTGCCCCTTAACCCAGTGATGTCTGACAGCTGGTTGTGACACCTCAGCCTTGGTCTGTTCTGGTCTTATCTGCAGTGCCCCCTCGACCAGAGACGCTCCCCTCCCTGTGGTCACTCATGCGGGGCTCATGTCAACACACAATATACCTCTTTACACTGTTTACAAAGCTCCCTGTAAACACTCTCACATCTTATCACAACTGACATAATCCTCCATTTGAGAGATGATTTAACTCACTCTCAAAACACAAAAATCAATTCTTAAATTAACAAACTGTGTCGCATTCACAGAGCAATTTGTCCGATATAGGGGGGTTCAAGTCCTGTGGTCAAACTCAAACACCAAATTCAATCGGCCCTCCATCTCCTGTCAATATATTGTCAATATAGCCTTAATACAAATGAAAACAATCCTACAATATTGTGTCATTGATAGAAGGAAATAACAGGGTTAACTGCAATGAACTCTGATGATAAGATCTCATCACTCATTCAGACAGAAGCTGGTTTTGTTTTTGATAAATCTAATTTTCAACACAAAGAAGACATGAATCACTGGGTCTAGACAGATGATGTGCACGACTGTATTAGTTCATGACAATCTGCTGTGACATTCAAGTAAAAAGATTATACTATTGAATCTTCTTCAAATAACTTTATAAACCTATTTCATGACTCACTGATGAAGAATGTCTCTCATTCCTCAAATATACCAGCAACAAATATACCTTTTATCAACAACATTTATCGAAATATATTTTGCATTTTTACAGGTGAGAAGAACTGCAATGTTATGAATGGAAATACCTTACTGTCCAAAGTAGCTTTACTTTGATTAGGGGCTTTCAGAGAGCTATTAAATCAAGGTGGAGTTAACATTATATTTAGTGTAATGTATACAGAAAACACCGGAGATATGTTAGTTTATATATAGATCATTTGTGAATAGACAACTGTGCCCATGGAGTAAAACATTCAAAGGTCCTAGATTACACTGTTTTTTAGTCTCTGTTATAATGTTGTTTCCTCATCACAAACATTCTGTACCTGGAGTCTTTCTCTCAATAGAAAACACTGATCCTCCTTGTGATATCATTGTAAAACAGGAAGTGCTCCACTGTATTTTAAATGCTACACACCTTCACTAGAATCATTTGGGTCATTTCAGCCTTGGAATTACAAACTAAAGGTAAAAAAGGTAGCTTTTACCTTGAAAACTACCACTTCATGACAATGAAAATGTTACTCAAGCATGCGAAATGAAACAAAACACAACTCCAGATATGTTTTTGATGAGGTAACAACATTATAAAGCTTTATATGGTTTAAAGCTCACAAGAGTCAGTTTTGTGTAATATAAGACCTTTAAACTATTACATACATACTATAGGTATGTAATATATATATCTATATTTGGTGTACTACTAATAACTCTTTATACTTTTTACACCATCATTAATGTGACACAAACTAACCCATAGCCCAAGGATAACTTGGTGGCCATATTGCAGCACTACAACAAATATTAATCTGGATAATTACATATTTTTGAATTGAAATGTAAACCCAAATATTATTTCTAATGATCTATAGTTGGCTATATTCTACCACCTTCCACCTCTTTTTCTGACTGTATGCATGTATTTGTCAGTATAGGATTATGAACGCAGTACATCATTTAATTTCCAAAGGGTGCCGGTCATTTAAGGTAAAATCTTTCTTTTGAGGGTATCACAAAATCCTTAATGCTATTCTTTCACTGTCTCTATTTGCTGCGTTTTGCTGTGTCCCTCCCTAACTGCAGCTTGGCTGACTCATCGTCAGCCTTGCCATTAAACTCAAGCCTGCACTGTTTAATCATGAAGAAAAAGGGAGATATCAGAGTTTAATGGACATAGTGGATTGGTTACTTTACTCTGGTAACGTTGATGAACTATTAACAACAGCTATGAAACATCACTAATAATCTTATTGATTGTTTCGACAAAAACTGCCACAACTTTCACTTAACTTTCAAATTTTAACAAGGCAAACTTAACTAGGCATCAAAAATGAATCCCAAACAGTGAACGTTAATGTGTATATAATTACATGCTTGCACAATGGAGCCTTACATTGAAAAGTGCATTATCTGATAGCTGTCCACTAGAGGGCAGGAGGACAAAACAAGCAGATGAACACACGGCCTTAAAATAATAAGTGTGGTAGTGAAGTGTTGGCATCCAGCAGAGCACAGAGAAGAGGACATCATTAAAAGTGCGTCTACTTTTGTTTGGACTGAAGAGTTCGACTGGAGCACTGCATGAGAGAGGCTTTGCTCAGATAGCACTGGCCAGTTTGGCAAGTTGTTGCTATGATGAGACATATTTTTGTGCAAATCACGCAATATCATTGAATAAGATAACATTTTGATTATTAGCCATCTGAGTTCGTGTGGATTTTTTAATATCCCAATTTGCATGACAGTGACAAAGTTTACAAAAAAATAAAAAAAAAAAAATAAACTGTTGCACCTTAAATTTTGTGTCACATCACATAGAGTTCTGGGTTTGATTCTCATGTCATGTTTCATTGTTCTCCCTGTGTCTTTGTTGGTTTGCAAGTATTCACAGTTTCAGTTGAAAATATGCACAACCCTAATCTCCAGCTAGGTATTCCTGATTTAGACCCAGGTTAGAGGGGTGAGTTGTGGTTATCGTAGATACAGAGGTTGATCCTGGTTTAAAGATGGATCAAATGCAAAAAACAATGGAAACACTCTACTTAATACTGGTGCATTGGCAGTGTGATTTCTGTCATTATGTGCCTGTAGGGATCTAAATCCTTTTCATTGACCTGGCCGCTGAAATTCCTGGTGTGAATCAAAGACGGACACATTTGTTTCATATTGCAACATTAAAATCATTATATCTCTATTTGATCCTCAAGGACTGTTTGCAATCAATTTGTGGCCTTTCTGTGTCTTGTGCATAGGCCTCTTGTTCCATTATGAGGTGTGCGCAGATTGGAGCGGCGCGAGGCTGAGCTGCTCCTGTAATAAGGCTGGGAGATGACTCATCAGCCCAACAGAGCCTTGGAAATCAGGAATGTGGTGCCGCTGGCCTCTGGCTGTGAAGAAAACCTTTGGATCTGAGAGAAAGACAAAACAGACACTCTGCACCAGTGACCGCGAGCACAGCTGTGTACCTGCTGCAACCTGGATTTATGCACCAGCAAATGTGATTCTCATTTTTCTTAACTTAATGGTTAAATTTGCATCATGATGTTTATTCTTTTAGTTATCCTTCTCTCACATCGCTTATCCCATTGTGTATGTATAATAGTGACATAATGTAGGCCTGTCACGATAACAAATTTTGAAGTACGATCTATATTGCTTAAGTAAATATGAACGATAAACGATAATAATATAACAATTTTATGCCACTGACACAATGACCCCAGCAAACTTAGAGCACAAAACTATTCTAAATGTACAATATTGTTAAAAAAAAAATCATGAGATGCAATATATAAATAGCAGAATGAAATACTTTAGTACTTAGTTTGCATCTGTAATGAGTCATGGAAGTTATTAATTCAACTGTCCACAGTTATCATATAGCCAAAAAATAACCAAAAATTTCCTAGAAGTGCAAAGAAATTTTACACAAGATCAATATTAAAAACGTGCCTAATGCAACAACTTAACAAATGTATAATACTTTATACTATGGAAAGACTTCACATTCAATACTTTGGTAATAATAATAATAATTGTATTGTTTCTATAGTTTATAGGAGTTACTTAGTGCTAGTACCGGAGTATCCAATTTCGACTAAGGCTAAAAAGAGATGAACTACAGCATATTTTAATACATGATGGGAAAAGGGGTATGCAGAGTAAATGAACCCCACCAACCCCACAAAACATCAAATTATTGGAGTGTAGGGCCGATATCCTTACTGTAGGGAATTGTGTACAAGCTAAAGTTACATCAACTGCACTTTTTGACGCAAAGCTCCATCCATACTCGCTATATAGTGTCAGACCTCAAATCCTCTGTGGCTGACTAGAAACTTTGAAAACAATCAATGAAGCAGTTAGATTGCAGTTACATTGTACAGTACACATGAGTCTGGGAGATGGTTCCAAAGGAAAGAGTCAAAAAATGAACTTCACAAGACCTCCCCTCGACTGGCCTCACTCTGAAGTCAGGTCTAAGAGAGATACCTGGGGGTCCCTCCATTCACATGGCTTAGGGGGATTCAAGTTGCGGGCTCACTCTAAAACAATCTAAAACAATATAGTAACAGTGGTTGGGAGAATACTCCACCGGTTTTTAGACAGACTTTATCACTTTACGTTGATCCTCCAGGAAATCAAAATCAGGAGATGGGTCAGTGCTGTTGTCCACACCTGGCCAGCCACAAAGTTTTATTTTCGCTACTTTACAAAAATATAAAATCTGGATTGTTTTTGTTGTTGTTGTTGTTGTTGTTTTATCTCCCACAGCGCTGAAGTCGTAAAGACTGACAGGCGGATTAACAAATCAGAGAAAAGCCTGATCCATTCATATCAAAGCAAACATGGCAACTTGGAAACTGTAAAAAAATTAAAAAACTGCACAGACTTCTGCACAGTAAACAGGCAAATGTGAGAGAGGTTTTAATTTTAGTTCTTAACAATATTTGGGAGGAAACGTCATTTGAAACACACTTACGAATAAGCAACTCTGATTAGATCGTCAGTCACTCCCTACTCCTGACAGGTTGTCCAGAGACATTTGTTATGGATGGGTCAAATGCGCAGGAGCACATTCCCTACAGGAACAACTGATATTTGTAGTGACGTTATGCCGGGGGTGTTGTACACGTACCTCTAGAGGAATGCTCATCAGTTACTGTGGTGACACAATGCACACATTACACTGTCAAAAAAGTTTTAAGATGGTCTGTAAACTCAAGAAAAAATACAAACTCATTTTCAGGAGCCTGTGGTCAATACAAGCGTCCATGGTCCTGTTTAGGTGTTTGATTTTCAACAAAAAGGTGAGAGTGACTAACTGTAACTGTTGGCTGATGCTTGTGACTGTAAAATTTTATGTCACAAGTTGTTTGTTTAACAGCACAAATCATCTCACCTGTTTTAGTTTCAGCTAAGACAAATCTTTATGGTCAGTGTTAAAAGAAAGCTTTCATTAAAGTCTAACTTGAGTGACAGAGACACAGACAGAGCAGTGCATCCAGTTAGCATCACACCCCCAGAGAATGTTGATAACTATAATTAATATAGTCTTTGTGTCATTCCAGTGCCTGGGCAAATGAAAACGGGGTGTTTGGAAGGGCATCTGATGGTTGAAAGATGGCACCATGTAAGCGATTGTATGTTTTTGCATTTCTGCTTTGACAAGGCCTTTGCGAATACAGCTTTTATTTTCCAGACTCATAGACTTTTAATGAGGGTATTTCTCCAGCTGCAGTGTTTACTCAGTCTTTCAACATTCCTGGAAAAATTATATTAGAAACATAAAAAAAAAATATAAATGTATTTGCCTCATGATTTTGTCAATGGCCTTGGTCAGCGTAATGTCAAAGAAAAAAAATCATCAGAAGAGAGCAATTCATCTTCCATCTGAATGCACTGACGTCAATCAGCACTTTGTGTGAGGCGCAGGGACGGTGGCCTGCCCCAGTCTGCACAATGTGTTTCACTGCTGTCTCCTGATGCATCATGGGAGGAAAATGCTCCTGGTATAAGCAGTGTATATACATTCTTGGCAAACAGGTTACTTGATAAACGGCATGTAGGTAGACTTTGTGCTCCCCTCGACCCTTTGACATAACACTCACTATTAAGACAATGTAATAATGGCGGGCTGGAGGAAGAGGGGCTGGTGAGTCATAGGTCAGCGGTGGGTGTGAGCGCGTACAATGGAGAGCCTGAGGCGTTTAGGTGCAGGATAACGAGGCCCGTGCATCTCCCAAGTGCCAAACATTAAGAGTTATTACTTCCTTCCTGCTGCTGTACCCACAAGCCCCGAGCCCCTGCAGCCGCACCAGGGTCCACGAGCTCAAATCAGGCAAAAGAAGTGATGCTCGCTCTCGTCTGACTGCACTCTGATGGGAGCGGTTAATGATTTTAAAGCTCCACAGTGTGACTTTTCTTGTAAGGGGCATGTCACCTGCTTGTCTCCATGGTCCAAGGACATTTAATTGCATTTACCGAAATGTTCCACAGTAAGTGTCTCTATCTTGTATGTATTCAGTTGCAGAGGGGTTTTTTTTTTTTTTTTTTTGTTCAAAAGTACTTTGAATACCTTTTTACTGTGAGTCGCATCTCCACAGATCTGAGCTGTGGCCTGGTGGAATCACCTGCTTGTCTCCATGAAAATAGAGAAGTTTAATGTCTGACTGTTCCGGGCAAAGCAATAACATATCCATGAGGGCAATCCCTCTAAAGTTCACCCATAATGTAGGAATTACGTTATGTTATTGATTTATGCTACAGTGTGTTATTTACCTGAAAGTTCTTCTATATGGCAAGACAAGATTATTTGTATAACCCAATTTGTACACAGAGTAATTCAAAGGACTACAAAATAAGAAAGACATTAAAATCACAACACAAAATGCGCTATATTGTGACATGAATGGCTTAGATAAAAATAGAAATGCTATCAGTTGAAAGTGTAGTGTTCTTTAGTATCAAATTTCCATTCACCAAGACCTTTCACATAGTAACTATTTACATAGTTACTTTAGCTAAAACAGTTTTTGTCCTTAAGCAAACAGTGTCAATGGAAAGAAAGGCCTTGTGTTTAGAAAAAAAAGGTTTTGGAAAGGCAGACTTGGGTTATATGCTTCAAAACCACAAACGCATGAACAAGGTAAGGTAAGTGTCTTTTAATACATAAACCATACTATTGCATTGCACATTACAGATTACATCTTTTAACACAAGTTTTGAGATTTACTTGGCCCTTCTATATCAAAAATGTTCAGACTTTGGCTTTTAAGGACAGATGAAATTGAGAGCAGATCTTGTTTTGCACACATGAGCTGTGTTTTCCCAGACCTGAGCGAACTATCTGGTCCTGGACACGATGACGACACTCATAGTTTGGAGATTTGTGCGACAACTTCTGGGAATAGAAAGTCAGACTTACTGAAAGATCCACTGGATAACTTTGGTCTTAGGTATTTTAATAGCCGGCACTTTATCCTCTGTGATGTGTTTCTTGTCCAAGATGACGACAGGTATTTAAACAAGTCTCATTCAGAAATATCCCTCTCACACTTGAAGTATGTAAACAGAAATGTCTTAGCTGGACTTAAATGCATACCTAAATTTAGGGTTTACATTTTTGCTCAGGTCTAAATACATACCACAGTCTTGTTTTCCAATAGGAGCCATTTGGTCACCACTAAAATATCTCTGTGTGGAGGTTGGTATCTGAAATATTTAGTTTGTCCAAATGTAGAAAGTGTTAAGAGTCAGGTTTGTGCTCGAATAACAGTGGCTCCATTGTTCGTGCCTTGACTTAAATAGGACACCAGTCATGATTATAAACGTTACAATATAATTAGTACTTTCCAGGAAGTTTTTAAGCAAAAATACTATTTAAATTTTCACCACCTCTTTTAGGCACTATTAACATTATTCTTTAATTCAGCACTTTTGATTTAATAAAGCCGGTCTTTCTGAAGATATTTAAATGCAGGCTCAAAACATTTCTGTTTTCTTGTAAATAAGACTGAAAAGATCGTATCTGTGCTCTTACCTTTTACAGGTCCTATATTACACAAAATTGCTGTTATAATGTTGTTAACTCCTTAAAAACATGCCTGGATTTGTGTTTTGTTTGATTCACACATTTGAGTAATTCTGTTTTACAAGTTTGTCTACATCTCTGAAGCACAAAAGGCCCAGTTTCACCTTATGATGTCATGTAGTTTTCAAATTCACAGCTCCTCTTTGTTCAGTAGAGCTCCAAATGATTCTAGTGATGGTGTATGCAGTCTAAAAACACAGTTGAGTGCTCCCTGTATTACTCTATGACATCACAAGGTGGAGCAGAGTGTTTTCTGCTTGAGCAAAAAACTCAGCCTAAATATGCAGGTTTGTGTGTTAAACATGGATGAAACAAAACACAAATCTAGGTCTGTTTTTGATGAGGAAACAAAATTATCACATACATCAGAAAACAGTGTAATATGGGCCTTTAAAGTAAATTGTATAAGAATTATTTATGTATTATCTGTTTGAATTGTCACACTTTTGGGGTTGAAGAATGTAGAGAGACATTTGGCAAATTGTTGAACCAGGAATCAATCTCACAACACTGAAGCAAGCCCAGAGCCCAGAATACACACGCAGCATAGACTACCAGACTCCTGAGCAGCCCAAACCACTTTTGTTGTTGTGAGTAATGGTAAAATCACAATAATGGTCAACACTGTAATCTCAAAATCTGACATTGTTTTAAACAATGGGAGCAAGTCATGAAAGAATCTATGATCACATGGACTGAACCTTGTGCTGAGAGGCTAACCACTCTGCCACACTATACTCTACACTATCTGACAATCCTGCACTGGTAACTGTTGGAGCATATTGTCCATTAATATTGCAGCCACTGTTGCATAATTACACCAGAATAAAAATACATCATATTAAGTCACATAGCAACAAGTGCTTTCTTCATCGGTCAACATGCAGCACTCACAACCTTGGGCCTATTTTCCCAGCATAATTATTACAGTTGCATAATTAATTACTTTCATATGACTCACAGCTTATCTGGATAAATATTACTTTTACCATACCAATTAACTTAAAGTCATTAATACCATATATAGTCATATACAGTCACTCGGATCCAGTTGTTGGAGATATTTGTTTGCGGCAAGTGGTAATAAAAAGTCGCTCTGTTAATGTGCCCTCCTACGATTCGAGACTATGACTCATATCTAAGCTTCACTGCAGAGATGTGATGAGAATACTTATCAAGACAACCATCCCAAACTTACACCTGCTCTTGGGAAATGTAGTAAGAAATTTATGTTCGATGCCACGATACTCAGACACACAAGTGGACTATTTATTATGTATGCTGCTTGATGTTTAAAGGTGCACTGTGTAACTTTTAAAGGGAGGGTTCATCACTTGCTTGTATCCAGGGGAAGTTGTTGCTTTGCCTGAAATGTTCCACAGTATTGCATCACATGTGTAAAAATGTCTTAAAAATCATGCATTCTTAAAAGAGCAGGGTCACTTATCCATAGATCTGACCTGTAATGTGGCCCAGTAGCGTCGCCTGCTTGACTTTATGGAGATAGATGTTTAAGGTCATACTATGGAACATTTCAGCAGAAGTATCTCTGTGGATATGAGCTGATGACCTTCCATCAGAAAAGTTGCACCTTTAAATCAATCCATTAAATATGCAGAAGGCAGAGGTAAGCAAGCCACTAGACAGAAAGATGGCCTTTTACGCCAAAACATATTTTCAAAAGTTGCAATGTTACGAAGGAAGTTTTCCTAAAGGGACGGGGGAAATGCAAGCTGACCAACTGAAATAACTTGTTTGACGTCATGACTATTTTTAGCAGGTAATATATGGGTGTGGAAGTGCCTTTTCATGTTCAAAATACGCCGGAAAAAATATCACAGACTACGTAGAGCCGGTGTACACGTGCACGGACATGTGTGCGAGAGAGTGAAGATATCAGGCAAATTCACACCTGCTGATCAGCTCTGTTGTTTGCACATGTGTTGATAGACAATGACTTTAAAGAGACAGTACACGGACACAGAGGAGATTGGGCTTAAACAGGAAGTCAATCAAGAGAAGCTGCAGAATCAATATGGATCCATTCCAAAACATTATCTCATACTTTACATCAATTCCAGATGGGACTAGATAAAAGTATCCAGCTTTACTCAGTTATGTTAGGGTGAGACACTTTTCTTAATAATATAATAATTCCAATGCAAGGGAAGGTACTAGGGGTGTAACGATATCCAAATTTCATGATACGATATTGTCACGATATGAAGCTCACGGTATGATATTTATTGCATTATCATGTGCTCACGGTATGGTCGGGAGGCTCACGATTACGAATGTAACAATATCCAAAATTCTCGGTACGATATTTTCACGATATATATATCATGGTACCATATTAATTGGGATATTTTGTGGAGGCTAACAAAACTGTTAATATGCTACTTTTTCCTCTTAAAGTCTTGACAAGACTTAACCCAAAGAACTAAGATGTGAAGTACTTAGAACTGTTATTTCTTCATGTAGTCTAATCTGAAATAGAGCAAAGGATCATGGTCTATGTAGTTCCTTCTGTCTTTTTGCTGCACCATAACTCTTAATTTAAGCAAAGAGACTTGTAATTCGATATATTATGATGTCCACAATGTTAGTGTGAGAACTTTGACGATACGATATCACAATATTTCAGTTATTGTTACATCCCTATGAGGTACACTTTATTGTTTATGATGTCACAAGGTGGAGCAGAGCATTTTGACTGAGACAGACTAATAATAAAGGATTACTCAGATATGTGTTATATGAAACAAAACACCAGTCCAAGTATGTTTTTGATGACCTGACAAGATTATAACATGACTAAAAGCTCCCAAGAGTCAGTTTGGTTTAATATAGGATCTTTAAGCTGGCCAAGACTATGTAGCTAGAGGATAAGCATTTTTAAGGAAAATCAGAGAAACCAAGACAGGGTAAGAACTCTACACAAAAATGTGACCACCACCAATATGAGCACCACTGTCTGAATGTGGTGTGCGATAATGATGGTGGGGAAGGGCAGTGGTGCAGATTGACAACCACGTTTACACTAAATGCAATTCATAATGAAGTACAGTTTTATAAAACAAAGGACTTATTATTGGTATGTGTTTGGATATGCTGTTCACAGAAGGATATAAACCAAACTAAATATTGTTATCACATAACATTGGTGGAAATGTTTAAACACAAAACGTGACCTCTTGAAAATAGATAAAATATGTGGGTCTGGACCTAATAAATGTAACACCAGTTTTAGAGGATGAGAGCAGTCAAAGGGGACATCAGGATCCTTGGCAACAGTCTCCATTTTGACACCTCCTTTTGATTTCAGCAGAAAACCCAGACCCCCGACATGAAACACTTTTACTGACTGTTGGAGGAAAGATCCATAAATCTCCAGGTGCACAAATGTAATGTCAAATCCATTCATTCTTTAAAGGTGCACTATGTAACTTTTCTGTTGGAAGATCCATCATCTCCTTGTTTCCATGGAGATGTTACCGCTACGCCATGGAGAAAGGTCAGATCTGTGGAGGTTATCCAGTTCATAGTAGGAATTCTTGCTTTTCAAAGTTTTAAACACAGAATAAATACAAGATAGAAAAGTTCAATGTCATATTTCCATGGAGACAAGCAAGTGTCAGACGCCACACCAGAAAAGTTGCAAAGCACATCTTAAAAATAAAATTACAATTGTTAGTAAATACTAGGGATGTAACGATACCCAAGTCTCATGATACAATATCGTCATGGTATGAACTTCTCGGTATGATATTTATTGCAATATCTTGGGACAATTAGGAATGTAACAATATCCAAATCTCTCTGTACGATATTTTCACAATATACATCTCACTGTACGATATTTATTGCGATGGTTTGTGGAGGTTAAACAGCTAAAACTGTTAATATGCGACTTTTCCTCTTAAAATGCCTTGACAAGACTTAATCCAAAGAACTAAGACTTAAAAGTGCTTAGAACTGTTATTTCTTCATGTAGTCTACACTGAAATGGAGGAAAGGATCATGGTCTATGTAGTTCCCTATGTCTTTTTTTAAGCTTCGATATATTGTGATGTCCATGATATTATTATGAGAACTTTGATGCTACGATATCACGATCTTTCGGTTATTGTTACATCCCTAAGAAATACTACTGGGTCTTCTTTTAGGTGTATCTGGTTCCACTAGTGATATAGACTTTCATATATTTTAATATTTACCCCACATATTCTCTCAGGGACCAATTTAATTTAGCTTAATTCAGTAATTCAATCAGTTTAATTCATTGTTCATTTTTGTTTTATTTAATTTTTTTAGTCCTGGTTCAACTTAAATATTTACTTAGTCCTATTTAGCCCTGCTTTGAACCCATTTTACATTAGACGTTTTAGACCAGTCCACAAATGAGTCCCATCATGTTCCTTTTAATAATGGCCATTTTAGTCCATTGAGTCAAACAATTAAGATCATCTGATAGAGATATAATGCATCATATCCCCTGTCAACAGCAGACATTGTTCAGTCAGTAGGGGGAGAAAACACTTCACGTCTCTGTCCAAGCTTCGTCTTCTTCTTCTTCTCCTCCTCTTCTATTTGTGTCCCTCCTCCCCCCTGCCCCCCTTCTCCTCCCCCCTCCTCCCCCTGCCGATCAGGCGCTATGAGTCAGAGAGTGGCACACTGACTGAAGTGGCATGGCCAAAGTGTACAGCCTGGCCCGCGTCTCACTGTCCAGATTTTATGAATAAGTGTCGTCTCCTTAAACCTGCCTGAGTCACTGATGGAACTAACTTTAAAACATGTTGATGATATTGACTCTCGCGCGTGTTTGTGTGTGTGCGGAGGAGAGACAAAGGGAGACAGGGATGAGAGGAGGAGAGAGATGAGAGAGACCAAGGGACAGAGAGAGTGAAGTGAAAGGGAGAGAGGGAGAGAGGAAGAGAGGGGTATGAGAGAATGAGGGAGAGAGAGGGGTGAAGAGAAAGGGAGAAGGTGCTGAGAGATAGAGAAAGGGAAAGAGGGAGGGAGAGAGAGGAAGAGACAGAGAGGAAAAGAGGGATGGAGGGAGAAAATGTGAGAAAAACAGGGACGGCGCGAGAGAGCGGATGAAAAGAAAGGAAGACAGAGAGGAGAAAGACAGAGAGAAGAAAGTACTAAATAGAAAATGGATGGAAGAGAAAGGGGGGCAGTGAAGAAGGGAGGGAGAGAAAGAGAGAGAGGGAGGGGGCAGAGAAGGAGAGAGAGAAACAGAAAGAGAGAGAGGGAAAGAGAGAGAGAAAAAGAGGTTGGGAGAGAAGGGAGGCAGAGAGACAGGTGACAGAGAGACAGAGAGAGGTGATCTGAGGGCCTTAGGGATTTTGTCAAGGGCACAAACCTGTCAGAAGTGAAGGACATGTTAGTATCTTATAAACAGTATTGACTAGTTCTCTGAAAGCGTCATTTGTTCTCAGCACTAATGAAAAAAAAAAAAAAAAAAAAAAAAAAAAAGAAAGACTTACTGTATTTCTTTTGGAGGTTCTGTAAATTATTTAAAATGAAAAAGCTGATTGTTGGTAACCCTCAAACTCCAAGCTGCTCCCCCTCAGGCACAGCTAAAGAAATAAAAGAGATTATAATTTTACCATATCGCACATACAGCATCTCAATCGATTTATTTGGTATTGTGTATTCTCCTCAGATGATACCTAGAGCTGATTTGTGATTAATCTGTCCTATATTAAAATGTAATACGAGTGGTCCTAAAATATTTCATGCCAAGTTCTAAGATAATATTTGGATCTAAGAGGTTAAGGTTCAGGTCTGTTGTTGCTTTGCAGTGACGTTCTACTCCATGCACACACTAGCAAACACTGTCAAAAAGTTTTAAAAACTCAAAAAAATAAAATAAATAAATAAACCAAAAAACTCCAAAAATAAATAAATCTGCTCACCTGTTGTAGTTCTAACTATGTCAGTTCTTTCACGTCAGATTGTGTTAAAGGGACAGTTCAGAATTTTGGACATAGGGCTTCATTTCCTAGTTAGGCAGAGTGTTGGAGACGTGTGGAGACACTTTTTCAAATATTCAACCCAGTCCTTGTGTTTCCAGAGGTCGCTGGTGCTGGGCTAGTGCACGTCAATGGCCATAGTTAACCTGCCACTAAAAACAGTCTTACCCACTCCACAAAACACCCAAAGCAAAACTATTATTATGCCAGCCTGTCGATGTAAATGTCTGTGTTGACAGAATAATGTTTGAAATAAAACTAACCTTGCATCGCATGAATCATCGCATGTTGAGGGTCTATTTTCTCATTTATATCAGTCCACCGCTGCCAAGCTTTCTATCAGGAAGTACAACTCGCTGCTGCTGCTCAGACATAAATCCTTCAAATGCAAGGTTGGTTTTACTTTACTTACTTTAATTTTTCTCTCGACACAGGCATTAACATCGATAGTCTGGTGTTATAATAGTTTTGCCTTGGGTGCACTCTGAAGTGGGTAAGACAGTTTTTAGTGGCAGGATAACTATGGCCATTGACATGCACCAGCCTAACACTAACAACCTCTGCAAATACAAGGGCCGGATTGAATATTTTAAAAAAGTGTCTCCACACGACTCCAACACTCTGGCTCACTAGGAAATGAGGCCCTATGTTCAAAATACCAAACTGTCCTTTTAAAACAAAACTCAGATTACAGTCTAACTTTAGTAGCAGAACTTCAAATAGAGTTTCAGTTAGCATCATATCAGACTGACATCATCTGCAAAGTATCAATACTAAATTATGACTTGTAGTTACAGATATTCCATATTTCCAAATATAAAGGATTGAACCTAACAAGAACCTACTACAGAAGAAGCTACAAACATTTTTATTAGTAGGCAAGGCAAGGCAAGGCAAGACAAATAAACTTGCCTTGCCTTGCCTTGCCTTGCAAGGCAAGTTTATTTGTATAGCACAATTCGTACACAAAGTAATTCAAAGTGCTTTACAGAATAAGAAATACATTAAAATCATAATAAAAACAAATCAAAACATAAATAATCATGAAGATTAAAATTTAAAAAGAGAGACATAAATTGGAGAGAAGAGTGCAGAATGAAAACCTTTCAGTGATATGCACAGTTAAACAGAAATGTTTTGAGCCTGTATTTAAACAGCGTCACAGAAGAGTCTGTCTCACATGTTCAGACTGTTCCAGGTTTTAGCTGCATGAACCTGAAACGCTGACTCCCCTTGTTTAGTCCTGACTCTGGGCACCAGCAGGAGGCCGGTCCCTGAGGTCCTCAGAGTGCGAGATGGTTCATATGACACTAACATGTCACAGATGTACTTTGGTGCTCGGCCATGGAGAGACTTGTACACAAGCAGAGCTGCTTTAAAGTCTATTCTCTGAGGCACAGGAGCCAGTGCAGAGACCTGAGCACAGGACTTATGTGCTCGTACTTCCTAGTTCGAGTAAGGACCCGAGCTGCAGCGTTCTGGATGTTCTGCAGCGTCTCACAGCTCGTTTGGAGAGACCAGTGAGCAGACCATTACAGTAGTCTAATCTACTGGAGACAAACGCATGGATAAGTTTCTCCAAGTCTGCTTTAGACAGTAAACCTTTGATTTTTGCTATGTTTTTTAGATGGTAAAAGGCTGCGGATGTTATTGATTTGATGTGGCTGTTAAAGTTCAAGTTTTTAGTAAAGAAATAACAACTTTTGCTGGCCATTCAGAAAAACACAAACAAAACGTGCCGTGGCCCTCTTGTGTACTTAGGTATATTGCAAACCGAAAAACAAATTTACTGCTTATAAATAACTTCACATTGAGCACTGTTAACCCAAATCTAGGTGGTTTGTGTGAATAAAATGGATGTTCTAGTTTGTTTTTATGCTCAGACTGATCTGCTTAGCTCATAAAAATCACTGGTGCTGTACAAATGCTGGTGAAACTTGTTGTATTACAAAGCCATGCTGACAAGTGGGAACATGGAGTCCTGGGGTTCTTTACCTTTGTTGCCCTTGCTCTATGAATTGCACAGAGGCTGTTTTATTATTTTATTTTCCTTCACTGATTCTACTGAAGAAAACACACTGTACTAAATAGTTCAGATCAGGTCTAAACTAATAGAAAGGAACCAAAATTAAATTGTGATTATACAGCTGATGATTGTACCAGAAGCAGCTACCCTGTGTAAATAAACTATAGATGGATTTTCAAAGCGATGTGCTCTGATCAAGTGGGACTTAACATCCAATCAGGGCATGTTTCATCCCTACTTCATAGATTATATAAACTGTAATCAGTCTTCAACGTTTCTCTTGATGTTGCTTGCAAATCACTATATAATTTGAGACCAGTACAAACATTAGATTTCTCTTCGGAACATTGTGGTGTAAAACATCTTTTTCCTCTTTCGATTATAATCTCGTTGTTATGTTTTTATACGAGAGCTGACATCTGCTGTGGATTCATTCAAAGCTGCAGCCATGTTAGCAAAGCTCTGACTAGACTCTGATCGCAATAATAACCTGCACTTAACCCCTGAGAGAGCAGCCGCTAACGTCCAGAGAGGTCAAAGGTGAAAGGTCAAGGAGTCGCTGACACTGACACAACTAAGGTTAGGGTCTGCTGTGATGCTACCACTGGACATGTGTGGAAAGACAATGGATGATTGTATTACATCTATTTAACCCTAAACTGGCTTTGTTACAGTGTTGTTACCTTCTAAAACCTTGAATAATCGATGATATGTGACCATTAAACATAAGGGGAAAAAACTAGGATATCTTAAGCATATTAAGCCCACCACATAACATTTAGATCAAAGATAGACAAAAATACATCGTATTCATTATGGATGCTTTTATTCCACTAAAATCCCTTGAAAAACATGCACCCATACATGCTTTGAGTGGGCTAACATTTTACAGACCTGACTTGTAACTTAGCCAGGGGGTGGGCTTGTCTACATCGACATTTTATTGCTTTGCCTGGAATGCTCCACAGTATTTCTTTATTTGGTGGCACGGTGGCTGAGTGGCTAGCACTCATGCCTCACAGCAAGAAGGTTCTGGGTTCGATCCCCGGGTTGCCTGGGCCTTTCTGTGTGGAGTTTGCATGTTTCTCCCCGTGTCTGGATAGGTTTCCTCTGGGTGCTCCGGTTTTCCCCATCAACCCAAAACATGCTACAGGTCTCCATAAACAGTTGATAGTCATGGTCAGTTAAATACAATCAATTCAATCATTGTGTCCTTAGGCAAGACACTTCACCCACATTGCCTAGTATGAAAGTGGTGTGTGTGTGTGAGTGATGGTGGTGGTCGGAGGGACCGATGGTGCCGAGTGGCATGGCAGCCACATTTCTGTCAGTGTGCCCCAGGGCAGCTGTGGCTACCATCACCAGGGTATAGAGTGAATGAATGATGCTGTGTAAAGCGTCTTTGGGGACAGAAAATGTCTGTGGAAGTGCTATATAAATAAAGACTTACTTACTTTATGCCACCAGAAAGTTACACAGTGCTGCTTTAATGTCTCTAACAACTGAATGTATTTTCTTTAGACTCAGCTTTGTTTTTATTTTTTAAAAGTAAATCTGCAAAAACAGCTTAGATTTCATTGTAAATGTCAGTCTTATGTCATGTACTTTCTATAGTTTACTCAAATTATGTTTTACAAATATTGTTACAAATGCACGCTGCTCTGTCGATGTGAAAACTCCTGCCTCTTTCCATTTAGTTCTAGGCCCATAGGAATACATTATTATGGTACCTCCAAATCCTGAGTAAAGCTGGATAAGTTGACAAGCTCTGCAAAGTGAGAAGCTAAATCGCTTTAGCAATCACTTCTCTGTATTGAAATCCACAAAGATCGTTTTCTGCTTATGAAATGAATTTGCAGTCATGAAAAAATCTTAACTGCCACATCATGATAATCTTCTCTCAAACTGGAAACACTCTATTCCACGTTGTGATGTCACGTGGTAATACAGGAAGTGGTTTTTAAAATCCATTCAGCTTCATTTGGAGGATTTTCAGCTCTGCTCTTGCAATCTCTACTGACCTAAAGGTAAAAGGTAGTTGTTTGTGTAATATAGGGCCTTTAATCAAATGATTTAATCAAATACTGAGATAAGTGATCACAGTAGAAGATTCCAGCGACATCAGCGTTATATACTGTATGTATTCAGATGCACCTCTTGACCTGTCCTACACAAAGGACAGTCCTGCACCAAAATGACTCACGCCCTCATATCATGCACCACCAGACACATGCAAATTCACCACTCAGTCTATCAATAGAAAGTGTCCACAGAACATCATAAAACCATGGTCCGGCGTGCATGCTAATTGTTCTGCCGTTTGAAGAAACTCAAAGTGAATATGTGATTTGTCAATTGATTCTTTTTCTCTCAGGCTATGAATAAAATGCTTTAATTATTGATGTGCTGACGTCAGATGTCCGCCTGAATGTTGTATGTGGTGCAGACCTCTTCTCTCTCTCACTCGCCCTTTGCTCCCCCCCTCTCTCTCGCTCTCTCCTGCTGCACTTGCCCTACCTGATGGAGCCGGACACAACAATGAACAAGTGTTGTCAACTGTCTGAAGGCATGGTCAAAATGAATATCTGCATCCCTTAGTATTTTATTATGTCCAGATTTGGGTTGCTTTAGTTTGAGTCTGTTTACTCAATTTTTACAAGAAAAACAAGACCAAAATTGTATGTTTGTCCTTGGAAAATGTTCAAACATATGGCTATGGGTTGAATAATGAAAATGTCAAACTGAAGAGCTCTCCTCACAAATAAATAGTTGTAAACATTGGAAAAATATTAAGTTTGTCACAAGAGTAGAGTATCAAAATAAGCAAATGAGGATTCAATAACAGGCATTCAAACTAGACGTTAACTTCATATCTAAGTGGGTGACCTTTCGCACACTGACTGGAAGGTTAACAGATCAATTCCTGAAACCAGGGAACAGACAATTCAGTGTCCTCACCTCCACTGTCGGCAGCACCTGTGTTTCAATGGCTGCCATGTTTCCATCATTAATCAATCACAATTTCTGATTTAATTATTTTTGTCTAATCAAAAATAAATAAAATTAGTTTTCAGTATTAATTTCCTAAAAAATAAACAATACAGAGTTTAATTATTGTCATTTAACACAAAACAAGCAAATTTCGTCTAAACTCTGCTCCAAAACACATGCTTTTTCTGATTGGATTGGCTGTAGACCTCTCAGACCCAAGTTGATCATTAGAAATGACTGAATCCTGATCTTAATTAAAATTTAATGAACTTCTCAGCTCTAGAACTGAAAAAGTGTGCAAAATAAATAAAAACTGTACTGTTACTCAATGTTACTCAAGTTGATTGTCAAGAAAATCATATGATACAAGAAATATGTACATTACTATGAGTTATATAAAGTGATTATATAAAGCCAGCTTTCTTATACAAAGCCATTCACAACACATCTCACTAAACCATTCTTCTCGAGCACTTGAGCATGCCTTTGCCTGAGATATTCCACCAACGTTTAACTCCAGTGTGACTCATGGTGTTTTAATCAAACGTCTATATTTTAGTCCTTATTGTAATATAGTATCCATGGCCACAAAAGTCAAGGCATCTAAAAAAATCTCCCTCCACTTTATTTGAAATTGAAGCCTCATTATAATGGAGAGGAGTTGATTATGTGAAGTGGAGATGGAGACAGGCTGGACTGGCGTGTGGCACACCGGAGAGGGGAGAAGCTCTGGGGGAGGAGGGTGGAGGGAGGCGAGAGGAGGGGGAGGGCGGTTGGGTGGGTGTGGGTGTTTGGGTTTGGGCGGGGGAGAGAGGCAGATGCAGAGAAATGTGAGAGGGTGTCTGTTGGGCTGTGATGACGCTGAGCTGCCGCTGGTGGAGAGCTGCTGCCGAGGCCGTGGCTCTGACTCACCTCGTCCCCACGGGGTTCTGCTTTGACGTCACTCACCCGCGCTGTGGCATCTCTGCTTCAACTTCACTGTGAAAGCCAGCAGACATACTACAGCTATCCATCCAGCCAGCTCTCGCTTTCTAACCCTCTATCTACTTTTCTCTCTCCCCTTCCTCCCATGTTTTCTTTCCTTTCCTCTCCCATTCCTCCCTCTTTCTCTCTCTCCATCTATCCATCTCTCCCCTCTCTCCATCTGCTTTTCTCTCGCTATCCTCTTCCTGACTTGTTTTCTTTCCTTCTCTCTCCCATTCCTCCCTCTTTTTCTCTTGCCATCTACCTATCTCCCTTTCTCTCTTTTCTACCTCGCTCTTTTTCTGTCCCCCTCTCTCCCACACTCTCTATCTATCCATTTCTCTCTCCAATTCATCCCTCATTTTCTTTCCTTCTTTCTCTCCTTCCATCTAACTCCCTTCCTCTGTCTCCCATTCCTCCCCCTCTCTTTCTCTCTCTCTCTCCATCTTTCTCTCCATCTATCTCCCTTTCTCTCTCCCATTTTCCTTTTCTCATTAGCTTTCTCCCTTTCTGCCTCTCCCATTTCTCCCCTCTCTCCATCTAGACATCTCTCCCTCCTTTTCTATAACACTCTCTCCCATTTTCTCTTTTTCTCTCTATCTGTCAAGCTCCCGTTTCTCTCTCCCCTTCCTCCCTGTTTGCCTCCTTCTCTCACCTCACCCCCTCTCTCAGTCTGTCTCTCCATCTATCTGCATCTTTCCCTTTTTCTCTATCTCCCTCAAAATCTCTCTATCCCTCTTTCCATCTCTAAACTCTCCCCTTCTCTCTCTCTTTTTTCCATGTCTTTCCATCTCGGTCTCTATCTCCATCTCTCCTCTCCTTACCTCTTCTCTTTCCCCCATCCCTCCTTTTTACTCTCAGAAAATATTTGGGTTTCAAAGTACTTCATAAAATATTTCAGACATAATAAATATATATCAATACAGGACTAAACTAAGTACAAACTAACCCAAAACTACTTAAACAAAACTAAAACAGACTTAAACATCTGTAATCATGATTCAATAAACCTGAAAAAAGCAGAAATATACAGAAAATACAAATCTATTAATTAAATAAACCATTGCAGATGTACCACAAATTGCCCAAGCTCCACACTTTGACAAAACTTCTTTATATAATAATTTACGTACTGCTCTGCATAGAGGTTTTCTTGTCCATATATCTGTATCTATCTCTCTATCTGTCTCCTATTCCTCTGTCATATTTCTCTCTCTATCCACACCCCTCTCCTATCATTCTCTCTTTCCCTGTCCTTCTCTCCCTCTCTCTCTATCTCTATGAATCTATATATTCATCTATATATTGGTATAGTTAGAGGTACAGAGTGTTTTCTGTCTGTCCACATTCACCTGTCCTGTGTTCTGGGTCGTATTTTAGCCCCAGTGTAAAGTGCAGATGTGACTCACTCTGTGTTAAGTCTAAAACAGTACTCTGAGCTCTACCCTAATAATAGTAGCACATGTCTAACAATAGTTTAAGTTGTACAGTGTAAAAGAGTTTCTTGCTGCTTCGATGCTTGTCTAACTTTGGCTCTTTGAACACGCCCAACGAGCTCTGTGCTGATGTAGGGGGACTAAACAAAAACAACCACCACCTCTATCAAAACAATGCAGAAAATGACAGTTTCACAGCACATTTTCTACTTCTTTGATATAATGCCATAATAAGCATATGGGCCTGGGATTTGCAAATGTGGAAACCAGTCTTGCTCCATAACAGTTTGAATAAAACAGTAGCCCATTTGGTTTGCAGAACTTTGTCATAGTAATAATATACTGAGCTGGCAGTACATATTTTTAAGTACTCACATGAATGCACAATAACATTCAATAGGAAGGAATCACATTAACAAATATGGCATGCACATAGAATTCTGAAATAGATGAAGCACATATTGAATATAGACTCGTTTAGACTTATAAAAACATTTCCCCCCATATGTGTGTACTTGCTTACATTTACATATTTCACTTGAAGGTGCACTGTGTAACTTTTCTGGAAGTGTGTCTTGTTTCCATGGAAATGCTTTGGTTTAAATTGTCCACAGTATGGTATTAAACTAATCTGTCTTGCATTTATTGCTCAAAAATAGAAAAAAAATCAATTCTCCATAAATCTAACTTGTAAGTCTCCATGGAGATTCATGAGCTTATGGCTATACTCTGGAACATTCAAGGCACATCTCCATGGAGACAAGCAGATGAAGTGCAGCTTTAAGGTTTTTAATAAACAAGCATGCTCCTACTCCAATCGGTGTGGTATGTTCTTATCTCAGAAACTGTAATGAGTGAGGATCATCTGGTCAAACTTTTAACTATAAACATGCATGTCTGTATTTGTGTTAGAAAAGAGAGTCCAAGAATATGAGATTAGATTTCCAAATATTTTCTTACTGCTGATTACTCCCTTAAGGCAATTTAGCAATGAAATGCTCCCAGAAGCGCTAACAGATTTAGGATTTGGGACATATGGTGCATTTGCCCAGAAATAATGCATATCGGATACAGATGTTATAACAAGAAGTCTGTAAACAAAGATTGCTATAGTGATAAATCTTTTTCACATGGGACCAATGGAGTATCCAACCTGCCCCACAGGAGACATTACAAGAAAGAAAATGGATATATGACACTATACAATTAGCAAATTCTGTAAAGAGAGCTGATGTATCCACACTTGGGACCTGCACTCTAACTTAACTTATGTATGCCACTTTGGTTTTCAAATGGGCCCGTATGACGCTATTTCTGATATTATAATGTTGTTTCCTCATCAAAAACATACCTGTTTAACACAGAAATCCTGCATATTTAGGCTGAGTTCTCCTCTCAAACTGAAAACACTCTCATCTTGTTATGTCATGCATCATCCATAATACAAGAAGTGTTTTGTTTCATTCACACATGTTTGAGTAATCCCAGTCTACATCTCCAAGGCTCAAAATGCTCTCTTTCTCCTTGTAGTGCCATGAAACAGTTATTTTCAAGCTTCCTTTAGCCTTTTGTTCAGTACCAATTGGCAGTTCCAGGGCTTAAATCATCCAAATGATTCTAATGAAGGTGTATGGTGTTTAAAAACACAATAGAGTACTTCCTGTATTACTACATAACATCTTAAGGTGGAATCAAGTGTTTTCTGTTTTAGAGAAGAACTGTCTAACGCTGAAATATGTAGGGTTTGTGTATTAAACATGTGTGAATGTAACAAAACCCAACTCCAGTTATGTTTTTGATGAGGAAACATTATAACATAGAACAGAAAATTGTGAAATATGGGCCCTTTAATTGAACGTTATTTCAGTTTATCACCAATCCTGTTACATTGTTGTCTCAAATCTGTCATTACACACTGAGCCATTCTGCTGTGTTGCCTTGAGCCTCTCCCACCGCGAGGATGCACCACCACTTCCCACCCGATCACGGAGCCAGGAGGGTGGGGCGGAGGGTGAGGGGGTGGTGGCGAGGCTGGCCTTGGTGCACGCTCTCTCTGTCACATAAACAGCATTAGCCCCTTTCACACCTACGGGTCTCCTCCAAATGCCGCGCAGGGCACTCAGAAGCCAACAAAAGCGCGTCACCTGTCACGAATTACCAACCAAACCTAATCGGAGCACATGAGGATACGAGCCAAAATGCACTTCACACCTGTACAGTGGCCAGGCGTGTGCTAACCGCAGACGAGCAGGGGCAGACTATAGGCAGATCCATCTATAAGTCCTGAGCGTGCGTAGCAGTGAGTCACATACCTGTCTTTCTAAACTGCTGCAGCAGAATTAATATCCCACGGCTCCCCAGGGACCAAACACAAATGTGCATGTGTGGCTGGAGGTGGGCGGCTGGCATTATAATCATGGGATGAACACAGTATTAAATTCATTATACAAGAAAGTGCTGGGGCCATTTACTCCTAGCAACGGATCCAGATCTATACAGAGGCGGACAGTTAATCTGTGATCAAATGTTGAGAGGTTAGTTACAATAAGTGAATCGTTTTGGGGGAGTTGCGGTGTTTTGGAGTTTTCAGAGTGTAAATATTGTATATGTAGATAATTATGGAGCGGATAATTATAAATAAATAAAAGAATAAACACATTTCGGTGCCACTTGACATTAAAGCTTAAAAAGCCTTAATAAAGCATGGGAAAAATCTGAGCACTTAAGAATGATTCCAACTTATTAAGTATTTAATAATAACCTTAATAACCTACCTGTATCTCCTAAATTTACAGTATGCTTTGATAGTTTATTAGGCCAAACTCTGTAGAAATAGCTCTTAACTCCATCTAGCGGCACTAAGATACAGAAGAGGCAAAACATGCATTGATAATAAGCGCATTGATAATAGCATGCACATATGCACATAAAATAGATTTACACATGTAGCTCACTAATGAAAAATACATTAAACAAATTCAGAGATACTAATTAAAAGCTTGTGAAAAAATGTCCTTCTTATGCTGTTGCCTGGAAACCACCTTTACAAAAGTGAGAAAGAGTTTGGGAACAGCTGTGTGAGCTGTACAGGCACAAGGCTGGACTTTGACTAAGCCCCAAACACAAAGACAACTTTCAGACTGACCTCCAGCGGGGACAGGCCACAAAGCTTTAAATAACATGAGCTTTACAGATGGAGACGGGGAATACACTGAAATTACATGGGTGCTATTTGCCTTATTATATCATTATAGGTTAGGAATGACATTCTAAATAGTGTCAGGCTTTTGCCATGTACTCAGTCTTGGGAGTGGCACAGACTGCACGAGGGAAAATTTAAGTAAGAATTTAAATGAATTCAGGGAAATGTGAGCACTGAGACACATGAGATTTTTAGCCTCAGAGTTTGACATCTTGACAATTATATTGGTTTGGAAACAAAAAATAAAGATCAATATTCCAAGGATTAAGCACAGTTTGCTTGCCTTATAACTTTTTGTTCGGCATAACTTCTTACAAGTGGTTGTTTTCATGGTCAGCTTTATTTAACAAGTCTTGGCCCCATTTTAGATGAGCAGCACATGTTCAGATAAAAAACAAAACAAACAAACAAAAAAAAAAAAACATTTCAATGTATATCAAAAACTGCAAAACCTGCTACCTGATTATCTCCACTGAGATAGATAAGTTAAATATCATATTGTGGAGCAATGAAGTAGCTGGCACCACCCCCTCCTCTCATCAGAAAAGTTACAAAGTGCATCTTTAAATACAGAATAAATAATGAGGTTATACTATCTCTTGTTTGTTGTTGTTTGTTTTTCTGTTTAAAATGTGAAATAGGTCAAAAGCCACACATCTCCTTAGTGTTAGAGCAGATTCTCATCACTGTTGTACCCACTCGTTGTAACCAGGTCTTGGGGAGGATGCGTTGAAGCCAAGATGGTGACTGTTAGTGAATCATTTACACCCAGACCAACTCTATCATTGTAACCCCAGGGAGTGACCTCAGTTACATGCCATTCACCACAGCTCTCTGCCAAATGGACCACTGCTGGGAATATTGCAGGCTTGGACTCAGATAGGCAATTTTAAATTCACAGCGATAATGGCCGTAAGTGGGGGGAGTAGTGGGAGCTGTGGTAAGATATAGACCTGTATGTTAGTGATTTTATTCTGCTGACATGTTTCTATTGCTGTACTGCTATAGAGGCTGATTACATGGACATTTACTGCATTAGATCCTAACAACTAGGTACAACTACAACAACAACATTTCTGTTGGAAATGCCCCAAAACCACATTCAGTACATGACAGGCTTGGAATAAAATACAATAATTTGTAGTATTTTGTGTGTAATATTCTGAGGTGAGAGCATGAGTGTATCTTACATTCAGAGGTTAAGGATCAGACAAAGACACCAGAAACTTGGGCCTTATGGGAACAAGCTGCACAGCTGCTAGAAACACCCAGGACAGAGATACTATATCTATATCTCATGATTTGAATCTACTCATCATAGGCCACATTTTCAGATCTTTTTACTATTCATAACATATAATATTTAGTTTTACATTGTCAATTGCCATGGCAACAGTCCTTTTTATTCTTCCTTCAGAACCTATGGATAATATGTATATATGTACTGTATATGATATTTATGATATTGTCCATTACCATTATTGCATCCGCAATTACTTAGTAATTTCCTTACTTCTTTTCTTATTTCTTTTTATTTTTCCCAGCACAAGGGAAATTGCAAAAAAGCAACTGGCTGTGCTTTGGGTGTGTGAGTTGGCTGTACCCCACATCAAAATTTGGACTAAACCAGAAGTCAAGAGAGGCAAACAAAAAACTACATCAATGCTAAAGAAACCAGAACCAAATCAGGACCACACCAGGGCTGTGTATGTCACATAAGACAGGAGTCGCTCTGTGATGCCACATCAAACTTGAGACTAAACTGGAATTAAACGCAGAACTAAACCAAGACAAAACCAGAAGAACAGGACCACACTCAACTGCCAAACCAGTGTGAATACACCCTCAAAAATCCTGTTTTATTTTAAGGCTAATATTTTCAGTTCAGCTTTTGGTCAGGATCTAAAATGATGCAAAACTTGCACCTGTAGAATTGCTATATCCAACATGGATGTCTGTTATGTAGTTTGGCATTTCTCCTTTTGAGACTCCAGGCTTTATGTCAGTCTTATAATGCCTTTGTGTATGGTAAGTTCATACAATAAAATGTCAAACTTAGACCAGTTCACCAAAGTTACACCAAACTTCATTCTGTAACAACATAAAGAGCCCTGAAGATATTGCAAACACATTGCACTGATAATTATGGGATTTATTACAGTCATATTCAAGAATAAAATTTATCACGTTTTATACAGAATGTAATATATATATATATATATTTAATCAAATAGAAAAGTAGGAGCACAGTGAGGTGCCAGTTGTTGTCTCCTTAGGCAAGACACTTCAACCACATCGGTTAGAATGAATGTGGCGTGACTGTGATGATGGCACAGATTGGCAGCCTCTGTCAGTATATCTCAGGGCAACTGGGGCCACTATGGTAGCTTACCACCACTGAGTGTGGAGCATGTGAGGCATGAATAACAAATGTAATTAAAAATAAAGTAAAATGACTTTGAGGGTCTGGAAAAGCGCTAAGAAAAGTTTAATGCATTATATTATTATTATCATTATTAAAAGCTTATTGAAAATAACCAGTTCAAACATACTGTGTACAATATTCTGCTCTCATACATCTGAAAGGTTTGGATAACAAAAAATGCAGGGCAGAGAGACAGATGACAGAGCTTGTGCACAGTCATTTGTTCTGAGGAAGAAGATTGAGTTATTGCTTCATGCTTTCGCTTACAGCACATTTTTCCTGGTTTTATTCTATAGTTATAGTCTTGTTTCTTGTCTCTGCATCAGCTTTATATTCTCACACAAAATCTCCAATAAATAAAAATGTTACAGCACGGTGACTTTTCATTTTCCATTTTCATCTGGAAAAAGGTGAAATTAAGGTTGTTAAAGCCACACAGGGGACACTTGTCTACAGTAGTAATTATTATTTTACAATAGATAAACAATTAAAGACCATTCAATATAATACATCTGTCAACTGCTTTTGTGTGTAATTGTATGTGGCTTCTAAAGCAGACTAAATCAAAGTTTAAAAAGGAAGGTGCACTATGCCATTTTTCGTCACCCTGATGTTTGACTGGAATGTTCCAGACTAAACCTATAGATCTTGCTTTATATATAATTGTATGTGTAAGTGTGTGTTTTTATTGCTCTTGAGAATTTGAAAACCATGCATTCTTACATTGGACATGACACTTTTCCACACATGTGACCTGTAATTTGCCATGGAGCCATTATTAACATTTAACAATTAACATTTCCATACAGGAAGTGCTCCAGTGTGTTTAGAAAACCCATACACATTCACTAGCATAATTATGATCATTTCAGCCTTGGAATTGCCAACTGCGGAACTAAAAGCTGTTAACTTGAAAATTACTGCTTCATGACATCACAAGGTGGAACAGAGAATTTTTAGGCCTGGAGACTTAGACAAACTAATAATAAACAATTACTAAAGGTCTTTTGTGAATGAAACAAAAAAACAATTTCAGGTTCCAGGTTTTTAATGAGGTAACAACAGTATAACATGGCCCAAAGCTCACAATAGTCAACTTTGTGCAATATAGGACCATTAAACATTACAATCTTGTACAGTACAGATTTAACAAAGAAAGAGGAGAGTTGACACTGACATTAATGTCACTTTTATACAGCACATTAGGAACTCCTCATCTGCCATAAACAGGTCAATATTTAAGTGTTAGCAAAATAACACCCAAAGCCTCTGTATTGATTCACTTTTACTCCATTGATTTGTTTTATTGCTTTGAACGATTTGTGGTGTCAAACGTCAATTTTAACATGCTTATGAGTTAGACTAAAGGAAACTATATTACAGGACTGGAGAAGGTTGGATTTTTCTTTTTCTTTGCTACTTTTTTTGGTGGTAGGCATATTCCTGACTTCAAGGATTTTGTGAGAACCTTTCCCATTCAAAAGATATATTTTGATTTGTATTGCATAATTGCTTTTAATAAGGGCCAAGAATATTGTCAGGCCATCTGAAACCCAAGAATATTGGGTTTTTATATTATAACACTTTATATAATTTGTTATCCACTAGACTCACTTCTCAAGTCTGTCCCTGAATGTACTACAACACCACACAACCTGTCCTACTGTATTTTGGAGGTCAAATTACAAAGAGTCTATGGTTAAGTAGTTTATCTATTACCTTAGTCTTGTCTCAAGGATTGTTTACCTCATAATACTGAGTACTGCTCTGAAAGTGGCCATTCAAAGTTAGCATACGGGAAAATAATCCCCAAATCCCATACTTTTAACTCGTCCTTTGTCAACAAGAGGCCACTGATGTCAAACAACTCACTCAAGTTATGGCATCATATTAGACAGCATATTTTTAGACACTGTTAAATGTTACTTGCGCCATTTCGTTTCCAAGGTAACAAGAACAAGGTATATTTAGAGAGCACCAAAGTGAGACAAGAGAGAGAGGAAGAAAAAAAAAGTGTTGATAATCTTTACGGAGCAATCGCAATTAGTGAAAGCAAATAGTAAAGATCCAAACACCTCAACTGCTTACAGCCGGAGGTGAGAGAATGCTCAAGAACAAGCAGCTCATTCAGCACCACTTCTAACACTTGCGTCATCCATTCATTTAGAGGTCTTCATATGGTACAGTAGGGCTACTCAACCAAGTACATCAGCAACGCATACATACTGATTTTTCATTAAATTATAGGTCAATACAGAAGTCGCTTCTGATAACAAAACTCGAAAGCTGAACAAGACAGCAAGGACACAAAGTAGCTGTATCACTAGAGCTGACGCAGGTGAAGTTTTTTGTATTGAAAAGTTGTGGTGTTCTGACTCACCGTTTCACAGCAAATAACAATACCAAAAATATGTGTTGAGCATAGTCAAGAGAAAAAGGTGGTCTCTTTTGAGTGATGTGATGATTAACAGGGACCAAAAGATGCAGTGTTCTTTTGTACCACTAGATGGAGTCATGAGTGGTTGTCTAACCCATTTTCCAACAAGGTGCTGCCAGTTTAGTGCAAGTAGGGCTTTATATTTATCAACATAGTGGCACATTCTTTACTAGTTAGCAGCATTATGGTGGGGTCAACACTATGCGATCTATGGTTGTTGGGTTGTGGGTTATGGTTATTTGTTGGTTTCATTTCGGTCAGTCTTGGGTTAGTCATTCATTCATTGAGTCATTTGGGAAAGTCTTGGGTCAGTCTTTGGGTCAGTCTACATGCCACTTTAGTGTTTGCTGTATTTCAGGTGACAGTGACATTGTTTTGTCTTCCCAATTACTTACTTTAAGTGCTTTCTAACTCTTTCCCGCTAGTGTTAGCAACAGGTTTGATTGACAGTGTTGCTAAGTGCCCAATTCCTGCTAAACCAGCGGTGTGGGTGGGAAGTTGTGTTACCTTCAACAGCTTCACTCCGGATTGTCTATGATAATTGCAGACTTTCCAAATATGTAGCTCTGCTACAAATTTGCCTCAATTAGTGCAACCTCAATCAGCTTCATTTGACTGGAGCCGAACGCTATAAACCCACTGATTTTGAGAGCCAAACGATTAACAAAAATTACACAAGACATTAAATAATAATTGTGCACCAATTAATATTTTCACACGTTTTTATTTTTTGATCATTTTTAAATAAAAATTATCACAAAAAATAAAACTAAATAAAACTGGCTAAATAAAACAGTGATTTCTCATTAGTTCTTCAGCAGGGCTTTTTAATTATTGTAATGATTTTTTTTCCATCAATTGCAACACAATGTGAAAAAATGTTGTGATGTGAAATAAATCCCTTTTAAATGTTAAATATAATATTTTGTAGCATATGCTGTGTAGGTCAATGACAATGCTTAAGTACTGAGTGCTTTTACCAGTTCTGTGGTCATATGATGAGTTAAAGTCATCTAAATCTTAAATGACTCACAAGGCAATTGTCAAGAATGGCTATGCCCTGGAGAGGAAATAGTATAATTAATTTCTTACAATCACTGCTCTGAGTTCAGTCAAACATCCTTTCCAACCATTGAAGCCAGTCAAATGACTAACCAAAACTACTCAAGACATTTAGTCATGGTTGTGCACAATTACCCTGCTGACACACTTTTGGGTTCATTTTTACATAAAGTATAAATCCAACTGTGAGGAGTCTTTTGTTTCCATCCTTAGCTTCCAAACATAATATACATATAGTTACTTTAAACTTGATTTTACCAAGTTACATGTTCAAAGGACACTTTTGAACAAAATTAACCCTGAATAGAGCATTTCTCAGAGTCTTGACACAGCTCTGAGTTTAGCTGAACGTCCTCTTGGATTTTCTAACATTTCCTGTTTCTCGGGAGTCACCACTTTCCTTTTGATCGGAGCCCAGTGTTCACTTCTCTCTCTTGGTCTCTCTGCATACTTTGCTTTTTTCTGTTTCTGTTCAAAGTGAAACTCATCCAGGTTGGACATGTCTTCCCCTTGTAAAAACCTTTTGACCAATCTGTCCTCCAGAGAGTGGAAGGTGATCACGACCAGGCGTCCCCCGGGCCTCAGAGCACTCTGCGCTGCCAGCAGACCAGCGTGCAGCTCGTTTAGCTCATCATTCACAAAGATGCGTAGAGCCTGGAAAGTCTTGGTTGCCACATGTGAGGGCCGGTTCAGTCTGTCTTTACGGGCGTACATCGCCGCAGCCGGGAAGGCTCCTGTGGGCACCAAAATAGATGGTCAAGATACCAACATTATGCAGTGCCAACAAATGCAATTCAATGCAATAGCAAAGCCCAATAATCTCCTCATGTCTATGAGGTCAGTGCGATTCTGTTACAACTATTTGTCAGGCCACTGCCCCCAAACCTCAATTCGTAAGGTTCCAACATGTTGGATATTTATGATTGTTGTTTGCAATCAACTTTACAACAGCCCGTTGCCTAGTGACAGGTCTTGTACTGTAGAAATAGCGTAGAGGGCACCAACATGGAGTTTGTGCAAAGTTTTTCATTTATCATCACTGTGATGACAGTGATTGTAACAGGGTCCTTACTTAGTCGCTGCAAAATGTCCTTAAGTCTGTGTGGTCTGCACAATTTGTGTCACGTCTTATAGATGCAGAACATTTTAAAATCCTCTAGCTTTAATATTGAAAACGTCATTGTGCGTTTTATACGCTCAACTTCAACCCACAGGGCAGAGGTTTCAAACCTTGTCAGAGTGTATATTGTTGCTGTGTCCTTGGGCAAGACATTTTAAGCACATTACGTTAATTCTCTACTACAATGATGAAACTACAGAGACAACTGATGACAGATGCTGCGGGGGTAACTTCACCATTGCCATGCTCAAATATGGTACTAATTTCTAGCCGCAGAACGTTAGCCTTTCATGTCACAGCGAAATGGTCCACTTTATTCCCTATATATGGTTTTAAAGTAATATATTGTGCATTTTCTTTTCACAAGGCCTTATCACCAGCCTCCAGCATGACTGAGTGGCTCTATGTGAAGCAGATGGAGGGTGGAGATGGTGTGGACATGGCTGATGTGTCACTAAAATACTGAGAAACATGCTTCTGCCAAATGCCTTCGTGATCTCCCGCTCCAGTCACTGCCAAGTTTGCACTCTAATTTGTAGAATACAAAACTATAGTCGTATCATAGTTACTGTTGAAATGTCCTTAATTAGTTACATTAGTTTGGTATTTATAACCACACAGATAATGAATTGTTGGTACAGTGTTAGTGGAAAGTTTATTAAGCAATTGTTTTGAGTTATGGGTGGCTGTACTAAATGAGAATGGTAAATAGGAATTTAAAGGTTGTAGATAGTGGAGACATTTATAATATATAGATTTTGTAGTTTGTAGTGGTTTGATTTGTAATTTATACATATAACTTTTTATACAATGTATCTCCTCATAAATATTTGAAAGACTATAATACATTACCCTGTTTCCTATTTATTATAACAAAGTATTTTGTGTGTCACAAAACATTTTGAATGGAGATACATTGCTTCAAAACCAATAAACTATAAAACTAAGGACTACTTTATGATACAGACACAAAGACCCTAAAGCAGGATAACCCCAGCTTCCCTTTTTGTACAAAAGCATAAAACACAAACACAATAAATAAATAAATAGCACAAATACATAATTTGTAATAATGAGTCTTAGAAGTTAATTATTCAAACAGCTCAAATCATATTGTACTACAAATATACTGTTACACAATATTTGATATAGTAATGACAGACCTGGCGTTAAAGCTAATTTCCTAGATGCTGTGAATGCCTCTTAGCTCCTGTTAGCTGCAATCTGACTTTTTGACCTGCATGTAGAGTTAGCAGACAGACACCAAATGTACGTGGTGATAAATATTCATATAAAAATACATTAAAGGTGCGTTATGTAATTTTTCTGGTGATGTGTCTGCTACCTGCTTGTCTCCATGGAGATGATATTTATTTGCCTGAAATGTTCCACAATGTAGCATTAAAAGTCCACTGTGTAACTTTTCTGGGGGAGGGTCAGCTCACAACTTGTCTCCATGGAGATATTATTGCTTTGCAATATGGTATTATGGAGAGGTAAGAATGCATGTATTTGAAGGTATTGTTGAGCAATAAAAACAGCTTTCATTGAATGAATGCAAGGTGGATACATTTAATGGCGTACTGTGGAATATTTCAGACAAAGCAATAACATCATCACACAAGCAGACAAGTAGGTGGGAGACCTCCCCCCGGAAAGTACAAACAATGTACCTTAAACATAAATATCTACATGGAGACAAGCAGATAACACCAACAGACCAAGTTACAGGTCAGATCAGTCACGCTGCTAACATAATGAATGCATGTTTTTCAAGGTCAATTTGAGTACTAAAAACACCTGTAAAGGCAAAATAAATGCTTCAAACATAGGATGTTATACTGTGAAATATTTGCGGCAAAGGTATAACATCTTTACGGCAACAAGGAGGTGGAAGACCCCACGGAAAAGTTACACAGTGTCCCTTTAAATAAATTCTGTCAAAAATAAGTGGTCGCAGCCATGTATTAGACTTGAAACGCGTGCCTTAAACACTGAACAAGCTGCACCTACTGGCCACTGCACCTGTTTGACAAACTGCATGAATGAATCACCGCACTGAATACATTACACACTGGGATCATGAGGGACTGGAAATCTGGCACCAAACAAACAATCTCACAACACGGTGCAGCTTTAACAAGTCATAACCACACCACACATGAGAAAAAAAAACAATTAAGCACTTGTATAGACCCATGGAGGAACTGCAATAAATAGCAAAGTGAATGATGTGGCATTTCTCTCCTCCTGCACTGAACAGCCCAAGGTGTGAGTCACTCTGAAATCAATACAATGCCTGCACAGCGGAGGACCAAGCCTCACCAAGCCGGGCCCTCTCTAATTCATCTTTCAAAGGTCCTAGCGGCACATCCATGGAGGAAAGAAGAGATTAAGATGTGTACATAAGGGGAAAAGCAGGTAGTTAAGAAGCAACCGCAGCCTTGGGAACCTGTTAGATTAAACAGTACACAAAATTAACAACTAGAAATGTAATATAGCTTACAGTTATCTCTCAACTGGAAATCAATGGATATAATCAATGGGCCTTATTCATGAAGCATTCTTACAAACAAATTTGTTCTGTACAGGCCTTATTATGAAAATGTTTGGCAATCACAAAATGTTTTTTTTTAACTAATAATAATAATAATAATAATAAATCCTTATTTATAAAGCACTTTTAAAAACAAGGTTTACAAAGTGCTGTACAAGTCACAAAGGACAATATAAAAATAGCATCCAGAAAGCATAAAAAACAGACAATGACGCAAACAATTCAATTAATCAGAATGAAAAAGTTAATAAAATAGAATAAAAATAAATAAGGAGCAGGGAATCAGACTATAACCAGCTAAAGGAAGGCCAACCAATAAAAATGAGTTTTAAGGAATGATTTAAAAGATGATACTGATGTTGTGAGTCTTCTCCTCTCAGGCAGGTTATTCCAAAGCCGAGGCACCCGGACTGAAAAGGCTTGATCACCCTTTGCCTGGAGCCTAGACTTTGGAACAGCCACAGAGACCTGCCTGAGGATCTAAGGCTGTGGGAGGGCTCGTACTGGGTTAAAAGGTCTGAAATGTAACTGGATGCAAAACCTAAATGAGCTTCAAAAGTGACCAGTAACAACTTAAAATCAATTTGAAAACACAAAGGCAGCCAGTGAAGGGAAGCTAAACCAGGGGTAATGTGTTGATGACTGTTAAACCCAGTGAGGAGTCCAGCTGCTGCATTCTGAACCAGTTGGAGGCAGGAGATGGATTTGGTGTCAAGGCCGGAGAGGAGGGATTTGCAGTAGCCTAAACGGGAGAAGATAAGCGTGTGGATGACTTTTTCAAAATGAGGGCAGGAGAGGATATGTCTGATTTTACTAATTGTGTGGAGATTGAGAAAACAGGATTGGATGACTTTTTTGATGGGAAGGTGGAAGTTGAGGTAAAAGTCAAAAATAACACAAAGGTTTTTGGCAGCAGGGGTGATGTTGGAAGCAAGAGCTGTTGAGTTGTAGGAAGTTCTGTGCCATCCAACTGTTCAAGTTATTGAAGCAGTTTAACACAGCAGCCAGGCTCCCAAGGTTGTTTGGGCTCAGCAGAAGGTAGATCTGTGTGTTGTCAGCATAGCAGTGGAAGGAGACATTATGGCGGGCTATAACGTGTCCAAAGGAGAGCATATAAATAGAACATAAAATGGGACCTAAGATAGAACCTTGTGGCACACCACACTACAGGTAAAATTACCTATGGTGACCGCAAAGGTTCTGTCTAAAAGATAGGAATAAAACCAAACAAGTGCAGTGCCTCGGATGACAACCCAGTTTTTGAGGCGGTTTATTAAAATCATATGGTCAATTGTAACAAAAGGCGGCGCTTACACATAAAATAATAAAAATCTGTCAGCGGCTACAAGTAGATCATTTGAGACTTTGAGAAGGGCTGTTTCAGTGCTGTGTGATGCTTTAAACCTGATTGAAATTTCTCAAAGATGTGATTTCTATTCATAAAATCTAAAATGTGGTTAGAAACAACAACAACTTTGTATAAAAATGGAAGCTTTCAAATGGTCTAAAATTATTAAAATCAGAGGTGCTTAAATTAGGTTTCTTTAAAAGTGGCTGAACCACAGCATGTTTAAAATGGGATGGGACAAGGCCTTCAGACAGAAACTAGTTGACAATAGATAAAATACTGGGTCTAATCACATTAAAAACATCTTTTTGCGGGGTGTGACATCCAGACAGCTCGTGATCGCTTTTATGTGGGATAAAACATCAGCTAGGGAAGAAAGAGACAAAGGAATGAAATTATTTAAAAAAATTAAAATCCAGAGTACCTCTATTTACATAAATGGATTGACTAAAGGCAGATATTTGGTTCCTAATGTCAGAAACCTTCTTAATAAAACATTTTAAAAACTGTTCACACAGTTCATTAAAAAGATGGGTTTAGGATTGGAGACTGAGTTTAAAACCTAAAATAAAACTGTCTGTATCGAACTGTTGTGGTGAAGAAGGAGCTGAGTCGAAAGGCAAAGCTGTTGATTTACTGATCAATCCATGTTGCTACCCTCACCTATGATTATGAACTTTGGGTACTGACTGAAAGAACAAGATACAGATACAAGTGGTCAAAATGAGTGGCTGGGTGCTTCCTTAGAGATAGGGTAAGGAGCTCAGTCACATAGGTAGAGCTTGGAGTAGAGCCGCTGTTTCTCCATGTCAAGACTCAGGCATCTGTTCTGGATGCCTCCCTGAGGAGCTGTTCATGTTCCATCGCGATTAGGTAGTGGGGAAGACCCAGAACACACTGGAGGGAGGAAACCACTCAGGAACCCCTCGGGATCCCTGGAGGAGCTGGACATTTGTGTGGAAAGGGAAGTCTGGGCCTCCCTGCTCAAACTGCTGCCTCCGTGACCTGGCCCCAGATAAGTTTAAGAAAATGGATGGATGGCGTCATGAATCTGGCACAGAGTTCTTTTAGCATTTTCTGAAAGTGGAAGGTATGAACTTTTTAAGAAAACATTAATAAATTGGGCCCATTAAAGCTTGATTTATGCTTGTGGGGGTTCCTCTTCTTGGCTCTGTCCTTCTAGTTTCTGCATGGAATCTACATGGGGAAAATAGAATCCAAGCTTTGGCCTACGAGAGAAGATGAAATGGTCCCTTTACACCAGGAACTGACAGGGCCTGTGTTTAATTGGACACAATTAACAGGTTGTGCATCAGGGCAATATTACAAAAACTGACACCATCACAACAAAGACAATACTCATAGTACTTTTGACAAACAGGGATCTTATCACTTATGTGGTACATAATGACTTATACTGTAATTTTATTCAAAATCTGTTTCTCCAACTTCCCAAATCTCCAAGTTATTTAAAAAAAAAAAAAGTTGTGTCGATGGTGTTATCGGGTGTTAGACTACAAAGTATCCTGTTTAAAGTCCATACATGCTTACATACTTAATTTTAAGGTATGTAATGTAAAATTAAAATACAAGCATGATGACCAAAGGCAGTTAACAAAAGAAACTGCATGTGTTATAAAAAAAAAGTTTTCGCCTCAATATACATTTATACATACATTCATTACACTAGGTCGCTAGAACATGTTTTCAATTTTTGAATTCAGTTCATTAATATCAACTATGCAAAGAAAAATTACTGAAAGAATATGCGTGAATCTTTAAGAAAATAAAAATAAACCAAATGGACTGCAGTCTGCTGTATGTCACGACCTGAGCCTTCACACTCTATCATTATAAATATCTCACTGTGTCACATTGGTGTTGGGTACAAACTGGCACTAGTTAGAATGATAAAGTTAAACTGCTCTGAACAGCAGAGAGGAGTGTCACGCCCCTGCCTGTCCTGAGTCTTTGCTGTGTGTGGACGTGGGCGGAGTCTGCTGGGAGCACCTGCACACTATTTGCAATCAAGCCTGCTACAAAGGCCCAGCTCTCCTTCCAGACTCTGCCAGATTGTTTCATCTACTAGATGGTGATTTTCCAGTCGGCTCAGTTTTTGATTTTTCCCTCGCTTTCTGAATACTTACCTGCATTTTTGTACTCCTAGTTCCTGCCATTGAAGACTCCTGCATCCCGGTTACTGGCTCCTCATCTCTCCACCGCCTATCCTCCCTGGCAAATAAACCCTTGTTACTTTTGCACCACGTCCTTGTTTTGAGTCTTTTTTGGGTCCACCCCAGTGGTATATAACAGAACAATCTGGCCATAACATGGACCCAACAGACTCAACCCTCCGCTCCGAAGATGGATCCAATTTCTCTGGTTCAAGCAGAACCTAACCCGTTGTTCCAAGCTGTCTCCAATCAAGGTCAATTATTGGGGAAGCGTGACAATCAACTCAAGGAAATTGTTGGAAACCAGCAAGCTTTTGCTGCACAAATGAACCAAATTGGGACCATGTTGGCTAACCTCACTACTGCGTTCACCCAGTTTGCTGGTGCTCCGCCACCATCCAATGTCCTCCCTGGTTCTTCTCCTCCAGCTCCACCTTCCTTGGCTCAATGGGAACCTCATATTCCCACTCCTGAGTGATACGCTGGCGATCTTGGTTCCTGTGGTCGGTTTCTCCTCCAGTGCTCCCTGGTGTTCGATCAACAGCCCCTCACCTACGCTTCAGATAAGTCTCGCATTGCTTTTGTTATAAGTTTATTAACTGATAAAGCATCTCAGTGGGCAACAGCGGCATGGGAAAGTAATTCTGATATTTTTCGATCCTTCTCGGCCTTTTCTAATGAAATGAAAAAACTGTTTGATCATCCTGTAAAAGGAAAAGAAGCTGCTAAGAGGTTGTTAGCACTCAACCAAGGATCCTCCTCAGTTGCTCAGTATGCAATAGATTTCCGAACCTTAGCTCATGAAAGTGGTTGGGACGACACTGCCCTAGAGTGTGTTTTTTTTTTTTTTTTTTTTTTTTTTTTTTTTTTTTAAAGAGGACTCTCAGACAATGTTAAAGATGAGCTTGCCGCCAGAGATGAGACCAGCAGTCTCGAGGAGCTAACCTCTCTGACTATACGTCTTGATAAGACTCGGAGAAAGACGCAGAGGACCGTTCTCTTGGGTTCCTCGGCATTACATCCTTGCTCCGGGACTTTTATAGGACCTTCCCTGACAAGCCTGGTAGGACTGCTGGGAGCACCTGCACACTATCTGCAATCAAGCCTGCTACAAAGGCCCAGCTCTCCTTCCAGACTCTGCCAGATTGTTTCGTCTACTAGATGGTGATTTTCCAGTCGGCTCAGTTTTTGATTTTTCCCTCGCTTTCTGAATACTTGCATTTTTGTACTCCTAGTTCCCGCCATTGAAGACTCCTGCATCCCGGCTACTGGCTCCTCATCTCTCCACCGCCTATCCTCCCTGGCAAATAAACCCTTGTTACTTTTGCACCACGTCCTTGTTTTGAGTCTTTTTTGGGTCCACCCCAGTGGTATATAACAAGGAGTTCATATTTAGAAGGTTCTGTAATTAAGAGCAGTATGCAATATGACAAACATGAATATCCCATATTATTTTACAGACAATATTTTTGCAGTCCACCAAAAATTTGCTAAAACACGACACTATACTTAGATTTTGCATATCTGCAAAAACAAGTGAAATAAAACAATATTTCAATATATATATCCCACCCAGTCAGATTATATTCTACATACAATACTGAAAAGTTGTTTTTTTCTTCTGTGAGTTCATCTGTAGATTGTCCTGAAATCACAGTGTGACCCTACATAGTTTATTTATTCTCTAGTCTCCGGTTTATACTTTCAAATGCGTGTACCAAGGACACCTCCAGTACCTGTATCAACAGATCCTGTCTATATGCATTTATAGTTCACTTGCATCACTTGCATTATAAAAAGCCCAATAAAAGAGTCAGTACATTCATGTTGTGTTACATGTCCAACCATTTTTGTGTCTCAAGCTGATGTTAGGATGAGCAATATTTACGACAATGAAAAGATCATTTTTTTTAGAAATATTCAGACCATATTATGTTAATCCAACAGAGATGTGCTAAAACATGTATGTTGAAGTTTAAGTATGAAACAAATGTGAAATGACTAAACAGCTATACACAACATTATGTGTTTAGATATCTTCAAGACAACATTCGTGATATTATCTATATTTTGATAATCTGCTAGCTCTAACCTGATGCAAAAGAAAAAAAGTACTACCTGAGAAAGTTCTTTATGTGTTTGGCATTTTGACATTCAAATCAAAACAAGAGATTAGAGCAAGATTATGGATGATAAGGTTAGTGACAGGTCTGGGCACTGAAAATTCAACATTCAAAATTCCTTCTAATGAGGAATTTGAAATGTGTTTGAAATATCTCTGTTTTTATACAGACTTGTCATGCCCTCAGTCGTGTCTCAAGAGCGGTCAAACATGATCGTGCAGTTAGATTTGTCTTTTTTCAGTGATGCATGTGAAAGAAGGAGCTTGTTGGTCACATATCATTTACAAATAAAAACTAATTTATCTCAACTCAGATTAACAGAATTTATGTTTCATTCATTAATTCTGCAGAAATGGGTGATGCTTTTCAGTCCCCTCGGGTATTTTTTTTCTTTATTTTTTCTGTTACAGACAGACCAGCTCACTCACTCACTAACTTCTCCTTCTCTGCTGTGGTCCCATATAAATCCTTAAAATTGAAATAAAATGATTAGTAATATAATATAAATTTTTGACGGCTAAAACACCTAAAATGCAATCAACAGATTAATCGACTAAACAACTAAAGTTCTACAACCCTATTTAACAAGATAATAATGTAAAAACTATAAATTAATTAAGTAATTCAGTGTAAAATAGATGAGTGACTTGAATGAGTGATTAAATATAATGACACTTTAAAGGAGCATATTTATTATTGTTAAGCACAGCTGGTTGTAAAGCTCCTTTGTATTGTCCCTGTACGAAAAAAAATCTTGACGGATAGTTGTTCTGAAAACACTGGCGGCGCTGACTTTGCTCTGCTCTTTAAAAAATATCAAACAGCTGCAGTTACTCACACCTGTTCTCCCTCGGTGACACTGACGCACGTAGCGCTCTCTGCAATAACTATTGAAACGACAACTCACTCACATCTCGAAAGGCACAAAACTCGCTCTGCACTGCTATAATGGGGCAGATGAGAAACACAGCTAAATCAAGGGGGGATAGATGGAAAGATGGTGTTTATGTATGGGTGCTTTTGAGGATATCAGTTGAATTGTGAGACAGTCACATAGTCACGGTCTCATCTCCTCCTTTCTCACGAGAAGCCAAAGCAGAGAGAGAAGCGATGTGTCGCTAACAAACAGACTTCATATTGCCACTCAATGTTTTATTTCTCCCTATAGCTAAATCTACAGGACTACTGGCTATACCTGCGACCACTGTGGCAAGCTGATGAGTGGTGGTGAGAGGGCTGGACCGGCGAGCCTCCACTATGGCTGAAGCGATTTTCCAAGCTCGTCTTTCTTCGCCGTATGCGCTGAGGATGGATGCGAGAGCCTGTTGATCTAAGGTATTCACAACGTCAGCCGCGTGGGGCATGTCAGGGTACCTACGCACAAAGAGATGCCCAATTAAGCGGCTTGACGTCACGACCCCCCTCCCCTCTTCGCCAGTGGTGACAATTGTGAGATGTACAGCTGAGGAGGAAGAAAAAAACAAAAGCATTATGTTTTGGAGAATATTGTGAGGAAATGAAAGGGGAGATGCAGCTTGTGGCACGGCTCATAAAAGATAATCAGAGCTGTTGGTTCACACGTCTCTGTGGCACTTGTTAATTACTATGATTTACTAACACTTCTGAATACACAAACAGACTGTGGATGGAGAAATTATGAAATATGAGCTGCTCAGTAAACAACAGACAGCACAGTTTTTCACAAATAGGGGTGTGCTAAAATACTGAAATATCGGTATATCGTGATACTAAAACTGGTGATACAGTATTGTTATCGTGGGCTGCTGTATCGATATATCGAACAGTATCTTTTGGAACCATTTACTAAATTTGCTACACAGCTACAATTTTGATGTTTGTTCAGTTCAGAGAAAATAAACTTTTCAGTTTTATTGGTTACAATTGGTTCATTCTATGTTGACTTACACAGTGGTTAGTGGTTTAACAAATAAACACTGTTGTTAAAATGTATTTGGTTCTTTAAAATAGTAATATAGTGCAGAATATCATAGGCAATACACTGATGATCACATGTATTGCCATATTGTGATTATATTGCATTATTAGCCATGTAGTATCATATTGAAACGTGAGAGACCCTGCAATTCCCAGCCCTAGTCACAAATGTTTGAATATGTAATAAATTATGGTATTTTATTATCTTAGAGAATTACTGATAACGCTAAATTAAGAAAACAGTGGCACAAAGTGTATACAAATAATGACAAATATTGCCACTATCACAACTGGAGACTTTACAATATATTTTGTTACACTGCAAGTCTGTGCATCGGATATGAAAAATTACAAATTGTATTTGTATTGTGTCATTTTCATTTATTGAAATTTCAATATGCCATCAAAGTAATTAACTGTAAAAATGATAATTCATAATAAAGTAAAAAAGTACTTATTGTTCAAGTTGGATCAACTTTAAACTGTTTTAATAGTTGTGCATAAAGTACATGCTATATCATGTACCAAAAGGTCAGTAGTTTACATTTAGGTTTACATTTCTACCATAGACAGAATTGAAATGACTTATTTTTGCTTCTAAAATTCTCAACATTTTTACAAGAATTTCTTGTAACCTGTATAGCCACAGTTATTGATTAAGTGATCAATCGTGACATGACATCTCTAGTTCACATTTAAGCACATATAATTCTGTCCAGTATTGTTGAGTGCCCTGACCTGTCTCCATCCATCCTCATGTCCAGTGGGCCGTCTTTGCTCAGAGAGAACCCTCTTTGGGCCTGGTCCATCTGCATGGAGGAACAGCCTGCGTCCAACAGCACCGCGTCCACACTTCTCTCCGGTATCCTCATGTGGGACAGCAGGGACAGGATTTCACTGAACCGACCCAGGATCGGCTTAACTCGCTCACTGGAACAAAAACACAACTTAATACAATGCAAAACAGAGTTCAAGACATTTAAAAACACTATCCACTTAAACTGGAATATACACTAACAAAATATGATTCCTGTACTTTATTTGCTGAGTACAATACATGTTTACAAACACAATTGGGAAAGCATCAATCTAAAAGAAACTCAAGAAATTATAGGCTATTATATCATTTGTAATGATTATTCATTTCTTTATTTGATCGCAACAGCATGTCATTATAGGGCGGATTAACCAATTAGAAAAATGCAGGGTCTGTTTGAGTCAAAACAAACATAGTGGCTTATGAGTAAAAAATGACAAAAAATGGACAGGCTTCCTGCAGAATTGAAGTATTAAACTCTGTGCTAAAATAAGTTACACATTTTGTTCAGAATAATACAAGAAATTTCAAGAGGAGATGTCTTCTGCTTTTGAGAGACATGTGCTGCAAATTAGGCTGTGGTTGGAACATTGGAAAGTTAGGCCAGTGGTTTGACGCCGTTCCTGATCCATGTCCAGACACTTCTGCATTCTAACAGAATGTACGAGGCACTGGCTGGTCAGGAAAAACATGATGGTAAACATTGCGTATTCTGGAATGGATTCAGGTTAGTTGCAATGGGACTGTGCACAGAAGGGACACACAGTAAATTCTAAAATACCAAGATGGTACAGATAAAACTGACTTGTAAATAATGATACTTTGGTGCAATGTTTAACTTTTCTGGTGGAGGGTCTGTCAAATGCTTTTTTTCATAGAGATGTTATTGCTTTGTCTGGAAAGTTTGCCTGGTACTAAACCTTTCTATCTCCATGGCCAAACCAGGCCAAATTACAGGTCAGATCTATGGAGAAGCCATCCTGATCACAATCAGAAATCTTGTTTTTCTAGGTGTGTTTGGGCAGCATAACCATCTGCAATTGAAAAAAATGTAAGGTAGAACTGTTTAAAGTCATACTGTGGAACTTTCAAGGCAGAACAATGACATATCCATAGAAGCAAACAGGTGACAGATCCCCATCCACAATGTTAAATAGTGCACCTTTAAGTGACGAAATAAGCACAGGATGGTACTAGATTTCTAATCAGGAGTCATGGAAAATGAATCCATCAGTCAGGTTTTGTGTCTAAACCACATTTACAGTCATTCTTAAAATACACAGCCTAATTCAAATCATTAAAATAAATAAATAAAAATCTACTATGTGTATCTGTATGAACAATAGGTGTTATCCCATTATTACTGGTTGAAGCTCTGTCATAAAAGGTACAAAATTAATCAAAACCATAGATGGTAGTGTTGTGGTAATAGATAACAATATTTAAATGTGAAGTTTTTCTTTGAGTAAATGTCACAGCTTTCATTAAGAAACTAATCCAATAGGATGCAGGACTGCACGATATATATAACAATAAAATCTGAATTGCAATTTGAAAAGGCATACGTTACCAAATAAAAAACTACAATTATTTAGGTAATAGAATGTCCACTGTAATTCAAACAAAATATGTGTTTTTATAGAATATTCTTGTTGTACCTGTAGTTTAGATCTCTCTAAACATTTTCAAATTCATAGAATTTTTGGAGTATCAGCTCATATTTCAGTCTTCTCTCAAAATGAAATTCTCTTGGAGTTGTTTACAATGTTCACTTTGAACAGATTTTAACTTTTGAAACACACATTTCAAATATAATTGCAATTGCAACACTTGTTTAAAACATCGCAAATGCAACTCTACTGGGACGTCATCCAAAAAGTTTAAAGTTTTATTTTTCACCTCCTCCAGCATCTTCTACTGTCTGACGGTTCTCTTCCTCATGCAGCAATGGTGAGATCCTCCGGCCGCGGTCATGCATTTTTCATGTGACCTTTTAACATTGTGTGAACAGAGATGACGGCAGAAGAAAGCAACAGAACGGAGCATCTATATGTTAGACGTCACCACTCTCCAAGTCGTTGTCCATATGTTGCTGGCTACATGAACAACATCTGCTTAATGCTTATGGGCCTGTGTGATATGTGTGTGTGATATTAGTGGCTACGAATAACCAAATATAACCTTGTACCAGGGTGTCAACATTAATTAATCAGTTGATAATTATGATTGTTTGGGTCACAATACAATAGTAAACATTTTAAAATAACAACTGTGGACCTATTAGAAGCAAGTGATTTCAAGCCATATACTCCAGAAACTTAAATTTTTTTTCTGAATGATTATAATCATTTTAACTGTACTTTATACTTTGTTTGTACTTAAAGTTAGATTTCTCTTGTATATAACTGAGATATTTATATTACTACATTTCTATATTTTATTTATTTATTTATTTTTTTGCTATTTTTGCTACTTTTTTTTTTTTTTTTGCTAATTTTGAATCTATTATTACAAATTTTTTTTGGCTCTTTGTTATTATAATATATTATGATGTGTGGGCTACAGTGTCCAAATAATTTCCCTTGTGGATCAATAAAGTTTGTCAAAGTCTAATTCTAATTTTATAAAGCTGGTAGATATGGCAATATATTAGACAGTGTTCATGGTGTCAATAACTTTTAACAATTACTACTATTACCAAGCAAAACTGTAACATAATTTGGTTATTGCTTGGTTCCAGGCCGATAAGATGGGGGCAGCTAAAACTAACTATTTTTTGTTGCAATACTGCAAGCTCTAGGGTCTAGGCACCAAAAGAAATGACCAGATTCAACATTCTGAATTTTCCTTTTAGACAATTACTGTGAAAGTGAATGTGATTAATACTTAAAACTGTCTCTTGTCCCCTATTTGAGAGTATGACATAATCACATTCTCTGAAATCCTTCAATCAATGGAATGTGTTTTTGTATGTGGCCAGAGTAAATTAATGACAGGAGAGTCTGTGTCAGGATGGCAACTCAATGACAATTTAATTACCATGTACCATGCCTACGGACAATTTTTACACCACTGTATTTGGCTAAACTAAAAAGCTAAACCCGGATTTAACCATGTTTTGGGGCTTTAAAACATAAAATGTGCATTATTAACAAAATACTACATGTAATTATTAGATTTTGTGTAATTGTACACATATAGTGTATGTATAATGATTATGTTTTTTTTTTTTTATAATTTAGATTTTAGATATTATTTCAACTTTTTAATGCAGGAATTAAAGAATGTAGTAGTATTTGTAAAAGAGCCGTTCTTTCTGTCCAATAATTTAACTCTGTATAACATGTTTTTATAAGCCACAGTTGGACTTAAAAATATGCAAAACAGTTATGTAACATGTCTGAATTATTAACTTTTTTATGTGCCTTTGACAGAGATGAAGAAGATATAAATGCATTATGTAATGTCTTGGATTATTAAACAGGACAAGTTTCAGGGGGCAGACCGTGGGTTCATAATTGCTGAAGAGTTCACAGCTATTTGGAGCCATACCACTAAACAACACTGACATCACGCAGCCAAACTTTTGTTATTCTGGCATCTTCCAGCACCGAGCCAACAGTGGAACCCAAACTGTGCAGATTGAAGCGGAGGACTTGTGAAATGCCACGAACAAAGCTGAAATAATGATGATGACAGCACGAGTCAGGACCAGGAAAAAAAACTGTTGGGTAGTTTGGCTCCAAGTCAATTAAGATCAGAGGTAAGAAGACGGATGGTTATTTACTGAAATAAAAGAACAATTTGTATTCACCATATAAAATGCTTTACTATAAAGATGGTTCAGATTATGTCTTAACAGAGAAATGCATCTGATTTTTGTTTGAATAATTTGAATCTATAGGACTGATTAATTCAGTCACCAAATGAATCAATTTTTTATATCCTTCTTTGTCAATTTCAATTGTTTTTAGACCCTTTAACAATACAATCATTCATTAAAGGTCCTAACCCAACTCCCCACGAGGGAGTGCAGGTGCCTGTACTGGAAACTATGGATTTTAGACAGGTAAGTGCCCCTGAACAAAGAACAATTAGTTTCATGGAAAACACATGTTTACTTAAGCAAAACTATTTCTGTGCTGACTTATACATTTAATTTGTTCCTTTACTCTGTAGGTGATGCCACAGTGAGACATATGCTGCATAGTGGTTGGTCTGAGGACACATATCTTTCTTGATCTGAGCCTCTCCATACATTCAGTCTAGTGGCACAAAATATGCACTAACTAGTGAATAAGTTAGCATTTCATTAAACTGCTGTAATATGCACACTGAAATCCAGGTGCACATATTAAACCTCCCAAATCTCACATTCAAATCCTGACCCTTTGGGAACAACTGAATTAAACGTTTCATAAGTTGACATTTAAAAATCTCTTAGCTCATATCATTAGCTCAATATTTGAATTGGTTTGGCATATTCATGCGTTTTCCACTATTGTATGGCCCTAGTAGGACCAAAAATTACTTTTGACACTAACACTTCTCACAGAGTCCATTTGCTGCTTTTGCTCATTGGAGGTAAGAGTACACGGTGTGAGGACATGAAGATCTTTCTCTCTCACAGCAGACTGTCTTTAGACGCATGCTCCATGGTTGCGATGCTGCCTCTTCACAAATCAAGCCTGAAATATTCCCCTGTGTTGACCTGCTCAGCTCCTTTACCTGCGTCACTGAAGCCTAAGACAAGATGCTGATTGATTGCTTTCAGCAGGGGAGCAGTGATGAAAATATCTACAGTCCGGCCAAGGAAAAATGAATAGAGCCTACAACGCTGAACGAACACTATCAGCAAGCCTCTCTCAAATTTACTTTGAGGATATTGAATGGTCTGTTCGTTAATAAAAAGAACAGGAAGCATGACTGCAATGTCTCACATATACCACCTGCCAAAAACATCCATGAAATGTTTCCAAATATGGAACCTGAAGTCAAATAAGACTGGATTAATAGACACTCAATATATTTAACTGTCCTGGTCTCCCAAAAGAGATGAGAGAAGAGGCTGGGTGAGTGAACTCCATGACAGTACTTTATATAACAACCTTTGACAACTATGTATTGTATATTATTGTTTTGATTTTGATAATTACAGTAGTAGTAGTATAATGAGTGCTTGAATTGACGTACAACAGCAGATCAGCAGCAGTCATAAAGGTGATGGTTAACGATTCACCTTCACGTTAACAGTAATAAGTCTGTAATCTTCTTCTCAAGAACACGTCAATAGATTGAAAATGTTTACATTCTGCATATGACCTTTAAGAATCATACTGCTTCTAAAGTAGTTGTGATGTCCTGGTGAAAGATTTTTCATTACAGGCACAATTAGGGCTGGGCGATATGGATAAAAAAATATATCTCGATATATTTTGCTATATCTCGATATACGATATATATCTGAATATATGTTCAAGAAACAATAACCCTCTAAAACTGAAAACTGCAAAAACAAATATGCCAAATTCCACAAGGTCTTTTTGTTAATTGAAGTGTAAGAGGTCGGCAGTTCATATAGGAACATTTAAGATTACAAAAAACCCTAATTACATAAATAATAATTTAACTGTAAAATAAAAGAAATAATACATATTTCCTTCTTTTCATTCATAAATAAAACAACTCAACACAAGTTCATCTTCGCATTAACTCTGTTATCCAGACCAGAACCAGAACCGTGAGCTCCTTTAGCAGAAGAAGCTCAGGATGTTCTTTATTTTAACAGATCCATGTTCCAGCAGTTAGGAGCTCTGAGGTTTCCCACAATCCACTGCAGATCAAACCCAATGTTTCCAAACACAATTGTACAAGTGACACTGCAGCAGATTATTCATTAAAATCTTCTGCATAAATAAACTTTACATTGCTAAACTTTACAATATATAAAGCATAGCGACTATAGAGCCACATGAGCCCGTTTAATGTGTTTAATGCAGTTTTGCGCACGTGTTTACATTTTACAGAAATGAAACTTAAGTGCATGGCTCATTTGCATAAACAGCGCACTTCTCGTGCAGCTCAGCTCGTTTAGCTTCTTTCAGGCTAAAGGATGTGACTCGGTGGAATATGAGAATGTGCTGCTGATGGTTTTGTCTGTAAATGGTTGAAAAGGTTCGTGGTGCTTGAAGCTTTTCACTGGCACCAACTTTCGGCGTTCACGGCGACAGCGAATGAGACACGAGCGAACAAAATCAGGGAGGCGGGGGCGTGCGGAGGCGACGACAGAGAAGGTAAAGAAGCGAAGTGGTGAAATCAAAATAGAATATAAGCATTATATTGATATATACGATATGTCAGAATTCATATCGAGCTTAAAAACTATCTCGATATATTTAAAATATCGAGATATCGCCCACCCCTAGGCACAATACTGAGAGGCTTAAATGCACTAACTCTGGCAGAAATGAAATGATGCTCTGTACAATAGTGCAGTCAAACAGAAGTCAGAAGGGAACGTGGTGAAGAAGACAGAGGCCAACTTTTATAAGTGAAGCATTTTAAAAGATGAACTGATTTTCAACAGTGAGATTCACACCAACACTCAACAGTTTGTGTCGAGGTTAGACATTGTTCACAACACAGAGTGCAGAGGAGAGAGAAAATCCTCCAACCCCGTGGTGCAGATGCACTGCGTAGGAAGGCAGGGTCTTTTACTCAGGCTCCAATAATATTGGTTAATGGCTAGATTTCTCCAGGTTCTCTCAACTTGCATCACAAGTAGGTGTGGAACAGTTTACAGCAGGGTATATTGCTCCTGACAGAATACAGTGTTCGGGCGCACTCTCTCTTAATTGTCATTCCCTGCTCACAGGCACAGTGCTCTGGCAGATTCCCCCGAGAGAGGTTTCCCCAGAATCTACGTAAAAGGATTCCTTCCCACGCCACGGTCTTAGGAACATCTCATTTTCATCCTCCCGCACACACACTCCCGCACGCCCCCGCGCAGTGTCCTCGTGTCTCCCTGCTCACTGCAGACTCCATTTATTCCCTTGTTACTTCTAAACTTCTGAGGGCTTCTCTGACTTCCTACCCCCCCACGTCTTATAGATCCTCCGTGGGAGGCAGCATCTCCCTCTCTCTGCAGCGTGGGCTCTTACTCTGACAAATGACATGCCAGGCCCACCAGCTTTGCGTAGGGGGAGAAAAGCTTTAACTTAAGGAGGAGGAATGGATTTGATTGGCCGAAGGAACTCAGGGGCTGTATCTTAGCAAGCAGTATTTGATCGGGCTCCGGCAAGAAGTGAGAAATATAGACATCTGCAGTACTACATCACACCTACAGTATGTTTTAAGAAATAATGACCACGAGCCAGACCCTGCTTTGAGGCTCCAGAGCTCTAAACTGTGACAGTGAAATATCTTGGTAAACCATTAGCAGTGACATTGTATAAACATTTGTCTAGACAGCTCATAACAAGCTTTAACTGGTGTTACTGTTGATGTTTTGCATCACCACACAATACATCACTTACGGGTATTCCTTGGCTAAGTCCTCGGCCAAACAAATAGCTGTGGGATCTCTGTCTAATGCCAGGAGCGTGACTTCAGGGACAGTGTTTAGTATGGCCTTTGAATGACCACCGCCTCCAAACGTCATGTCTAGGACCACCTAAAAAAGACAATACATTTCAGATGAATTAGCATCATGATCCTATTAAAAGAAGTGAGTAAAGCTGTCATCCAAACAACACCAACACTTCATCCACATAATATTTACACCCGCAACAACAAGAAGGTGGTCCTAATGAGGTTGAAGTTAAAACACATAGCAGAATATAAAGACCAAGATCACACATCATTAGAACCTTTACATTTTTTTTTTTTTTTTTCACACATTTCCACATATTCTACATTTCCACATAAAGATGTCCTCAGCAGGTCCCAGGATTTCCATCTGCAGTTTTGAACCAGACAATCAGTTTATCTGTGAACTGTCACATTGGAGAGGACTAGCTCCTTGGTCAAGTGGGGGTTCTGCCACCTGCTTGCCTCTATGGAAATGTATTTTTTTTAATGGCATTAAACTTCAATAGAAATATAATAGAGAGCTAATGTCATACCGTGGAGCATTCCAGGCAAAGCAGTAACATCTCTATAGACACCATAAATGTTGCATAAAGTGCACCTTTAAAGTCCAAATTTGTAATTAAATTGGCAAATGTGGCCCTGTTGTAGTCTCACATAACACCACTAGATGTTATCTATGTTACTGCTGTCCAAAAGTGTGCCAGCTTTGGCCTGACAGAAGAAAAAACAGAGCACAGGTGAGTCTGAACAAAGGCCAGGGAGGTTCACATCTGCCATCTCAAAAACTCTAATAAACCTATAGTAGTTTTAAAATGGCACAAATTAACTGTTTATAATTGCATAACTTTACAGCATACTTCCATGAGATAGTGTGGAGTCTGCCTGGCCTATTCCCCCACCTACCTTTAGTCAAGTTAGTTAATGGCTTACTGTAACTAACATGTTATGCCAAGAAAATTGCAGTCATCAAATAAGATCAGACAAAATCAGACATCAGACAAAACAAAACTATAAAAAAGCTTAAAAAAGAAAGCTAATTGATACATAAAGTGTCATTACAAATAAAATGACCGTCAACACAAATCAAATGGACACCTCTGGTCTACGGGAACAAGGCTGATGACTATTTACTACAACTGCCTGTCTGGATGACTGTAATAGCATGTGGGGAGAGCCATAATGGTTGTAGAGCAAAGCTTTCTTTGCAATGGGTTTTAATTTAACATCCAGAGTGCAGATTGTGAGTAATGGAAATGGAGGATGCTTCATGTCACTAAAAATAACTCTAGATAGAGAGATATAATTTTGTAATAATAGAGCTTAATATGCACCATTATTTAAGCTTTAATATGGTTTCACATTGATACAATAACATCTTAGCAATACAAATGTGCATTATTAAATAGCTTCATCTGATTCAACGTTTGTAATAAAACTCCCATTTACAATTCTCAGGTGACTAGAGCGGCAAAATGATCATTAGCTGCAATATTATTATACATTTCACATAACTTAATTTTAGGCAGATCTGTGTCAATATGTTGAAAAAGAAATACAGGCTTAATCCTTTAAATCACAAACTGTTAATGTGGCAGTTTATGCACCTGAGTAATTACTTCAGACTTATGAGAAAACGTACTGGCATGTTGTATTATCAAATTTGAATGTTGGGTAAAAAGATTGTTAAAGGAGCTGTATCTTAAAAGGTAAAAAAACAGAACTAGTTCATTTGAAATTATTTGCAGCTTATTCCTCTGGCCGATGTTTACCTTGTGCATTCAGAGAATCCCAGTTATACACTGTGATGAGTTTAAAAGTGCTTTTCAAAACTTTTTTTTAACAATTTCAGAGGCCAGAGCAGTTTGCCATTACTGTAATGCTAACAACAACTAGCATGCTTACAGTGCACGTTCTGATCCTAGGACAAGAAAATATACAGGGGCAAGACACATTTTACTCAACAACATGGAAAAGGCCCTTTAAAAGCATCATAATTCTATGTCTAGATTGCGGCTGTTAATGCACTACTAAGACAAAGTATGCTATATTTTCAAGGCTAATTCATCTTTATATTACTTCATCCGTATATTACTTCTTCTTTCCAAGCAGCAAAAGCATTTCTTAAGCCACTTAAATTTAAAGCCAGAATAAATAACTGTTTTGGAATTGGATTGAGAACGTTTTCTATCAAATCCAGTCTCCAAAAATCTAAATAGAATCATTGGGCACTTAAAGATACAGAAGTCTAAAGAATACTACAATACTGTCAGTAGGTTTTAACAAAGCTGCCAGTGATTATTTAATTATTTAAGGTCCACTGTGTAGCTTCTAAGGTGGAGAGTCCCCTACCTGCTTTTCTCCATGGAGATGTTATTCCTTTGCTTGGAATGTTCCACAGTAAGACAGTAAACATATGTCCCTTGAATTTGTTCAATTACAGGTGTTTTATAGCTCAAAAATACCAAAAACATGCGCCACTTGCACAGGCTTGCTTCTTCATAGATCTATGCATTAACCTATCTCCATTGTGATTACCACGTTTATTTCCATACTGTGGAATAATCAAGGCAAACCATAATTTCTCCATGGAGACAAATAGGTGACAGACCCTCCACCAGAGAAGTTACACAATGCCCCTTTAAGTTTCAAACTAGGATCAATAAAGGTTAAAATGAACAAATTAAAAAGTTGCATTATAGCCAACAAGTACTATTATGGCAATAAAATTTATACATTTAACATTCAAACTTATGCATGAATATTTTGTCATTTAAATTTTTTGTTCATCCTGTCTGTTGATCCAGCCGATTAAAAGCTTTACTGGGCATGACTCGGCCAATATCAATTGCAAATGCTACTGAGAAAACACAGGTGCAGTGAAGCAAGTGTAACATTGCTCAAAAGGTTGACCAAATTATACCCCCACTTTGAGATTTATCCGAATGTCAGCAAACGGTAGCACAAAAGGAAATGCCATCTATTAGCCACAAAAACATTAAACATGTGGATCGATAGTGACGCTGGGGCTGGGTGTGTGCGTGCATGTGTGAGGGAAGAAGTGATCAATGGCGGTTCCCTTTCCAGCGCACAGCAGCAGATGGGGAGGGGGAGTGGGCTAGTCGGATGAGTCACACGCATAATGAACTTGCCTGTTGTGCTATTCAATACAAAAAAAGGAAAAATCTAAACACAAACAGACAAAATCAAATAAATAAAAAATAAGGCAAGCAGACTTTTATGAAAACGTTGGATATAAGTAAACACGAGAAAGTGATCGTCTACAGGAGTACTTGTCACAACAGTCTTTCATCAAGTCTCAAGGAAAAATGTGAGCATAAGGCTAGTGCTGTTTTGTTTCATGAGAGCAGATAGCAAATGCTGAAAGACTTTGCAAAAATATCTCTATATATGTGAACTTTCTCTGCACAGCAATGAGATATGCAATTTATGCTTAAACAGAAGGCTTGCACAGTGTAAACAACTCCAGTAGCATTTACATTTGAGAGAAGACTGAAATATTTATTTATTTATATCAAGAAAACTAATACAAAAATCCCATGAATTTCAGAACATGTTTGTAGAGATCTAAGCTGCAGGCACAAAAAGATTTTTCTACAAAAGACAAGATATTTTATTCTTTGCAGAGGACAACGATAGACAAAGGATAATTGCAGCAAATTGCAGTAAATCCGTAATATTTTATTTCTGGGCATTGCAATGAGATATACGTAATGTTTTGTATAGCTACAAGCTTAATATAAGATATTTTAAGAGATACTGGTTACTAGTATCAGTTGCAGTATTTGCGATTTGCTTACTGCGACCATTCAAATTGCAATTTTAATTTGATCATTATTAATCTCACAGCTCTATTTAGCAACACCACGTGCTAATTCATACAGCCAGGCATAACATTGGCAGTGTCGAGCTCATGTATTATAAGGAGTTCCACCCCCTTGCACTCCCGCTAACCTCCCTCGCTCTAAGTCAGCTGAGGGAGAAATTAAATGTGCGTAGACAGGATTGCCGAATTGGTTGTTTACAAGGTCATTTATAAAGGTAAATTAAAAAGCTAGTTTCCTTCAGCCTAAGGGAAAAGCAGTTTATTCTCACAGGAACTAATGCCTTTTTCTCAACAAGAACCCACCCAGAACATTTCCAGCGTCTGCCTTCAGATGCCCAGAACAACTACGTGAGAGATTCAAGATAGAGATTTGTTGATAATAGGTTTGGCATTTGCGACAATGATTGGCACCAAACTTGGAGAGTGAGTCATTGGCATTGATATTTCATCCACGGGAGATGTCAGAGAGGCCCCTCGTGCAGACCAAACAAAGAAACACAAGAAAATGAACAGGGTCAATCCAGTGAAAAGACTTCACAAGAAATACAAAGTTGGGTAAAAGTAAGAGTCATGCAGTTTCTGCCTTTGCCAGCAGAGGGAACAGGAGAGTTAGGAGTAGTTCGAATGGTGCAGTACTGAGCTGCAAGGTGCTACAATGCAGGACACTTTGGTAGGAGTCCTTACATAGCATTTTTAATAACAATAATCCCTTCAAGACACGTACAAACAAAAACAATAGTAAAAACAATTCAGGTTATAGTGCAACTCATAGCTAAGTATTTGCATATAATTAACTTATATAGGCCTCATAAGGTGTGGGGAGGGGGCACTCTGAAGACAATGGTCAACTCCTGTGCCTATTTAGCCTTTAAGGAGATTTAAATTTAGAATTTTGACAAGTGAGTCCTACGCCTAAACTGTGATTATCTAAATTTAATCTGTGGTGGGCAGATGTAAAAAAAATGTGAATGTAGTTTTGAAGATGCAAAATATGATGCTGAGTATATAGTTTACAATTAGCTAATAATAAAAGTAAATCAATAAAAAAAGCTAAATAAGCATATAAAGTGATATTTCTGGACCTTAGTTTTACAGTCATTTCACATTTATCTGAAACTTAAAGCTCAAATTAAGTATTTCATTACTTTTTTTAAAACACATTTTTGTTGGATTCAGTCACTCCAAAAACTATCGAGATTCAAATTTTTGTCTACATCACCCACCTTAACTATAAAATATAAGCAATGTTTAGGGTTATGATGAGTTCTGTGGTCATTGTATTGTTTTGAGTAGATATGACACTATTTGTGGTTTATACTAGTGGACATATCTGTTACACAGGCAGAAAACTCACTCAACGATGGCCATATGGAAAAAAGGGGGCCTCTTCTGGTTGAATTCATTAGGAAAAGGGGAACAGGAACCAGAGAAGCCAAGTACTTACCTAAATCCTACTTGTGACTCCCCAGCCCAGGTCAGTTACAGTGGGGGAGCTACAATGTCATTGAGGGGAGTTTTTACAGATCTTGTTACACTAACACACAGACCATTAGGGAGACAGATATACAGGTACGGGATCGCTTTTCTTGTCGCGTCCGTTGCCATGGCAAGAGCAGAGCTGAGCGGTTTGCATTTCCCTCTCTCTGTCACACAAAGTTCATAGTGAGAATTTTTGGAGGTGGCACAGTGGCAAAGGAGTGGACAAAAATGCTGTTGGGAGATGAGTCAGAATTTAATAGACAAATTTCAAAGAGCTGAATTTGTGCCAGTCTGCTGGAACAATTCAATTAGCAGAAAGTCAAATTTTGTAGAATAAATAAATGGAAAATTCAGCTGTTCAGAAAAGAAGCTTGTGTCGGTATATGATAAAACTAAGGAATATTCTCTAACAAAAACTATCAGTAAAAGGCAAATATACACTTTGGCACAGTCCCTGTATACAATCTCAGTCAATCAGCAGTCAAAAGTCTAAATGTCTTAAGCTAATTACTTCTTACGTCTTCTTAATTACTTCTTATTTAATTCAAGATAATCCAGCAACTCATGTCGTTGCAATAAAGGGACAGGGAAGGGCATCTGTAAAAACTATAGGCAAATAACTGGATGCTACTAAGCCCGTTATTGCTAACCCTAAAGATGCTACCTTTAATAAAAAATAAAAAATAACCTTGATGATTCTGTACAATACTTTGCTTTAACTCAAATCTAATTTGCTGTGTTCAGTCCAAGTCCAATCACTCACTTTAAACTACTTGGATAGTTCCAGTGGTATTTTCTTCCTAATTGGCCCTCCACAGTGTGACGCTGTGAGATGGTGGATGCGGTAGAGTCTGCACGTGTGTACACCTGACTGTGAATACAGCTGTCACACCTGACACACCTGTGCTCCGCTCTAATGACTTAACACATTTCACAGAACCCTCAAGATGACATATATGTTCATGTAAATCAAAAACTTGATTTGACAGTGGTGTAGATAAGATAAGGATGTACCTGGTTGTAAATGGGCTGCTCAGATATATGCAGCAGTTTTGTTTAGTTTTTTTTTGTTATTGGCAATAGAAAAGTTATTTATTGCAATAATGATATCAATCAGACTTTATTTGTCTCAGAGGGGAAATAGATTTTGTGCATACAATTTCCAGCTCAAAGAAAAAAAATTCTAAAAAGTTTCAAAAAAGTACAAAACTTAAATTATGAATGTTAATTACACTGTGTTCCGTGATGCATATGTTTCTTTCTTTTCTTTCTATTAATTTAGCAGTTAATATTTCAGTCTTAATTCTCTTTCTATCAAAACAGAAATTGCAAATTACAATTGCAATACTTCTAAATCTAAACGCATCAAGTTTCTAAAACAGTTTGGTGGCACTTCAATCATTACTTAGAATTAAAGTTGAACTTCTATTAATGTTGCATAAGGTTTCAAGGAGAATCTGAATATTGTTGGTGTTTTGTCATCCTATAGTGTATTTAAATATTGAGGAGACCTAGAATGACATCAATCGTACAGACAGGACGAGTGAGTGAATGGGGGCAGGATGCTACCAAAACAGATGGCCAGTGAGAGCAGACAAACTCAAAAAGCCATGAAAGCTTCGTCCAATTACTCTGTCAGGAGATTATGTTGATGGCGGATGGTGATGTCTGGGTTGAAGCATCTTTTTTTACCATGTCCGAGTCATGTCTTGAGCAGTAAAAGCATCTGAGTGGTTAAACCTGCAAGTGATACAGGAGTACAAATAAGTTGACAAAACCCTTTGCCTGGGGGCGCCTTCCCAATGCCCGCCTACATGTTCAGGTAATCTCTCTCTTTTGTTGGAGGTATGCCGCGGAGTTTGGACAAATACTTTCATTCCTCATCTATTCACTGCTGTTTGCTGACTCCTGGCACAAGTTTAAATAAAGGCATTTAAGGAGGTATTTGAGCTAGTTTAGACAGGACACCTCAGCGCGCGTGCAGGCGTTTATAGGTCATTTACAAAAGTGGAAGTCTGAGTCCAGTAGATTCATAACAACTGCTATATTACAGGTGATTCAGTAATAAAAAGTCATAAATTACTCTCTAGTAATAAATTTAATAAGCGAAAAGAGCATGGCATTTGAAAAGGCGACTCACCTCTCCACCAGGCTGCACAGTGTTTATTAGAGATAGGGCATAAAGAGATTGTCTGCTTACATTTTATGACAGGTTTGTTAATGTCTTGCTCATGACAAATTGGAAATATACGCCTAATGTTTGTAATGAGCTGATAGGAAACATCTGGTGCCCATGCACAATCCGTTATTGTTTTGGTTCATATTCTGCACATGATTTGAGTACCTGGTATTTTAGGAGCTGCAATTCCAGGGATATTGGAACTACTTCATGGTCAAATCAATAAAAATTATGATATCATTATTATAATGATAAAGTTACTATATACTAGGACTGATAATCACAGTGGTTCCTCACAATTCGATACGATACTCATTACATGGCTCATGATATGATATTATCACGATATGGATATGAAACATGTGAAAATATAATCAGTATATGGTATGATACTCCAAAAATACATTTTAGCAACAATGTTTCTTTTTTAAACCAGTACTTGCAAAGTTAATACAGTTAATATGAAATTCGTTTTAATAATCAAAACAGTGAATATACCAAGTGCATTGCAAACACGTTTCCTTCCATTAAATAAGCAACAAAACTGTAGTACTGTCACAAAAAATGCTAAAAGATTAAAAAAATAAAATAAAATAATAATACTCTTGGCGATACAGCAGCCCACGATAACTAGACTGTTTCACCAAATTTAGTATTGTGATTAGGGCTGGGTATCATTAAGAAGTTGCCGATACGATACATACCTCGATATATAGGCCATGATACGATACATATCTCCATACAGTGAGCTTACGATCTGATACAATATATTTCAAATCAATTTGATATGGTTCAATAAAAATAAAGGCTAAATCACAGCTGTGATACTAAAAGTCTTTGTTAAACCACTTCTTGTGCAAAATTCATATGAAACACAAACATTTTAATCATCAAAACAGTGAAAATGTCACATGTCACAAAAAGGACTTTCCTTCCACTAAACAAGCAACAAAACTGTAGTGCTGTAACAAAATATAAAATAATTTTGTAAAATATACCAAAAAATATGCTTGGCGATATATCGATACAGCAGCCCACATATTGATACTGTATCACCACATTAAACGATACGATATATCAATATTTTTATATTTTTGCACACGCCTAATCACGATACATCGATATTTCAATATTTACCCCTACTATATACATACACAATATATTTTGTTCCTAATACAATGTTCTTTCCAATCCAATTCAAATTACACTGTTCAGAAAAAAAATTTACTTCTGCACAGAACAACTTCCTGAAGACCCATTAGTAATTACATAAGCATACATTGTTACAGAATACAAAATAAAACAGACAGTTGCAAAGTTTTCCACTCCCATAAAAAAACAAAAAAAACTTGTTTGCACATTTAAGTTTTGCTGCTATCCTTCTGGTTCACACACATTGTTTTGATGGAAGTGCTGTTACATCTGCAAACAAGTATGTACAAGTATAAAAGGCTGGCACAGGTTCATTCAGCTGTACATCAAATGAAATAGGAAAAGCACATTGCTACATACAGTACCAGTTAAACCCCCTTCACACGCTTCAACACAACCTCAGGGGAATTTACACTTAACATGCCACAGCAACTAACAATTCATTTAACAATTCATAAAAAACACGCCACACCCAGACCACCCCAATGCTCACTAAATGGCAAATCATAGTGAAGCAGTGGTTTTCAGACTGTGGCCCATTTATGAGTAGCTTCTTCTGGTGACAGTTTATTGCAGGTCAAGTCCAGGTTAGACCTGGTTTAGTTCTAGTTTAAACTTGAATATAATTAAAAGGTGCACATGTAACTTTTCTGGTGGTGGCGGTGGTGATGTTACAGATATGAGTTCCACTGTTCCACTTTATTATAGTACTATTAAGTGTATTAATTATAGTAATGCATACTGCATACTACTTTATAAATGTTTTTTATTGCAAAAAAATAAAGCAATACTTTGAAACACAAGCATGCATTCCTACAGTTTTTCTCCATGAAGAGACATGTTAATGCCATACTGTGGAACATTCCATATTAATATGGTGCTAGACCATCCACCAGAAAAGTTCCACAGTGCACCATTAGATAAGGGTGAAATATGAACTACTTTGAAGCTTGAACTTCTAATTTAGAGTTTATTATGTCCTGATTTTAGAAATGGTCGTAGTATTGATTTTTATTATTATTTATTTACTTTCCTTGTTTGGATTACATAAAATAATAGTTGAAGAGGTAGTACTTGTGATAGTGTTTGAGTATTACTGCAGTTTGACATAGCCCACTGAAGCAGGAGACTTGTGCTTCGAGCATAGCACAGGCCAGATGACCTGCTGAGAAACTATCTAAACAATTTGAGGACTCTGTGTCACTGTGTCTCCTCTTACCATATATAGCAAATTTTAAGTGCAATCTGACTTGTTATGACAACATAGGAAATGTGACGTATCCATAAATTAGTTCTCAGAAATACTTAAACAGCACTAAGTCTCCACTGTTGCTTTTGGGATCGTCTCAAACACACGCAGTTTGTGAATGGAAACAGTGAGATTCCTCTGAGATTCCTCACTACCTGGCAGAGAACATAATGTTATGCAAATGGAGGGGCCATGCCACGGCTTGACTCCCAATAACTCTTCTTGGCCCATGAGTGTAAACACGATATTCCAGACATAATGTAACAAGTCTAAGATGCTAATTGTTCTTCCTGTGTTCAAATGAAAATGTGATTAAACAGCTGTTTGTGGTCTGCGACCTGACACCAAGAAAATGTTGCTGAGTAAATATTGTAATAGAAAATCAAATAAGGCAAGAATGAGCTTGACAGATTTTCTAAACATTTTGTGCCCATTTTACTTTGTCTTGTGCAACCTGGCATTTGCATACAGAAGCCTTTAAATTGCATCTAAATCCAGGGATTTCGTCTTTGAGCGTTAATGCAAATATTGTTCTTATTTTCATTAAACTTATTGAAAGGGTGGGGCATGGTTTGTACAATGTATAGGACCTGCACTGGTACAAAGAAATGACTTTTTACTGGGTATAACTGCTCCTGCAGTTAATTAAATTGGTAATCTTTATATTAAATGGAACCCATATAATAATATGCAATAGTATTGTAGAATATAATATTATATTCTAATATTAAAATGTTTTTATCTTTCTGTTTGTTATATAAAACCTTTCTTCATCATTCAAAATGTTTAATTAGTTTATAAAGCTGGTAGTAACATGGAATAGTAGACAAGTAAGAAGTAAAGTGAACTGAAGATTCTTGAGACATAATTGCCTCATAAACTTTTATACTTTAGTTGATAAAATGCACAAATGCACAGTTACATTTGAATTGTCAGTAAGTTGATATGTCAATAAGACTGTCGAGACTCACATGAAGTGTGTCATCTGAACAGGTTGACAATTTCAGGAAATTCAGAATATTGTTCTTTTCTTTACTTAGAGCCAATGATCAGGGAAAGTAACAGTGTGCATTCAGACACACAAGCGCTGTTCTTTCCTCCAGAGCCGGCGCTCTTGTGGGAGTTTGAACTAAATATTTCCTGTAAAAATAAGATCACTTTACTGAGAGACTCATGCGGCCTTTATGAGATGGCTGGGAACCGATGACTCGCGGAGCTGCTAAGCATCATGTGCAGTCACAGCCTTATGACGACGATTTCTGTAATATGTTATTATTCAGCCATTAAACTGAGCAAATATTTGTGGTGCATCAAATACGCCACAAACACAAATGTGATATAAAAGATTATTTACCAATTAAGTCCAAAGTCATCCTGAAAACCCTACCTCCCTTGGGGGCCAGAGATGGCACAGCAGAATAATTCCACAGATTCCAGACTTAAGAAATACAAAGAGAAACATGATTGTGCTATAATATCTGATTGCATTTACTTTCAGCACTTACTTGCTGGTTCTCACAGAAACTTCAACACTCCGACACACTGATGCTAATGAATATTTTGGTATGAATGGTCTTTGTCATCTCTTTACACTTTTTTGACTTACAATTTTTACTTTTAAGCATGTATGTGGTGGATGCATGAAATGGTCTAACTTAACAATATTTGTTGTCATCATAAGGTATATTGTAATGTCGACTCCATTTAGAGAGCTTTGGCAGAGCATGTGTAGAAGTCTACACCTAGTTCTACACATCATCGATCTGGGAATGGCTCTATTAAAAGCCAAAAAGGCAGAATATTCAGGCAAGCATAACATAAAGTCAAGAAAAAAGACAACAAAAGCACCAAGCACTTCCCTCTGCACATCTTTGTAAACCAAACGGTCTGTATTTCACAAGAGCACGTCTATCCTCATCCACATGTTTGTTTTGGTTCATTTGGGTGCTTGACGATTGGGTTCAGCTCAAACTACAAAGCTTCCTTATGATTGGACAGGTGACCCAAACGGATACGTGGGAGCTGTCCAAGATTTATCTTGTTTTGCAAAGTAACATGACATGTCCTTTAAATCAGATTAATTAAAATATCTACAGAATATGACAGCTATTTGATGTGATTAGTCATTTCTACCCTAGTGAACATATCTTTAGTCCATATAGGATTTTTTTTTTAATCATTCAGTGTACAACTGCACTGTATTAACTGAAAAAACAAAAACAAAAAACAAATATGACACTTTCAGTGCTAACAGTGACCAGTCATTCTGTACATGAATTGTTTGGCTGAGCCTATTAACCCATATCCTGAACCAGTACAATTTTCTACATTTTTCTCGATAGAACTCAGTACCAGTATGTATATTATAATTCTACATTTGGTGAGTAAATACCAACAGGATGAAAAGGGCCAAACAATTCACATCTAAATAAATCAACTCAAATGATTCTCAACATTTCAAAGTCACTGCATCATCGCTGTCCAAGGTGCTGATTCATACATCGACTGCTTTGGGAGCTTTCAGAGAAACCCAAATCCCAATTGTTTTCCGAGGTTAAGTTTGTCACCCACTCTGCCTGCCAGCAAGGATTTTGTTAAAACCACTTTAAAAAGATTTGTTTCATTTGGTGCACTTCCAATAAAAACAGCCTGGTTCCTTCCCTCCTCTACATAAAGCTCATAAAACCCATGTCAACCTCCGCCCACCTCCAGGAGTTCTGAGACCGCCTCTTTCGCCGCGGAGACGCTGAGGACGTCCCAGGAGGAGCACGGGGAGTGAGCACTAGTGCCTTGTGTGGAAGTGCCCGCCAATAACTCAATATTTACTGTAGGTGGGCATTCCCAGGCAATGATTAGCCTTTCTTACATTTTTATCATTGCTGAAGTCATAATATCAGTGTAATTACATGAGGGAATATGAAAAATTTATCTTTTATAAATATGATATTGCCTGATTTTATTTTAATAAAAGAAAAAAGGTATTGCATTTCAGTGTTTGTGGAGCAAGAGGATAATAAAGAGTTATGACATGGGTATTCTTGCTGTGAGAGTAATTATGCGGGAAAGTTGAGAAAATTAATCATGTTTAATATATTATAGCTCGGATATCTCAGATGTATTTTACAATTACATTTTCCTCACTCTTTTAATAATATCAGAAACCAGACACTGAACTGAATCATAAGATTGTACTTGTACAGGTCTATGTTTTGTGCTTCTGCAGAATGCTGTTATAAGTTTCACCCAGTAATCTGCTTTTATGTGGCCTCTTAGCTTATCTTTTTACTCATATTTTTTTGTGTAAAATTTGTCTTTTGTGTTGGCATTTTACATCTTGCCAGGGGATTACTACTGAAAAATAACTGATAACTAATACTGATGCATTTACAGAAATGTTTATTAATGTGCCTTGATCCTAAAAAAAAAAAAAAAAAAAAAAAAAAAAAAAAAAAAAAAATATATATATATATATATATATATATATATATATATATATATATAATATATATAATATATATTTTATTTTTTTTAAAACAGGTACTACTTGATATCGATATATAGTTTTAGTTTGACACATAAAACTTATACTGAATATAATTATGAGGGGTTGTGTATAGCATAGGTTTTTCTTTAAATCACAGTAGAGTTTGGAATTTTACTACAGACAAAAATAATCCACATAGATAGAGATGGGCAATATATAAAATGATCTGTAAATTCTGCAAAATATTGCTTACAAACTGTGGTATACAGTGATATTTGGGCATTTTTGCAGTTCTATCACATTGGTTTGAACCTTAACTAATAATTAAAGGCACATTTAAATATATTTCTGATGTATTGCCAAAGTATTTTCCGATTACCACTGAGGTATTCATTTTTGTCAATATTGCTCACCGCCTAGGTACATAGCGTTGATCTCTCTGTGCAGAGTCTGCAGTACTGATAAAAAGCATTGTTAGTGTATGCCTACAGCACTATGTTACAGAATGATCTCCTTGACGTGAAACTTGCAAACACAGACTTGTGCAGAGGGAAAGGAGTTGTGGATGTGATTCTGAAGTGATTGGACTCTAAAGGATGGGAAGGGAGGGACCTCGGCAGTGTGTGCATGAGTCATCACACCCCACCCTCAGCCAAACTGTCTGTTTTTGTCTCTCAGGTTTGAAGATTTACTGAGCTACATTTCTCTCTGCAAAGATCCAACAAGGAACTGAAAATGTATTTTAACAAGGGCAAGATTGTTTAGAAATAGACAAAAATAGTAATTACACCAATGAAAAAACACTCAAAAACAGCAGTGTCATAAAGGCACCCTCGTCTCACAGGGAGAAGGTCCTGGGTTTGATTCCCATTGGGGTGGAGTTTGCATGTTCTTCCCATATATAGATGGGTTTAAGCTGAATGCTTGAGTTTCTCCCACACACCTAAAAAAAACACGCACAATAGGCTGATCCTCCAGCTGTGCAACTGATTAAATGCAAGCAGATTTTTTTTTCTAAATTGTCAATGATAATATAATATAATCTTGAAGCTTTTTAATCGGCAGGTCTAAAGCCAATACTTTGTCAGCATGTGATTTGGAGCAAAGTTCAGATTTTGTAGGAATACATTTGACTATTTTTGTGTTAAATATCACTGATTAAAATCTGTCTTGAAGACAGTTTAGACAACTCAACTACAATGTTTTCAGTTATCACCATTCACTAAATAGCATTAAATCTTGTATTTGAACAGGTGGCAAAAAACTAACTCAAAATAAGAGTTTGAGTATCGTGACAAAACTAGACTGAATGCAGGATAAACTTTCTCAATACAATTCAATTTATATCTTATAACATCCCTTTGAGAATCATCACTTGGTAATTAGAATGACGAAACATCTGATTTTGACAATGTAGATCCAATATATCAATGAAAAGCTTACTGTCAATCCCTGATAGACTAGATTCTAAAGATAGGAGAGGCCCTAACTCTGTGGGAGGAAGTCATTCATGATAATCAAATTAATGTTTCAAACAGTCTGGGGGTGGAAATTAAAGCAGGAGGAGGGGTTCTGTGTGTGTGTGACGTGTGTGTGTGTATATATTACTCCTCACTGCTTCAGGTCTCTGCAAATGGGAAGTGTGTCATATATTTAGAGAGCAATCTTACGGTCAAAGGTGAAGGACAGCATTTTGTATAGAAGCAGTCTTTTGCCTCCCAACTGATAGATTCACAATTGAGTCACTTTTAGAAACATTTTAGCAGCATTTCCGTTTAATGACACATAAAAATATCCGACATGTACTAGCATGCGTTAATCTGTCCCAAATTGAAAATCTTTCCGGTGATAAAACCCTCATAAGCCTTGCATAAGATCATAGTGAAGCTAAATATATCATGATTAATATATAGCCACAGGAAGCAATTAATCCCTCACTGACCTTTGGCTGTTTAACATCATGGATTATATCTCAATTTGACCAAATAACATATGTAATCTATCTTAACTTGGAAGGTGAGAAAGCATGTGAATAATACTGTTTTAAATTAATATATACTGCTGTTTGAAATATAAAAATTGTGTCAAAGTGGCATTTGAAAACATCTTTGTTTTAGCAGGAAGCTGGAAATAAGGTCAAATACGATGCAGAGGATCTATTCAAAATGACTACACGCATCATTGCTTCATAGTATTTCCCCTAAGTGTGACACGGAAGTCAATAAAGTGTGCAAAGGAAACAATACAAACTATATAAAGCCCGCGAGAAAACACGAGTAAAACTGAAAAGAGAGGGTGGCATCTTGTAACTATATTCACAAAATGTAAAGAGATGCAGAGAATAGGGCTTTCTCCCTCCCCAAGGTGAATTTCATGGTACTAAAGAAAGACAAAAGCAGAACAGGGCCAAGTCCATTAGGGAGTGCAAAGCTGGGCCGGGGTAAATGAAGGCTTGATGGTGGGCTCACAGTAATAGGAACAAGACATCCAGAGGCGTTTGAGGAGAGCTACCAGTTCCAGTAGGAGAACAGAACAGAACAGACTAGACTGAGCAAAGAGAAAGGAGACACAGGTTTAAGGCAAGGGGAGCACTAAGCCTAGAATCAACATGACCTCTCTGCTCAGCTGCACAATGCGATTTTTGATACATTAGTTTTTGATTGAAGGATATTGTAAACATAAGTTAAGCATCACATGGAACAATACTAATGAATGAGATAAGATTCATATTGACACCAATCATCCACTTTGATTTTAAAATATATGTATATGTATATTATGTTTCCTCATAAAACCATAGCTGGAGTTGTGCTATATTTCATTCACACACTTTTATCACACAAACACTGCATATTTAAGATGAGTTTTTCTCTCAAACGGAAAACACTGAACAGAACACAAACGGAAAACGCCTTGTGATGTCATGTGGTAATACACAATGCTCCACTGTGTTTTTAAACTCCACACACCTTCACTAGAATCATTTGCAGAATTTCAGTATTGGATTTGCCTATCTTTACTGAACTAAAGGTAACACACACATGTGTGAATTAAACAAAACGTAACTCTGGGTATGTTTTTGATGAGGTTTTGATGAACGAGTCTAAAGAGTCAATTTTGCATAACATAGGTCTTTTAATGAAAACACAAAGTTTTTGGTATATTTTCAGTGAATTCATTATGAAATAAAATTTTGTTGCAGTTTCCAGAATTTCATCCTACTATATTGTGTTATGACAAACCCCTAGTGTATGCCTAATTGCCCATAAAAGTTATACAAGAAGGGTCATCCACCCAAGGCCCTGGACAGTGACCAAAAATGTGACTCTAAACAGTCAACCATTCACTTTCTCATTTAATCAATGTCAATCAAAGACCTAAAACTGTCTCTCCCATCTGTCCAATTAACTTGTGGAACATGCACATTCTAGTCAGGGCAGACAAGAGAACACACTTGGTTTCTAAAACTGTGAACATTCTATGAAGTTGAAGATACATGCTGAATAAGTCTGAAAATGGTATCAGCAGAGGAGGGCATATTCAGGAGGTGTTCAATTAGACCGGAGCCAGTGTCAGCCAGACCACACTGCTCACACCTTACACTGACCACTCATAGAACAGCTGCAGAAGAGACCACAGTACCAAGAAATAAAAATGTACTCTCAGTCATACGTTCACTAATACGTGAAACAAGAGAGACAGTTACGGCTGTCATTTAATTGCAAATGTATGTTTTTTTTCTTTAAATTTTTTAATATAGCTGAAATTAAAATAAACAGTCCTCACTGGATTACTATTGTATTTACATTGTGCAGCAATTTGTGCAACAGGCACTGTTGTCTTGTACAGTGTCACATAAACAGCAAATTCACCATCACAGTTAAATTACTTCTTACTACTTCTCTCCATTTAATTTGAGTCATGCCTTATGTGACTTACTACATTACCTCACTAAAGTAACTATTCAGTGTTTTAATAATCAATATAGTGTTACTGGTAATATTATAATATTATAGATTATTTATTATTAGGGATGTAACAATAACCAAAATATCGTGATATTGTATCGTCAAAGTTCTCACAATAATATCGTGGACCATCACAATCGAATTACAAGTCTCTTTGCTTATATTAAGAGTAGTGGTGCAGCAATAGCCAAAAAAAGACAGAGGGAACTTCATAGACCATGATCCTTTACTCCATTTCAGTGTAGACTACAAGAAGAAATAACAGTTGTAAGCACTTTTAAGTCTTAGTTCTTTGTATTAAATCTTGTCACGGCATTTTAAGAGGGTAAAGTAGCATATTAACAATTTTGTTACTGTTCACAAAATATCGCAATAAATATCCCCCCCCCCCCCCCCACCATATTGTGAGCTTTCCCATGATATTGCAATAAATATCGTACCATGAGGTTCATCAGTGATGATATCGTATCGTGAGACCTGGATATCGTTGCACTCCAATTTATTATTGGTATCTTTATGGAGTATTGGCCACATGAGGTCTGAGCACTCATCTCATCTCTTTGGCTTTGTGCTTGGATTAACTCTGGACTCTGAAGAAAGAAAAGAGCAGTTACTAAATTGTTTCGGTGAAAATAAAGCATGTTGCCTTTAAGCATATGGGGTTCATAATGTTACTCGGGTTGATGGACAAGCTTTTAAAAATGCAATGCCTTTTCCTTCTTGTGGTCAGAGGGCATGCTGAAGTTAAGCAAAGGGCCATTGAAGCTTAACACCATTTGTGCATAAAGACACTAGAATTGTATGTGTGGAGCCTGGACTTATTCAGTGATTCTGGCTTCCTCCAGCCATTCAAGGCAGTTCTGATGACACTAACTCATCAGTTCATATTGAATGAGTGTGGAGTGGATAGTTGTCTATGACGCATGTCCTCTCTGTGAAAAACTGTGATAAGGCCTTCAGCTTAAGGTCTTAGCTGCTGGAATAAAAAACAGGCAACATATCAGGCAGGCTTAATAAATCAACTTAAAAACTTTTTTATCACTACAGTGATGTACTATATATGAATACGAGTACTGTTGAGAGAAATTAATGTTTGGAGTTTGGATTATATGCATAAAAGCAAGTAAAGCAGCAGTCTGATTAAACTGTGGAGCTAGAGAAGTAGAAACAGTGAGAATGGAGCAGGAAACTTGTGTTCCTGGTTTAGGTCAGTGGTGTCATGTAGTGTCGGGCGGACAAGCCCTCCCCTGCCAAATTAGTGGGAAACAGAGCGAGCGAGAAGTGGGAGCACTCCAGCTGAGAACAACAGCACTTCTACTCAACGGCGCGGCCAATATAGATAACGCTTGTAGCACAGATAAGGTCAGAGCAAGCAAATCAACTAGCTCTGAAATAAAACAAAAAAGACATTATTATGCAGGGACACATATTGCGCCAGATAAGTACTGTAAGTGAGCAAATACAATATTTATCTACTCACTGTAACTGCTTAAGAGTAGACCAACTATGAACAAGAGAATCATCATTTCTATTTAATAATATTAATGGTCAAATTTAGGCTATCCTTATTAAATAATATACTGCATTTTGAGGAGTATGTGTCCAAGGATTTCTGCATTTGCCTTTACTTAAGATGCCAGTTTTACACGCTGAATGTTGACAAGTTTTACATGTACTAAATAGGACGGATTAATTAACAAAAACACAAACTGCATAGAAGCAGTAAATGGCACAGTAGCTGTGTATCTTCTGAACAAAGAAGGGATGGTGCATTTGGAGCTCACAAACACCAACAGAAGATGTGTTGCAGCAATGAGTCATCTTAATCCAGGTGTCCACAGGGCATGCATCTCATTAGCATATCCACACTCACACACCACCCAATGTAAATAATGTAAGCTCACAGTAATTGTACAACAGTCCGAACATGCATTTTATTTCAGCCCAAATTGAACAATATGAGATGGCAGTTGTGTGCAAAGGGTTGTACAGCTTCACAAATTGTTACATTGTGGAACAACACTGTTTGAGTAAATCAATGCAAAAGCAACACAAGCAGTTCTAAATTGGTTCATGTGTGGTTTATGGAGTTGATGAAGACTACTCAAAAAGACATAACTGCAAATGACAACACATTGACTGGTACAATAGTTATGCACACTATATTTATAGCACACTATTTTTGTGTGTACTTTTAGATATGTCATGTTTTTGTAATAGATTTTGTAATTAGTAAGTAATAGCTTGACATGTCTTTTAATGAAAGACATTTGTAGTATTTAATATTGATTATATCTCAATTTATTCCCCCCTTCTTGGGGCAAATATCCTCCCATTACCTTTGGCTTGGATGAGAAAGGGTCGGATGCTGGCTAGTAGTTATAAAAAGCTGTGCTACATTAACAGCAACATTATAAAATAAAAAAAATAATTCATTAGTCTTAATGTTACATCTGAAAATTAGTTTAGTTCAGCTACTGCCAACAATTATATGTTGATACAGTTTAGCTGTTTCATTTGGATGTCTTCTTGTTTGCAGAAAATAGGACTTTTTAACACTAGCTTGTCAACACCAATTACAATGTTTTAGCTTGAAAATATGCAGTTGTTAGTCCTGGTTGTTGCAATATTAAAAAATATTTTACAAGCCTTGCAAGAACACTACACATGCTGACACTTATTTATTGGGTTTGTTTGGGTGAGAATACCCCTTAGTTTGTAACTAAAGCTAATAAATACTCACAAAACAATAGCCAAAAACATGAAGGTGTGGTAAGGCACCCTTGTCTGCGCCAAGGCCAAACTACTTGGCGGTCTGTGAGGCACCCCATTTGGCTAATGAAGTCCCAGACTGTCTTCACACCACACCCCCCACTCCCACTGCCCCGCTATGAAATGCTCTACTCATGAAAGTAATGAGGCAGGGAGGGAGAAAGACTTGGGGCCACTGATAACCTCAGACTAAACTTGCAACCTTACGAGACAAGGGCCTAATATCTGGCCGTCAATCAGCTTCAGCATCCCTGGCTGGAGTGTTTAATTACAAAGATCAATTATTTACCAGCCTCCTCTTTCACTACTCAGTGCTCCCAAAAAAGTGTCAAGAGAAAAAAAGAAGAAATAACTTGTCAAGACATAAACAAACTTATAGTTTACCACATTGACTTTGCTTTGAAATGGTCAACAAAAACAATAATTATGAATGAGCATAATATATAATGTGAAATTTTGTAATAATAAAAATGTTACCAAAAATATCTAGAACAGTAAAGTATTTTGTTTGTTACTATGCAATATGCCTGTAAGTTTTACTTCTATGCAAAAGAGTTTGACATTTTATTTACCCTAACCCTGAAGTGTACTGTGCAGAACACCATATAGCAACAATATGCAAGATATGATCTCATATCGTCCATTGCTCCTGACATCAGCTGCATGACCAACTGCAAGGCTTTTAACTAATTTGAAGAGACAAGATCAGGTTACCCCTTTGACTGTATTCACAACAGCGCTACACTTGGAGGGGACTGGACAAGGAACCACAGCCACTATCACTATCCTACTAGCACCTATGACCTATATCTGTTAACCACATTTAATATGTACTTTCAATATTAATAACTTTATGAATGAAGCAACAGGTAGGTCATGCCAAAGTTTTACCCACCCCAACTCCAGCTGTAAAACTTTAAACAAATATAAAAAGACAAGATCATATTAACCCTGGCATTGTCTTCCTTTACAAGCTAGTACAGCCTGTACTGGTAAAAAGATGAAAGAGGGAAGGCCCATTATCACTCAAATAAGAGACATGTTCGGTCAGATAAAAGTCTACTACTTCCTGACTCTGAAGGATTGCTTTCACACTTCCAGTAAATCTCACCAAAAAATGCATTTCTTTCAATCCAGGAAAAATCCAAGTTATGTTAATTTGTAAACATCTGAAGAACCACACACATCTTTTATTAGTTGGGTCTGAAATCCTAAAATGAAAAACAAAGTAGCAGCTGGAAGAGTGTTTCATGGTCATCTCGTCTCAGATGAGAGTGGCTCTTCAAACGTCCACATTACAGGCAACCAATAGTCGAAATAACAAGGGAAACAAGAAGGGAAAAAAGCAGCACCTAACCATGTTCTCAGTAGTAGGCCTTAACGAGAGGCAACACCAGTGATTCATGCCTGCTTTAGATTTACTTGGTCTGCAAAGTCTTCTTCAGAGAGACAAAGTTATAATATATCACAAACCAAAGAGTTGGAGGTACTATGTGTTACATGTACTTACACTGCATTAATAAGGTTAAAATTGTATCCGCTCAGGCATACAAAATAGCACTGAATGAGCATTTATATATATTTTTTAATATATTCCACACAAGTGCCACATAAACTTTCTAGCAACAGCTGGAAATCACAGGTAGCTCACAATATTAAAAAAGAAATGAAACCGTTACATGCAATGTACAATATCAGCTATTTTGCAATATATTTGATGCTTTTACCCTGAAAAGCAAAATTGCTTGTATAAAAAAAGCAGACAGCTTTCAACGCTCCAACAGATGGACAGATACAATTACAAACATTCATTTACTTTCACTTTTAGTTGCACGGGTAATACTTGTAGGTATGGCCTGAAGAAAACAAGAGAACTTAAAGTAATAAAAGCTGGAATGTAACTCAGCTAGAACAGGAATTGAACCCACAACCTCATGAGACATGAAAACTAATTATTCTGGCACATGACAACTCGCATTTGGTATTAACATAATAAATGCACAACAGGTGCTAAACAACTGAATAAAAAATCTCTCTAATTATGACAATAAATGCATGGAAATGCATGGAAATTAATATAATTTTATGTAGAAGACAAATAAAATTTCCCTGAGGTTAAGTTTGGAAAAATTTCTTCAAGCAAAGGTCTGTAACATTGTAGGGTCTCTTGCAAAATAAGTTTTGCCCAAATACAGATATAAAAGCAGCTATTAGGGTCAAAAGATCGCAATGCACTGTCTCCATCTGATTATAAAGCAACTTTACCAGTAAATTGTGAAGAACGTACATGACAAAAAAATGACCAGGGTGCAGTTATGCACTCATTCTAATGAGGTGTCTAACCCCTAATAATTTGCCTAATTGTGTAAAGAAAAGCTTGTCTAGGGACAGACTCTGCTATTGATCCAAAAAAGTGGGCTTGAACACTTTCACGTTCATTAATTCCACAAGGGGGAGTGTGTTGGAGCTGCATTGTAAGAGCAGGCAGCCTGTTTCTGTACAGCTGCACAGGGTTTTTCCCCTGGACTCTCAGCTGATGGCTCATTAATCTGAAAGAGAGGAGGTCCCCAACGTAAGCAGTCTGCGCCAGAGGAGGACTCCGCAGGCTTCACCTCTTTTCACTGTGGTATTTTTATTTAAGCACCACTAAAACTGGAGTGGGGCAAAGGCTTATCATACAGAAAGTATACAAGAGGCAAATTGCAAGAGTATGGAGCTCAACAATGACTGTCCACCCCCCAGTTCCAGAAGTAAATTTTTCATTCATTGAGAAAAAAAGATCATATTAAAAGTTTCAACATTTGCTCAGTCAGCTATGTGGTAATTAATGAACACAAAACCTATGATTTTATTTCATATCTGTTTCTGAAACGTTATAAACTGCTAAGATATTTAAGCATTTAGCTGAATTTTGCATTTTTTACGTGTGCTTTTTGGAGTTAAAACAACTCTGTTGTAGATTTTAGTATATAACTGTTTAGCCTCTGCAATGCTTTTGAACTCTTTAAAGGCTTATATTACACTATTTTCTGATCTATGTTATAATGCTGTTCCTCTGTCAAACAGAACCAAACTTGGGACTTTAAAATGATTATTATTAAATAATTATAATATTTTCATTATTATTATTATATATTATTAAATAAAATAATAATAATAATTTTAAAAAGCCATTTATTATACTGCCCATGGTAGAAGGTCGTAATAGTTGTTATGAGGCCAGCCACTTTACTGTTTAACACTGTAGGATATAATCTAAAGCAATAACAAAGGAATGACCATGTAATTGTAGTGCCTTGATGTGAGTGATTCTACGAAACACAAATGAATACTATACCTGAAAACGTGCAGGCGGCCACTGCGTGTGGGAGGCTACGGACCACTGAAAGCTTGCATTAACACACTTTAGCTTAACTATGGCAATTGCTCTGACACCTATCATCATATTAAGTACTCTATTCATTTACCTCTACTCCAACTGACAAGGACAATTACATAGTGCTGATTATTTAACAATAGCCATCCAAACTGTTTATCTACATTGTGCAGTGGGTGAATCGTAGTCCTCTGTCAAAGGTTGGTTTTCCTTCACGCCACTGCCGCCTGTCTGCAGCTGACACGATCACTTATCGTCTGTAACTATGACAGCTTAAATGGCAGCTCTGTGACATGGAAGTGTCAAAATTAGATGGCTTGACTAAGACTGACAGAGCATGTTCCCATTCCTATTAGACAGCACTTTGGACTAAGATCAATTAAGTGAGACAGTAGAAACATCAGCTAAAAATCAACAATAAGTTTACATTGATTGGATTGTATACATATTTCTGTTACAGCGCTGTAGAATACATAAACTGTAGCCCAAATCTTTCAAAGTGTTTTTAATAGCATGTGATTGGCAAGCTGTGTTGGGACAGTTGGCAAATGGGCGGTCAGCGGAGGAGTTTAGAGCTGCTAAAGTTCACACAGGAGCGACGCAGTACCCTGTGTCCTGCCAACTGCCATACAGTGGCGCAAATCCTGACTAAGTTGTTGACCCATGGCCCCCACCTGCCCTGACCATGCATTATATGGAGGGTTATCACTTCCCTCCTAAGATGCTATGATGCCTGCCACACCAGACGGCTTTTGACTCACTCCCATCTGCCCTGGTAGTATACATTGAGCAATAGTCATCATCGTGTCCTGTTCATATGTCTGAGGCTTAATTTAGATTTGTTTAGTTCATATATGAAGTTTGTTGACTTTCTGGTAAAAATACAAGCCATGTCTTGCAGGTATCTGAATGTACAGTATAATAATAATAATGCCTTGTTTTTTATTTATATTGAGCTTTTTGGACACTTGAAATAATTTCACAACCGGTGCTGGCAAGCTACAGTACTTCTGTAGCCCCAGCTGCCCCGGGTAGAGTAACAGAAGTGAGTCTGGTGGTCACCCCCTCTGACCACAATCACTCAAGCATGCAGATGGGTGTTTTTGCCCATGGGTACAACAACAGTATGCACTGGTTGGAGCCATCTATAAAAATATTTATATACATATATCACTTTTGATTTATTTTCATTCATTTCATATTTTATTTGTCTTACAATTTTAACAATTACATTTGTGGAATTATATTAGAACTGCTAATTCTTCACAGTTGAACACGAAATCCTCCTAAAGCATGAACAAATACATTAGACCCACCTATGTTAAAAAGCATTTTGCAATGTTCTGACATACTTAAAAAGGCCACATAGTCAAAACACCCCCTGCACGCAGTACACTTGAGTCCAGAGGTGCTAAACAATGGAAATAAATGCAAATAGCACTTAAATAATTTGCAAACTGTAACTTTGACAGTCAACCCAGGCAATCTACTATTAGTGGTGTGATGTGGTCTCAAAACTAAAACTAGGACTAGGATAATAAAGTTGTAATTAAGCTTTTTGTGTATTGATAATAACAACTGACATAACTTCATTAGTCGATCAAAATTATTAAATTGTAAAGACTTTACCTGCCCTGGCTGGAGGTCTAAATAATGCAGCACCTCTTTGAGCATGACAGGAGTGTGACCAAGGCCTGGTGACACATCAACTGTAGAATATGGAACTTCACACCTCCAGCTCCTTATGGACATCATGATTTTCAACAATGAGCTGGAGCACAAAACTCTGGAGCATCCGAAGACCATTTTGTCCTCTGAAAAAAATAAAATAAAACACATAACAATGTACTGAATAGGGATGGGACAATACACAGTATATTTTATTGTGACAAAAAGGGTAGACAATAATAATTTGTGGGAAATTGTATATAATCATGATAATCGCGGACAAAGATAGTCGTCATTGTATCACCAGAATGTTCATCAAAGGCTACCTGATCCATGATTATCTCTTCTATATCATTGTTGTTTCAAACAAAATACAATACTCCAACAGCTGTTTAAATATGGAACATATTCATAATATGCAAATTATAATTATTCATATCCATAACATTTAAAACTGTCAGAAACTTTAAGAATTATTGTGATATAATCATTGATCACAGTCACCTTTTTTTTTTTTTTTTTTTTTTTGATAATCATGACAACAAAAGTGCTGAATAATTTGATTATTCAGACACATATCCCTGATAGACAATGAAAAAGTATCAGAGTACGTTAAATTATATTCAAGTGTTTTATGGCAACAGTTTGTAAAAAATTCTCATAAGTTATGTGGTAGGATAATAAAATGAGGATGCGTGAAGATGGCACAAAGTTCTAATCTTGTGAATTAATCATAGTTAGTGTATTTAAGGAAAATTATAGTAAACAGCATTACTTTTTAAGATTATAGTTAACACCAAACTCGTAATGCTGTAGGAATAAACATGATAATACAAGCAAGAACCAAATAATCTCCCTAGCCCATGTGTTACAGAGAAATTCTCATTAGCAAAAGTTAGCTGTCTTCGGCAACCTGAACAAATTAGGTGCATAAAAGAACCTTGGACAGTTTTGATTATATACCCAATCTACGTAGCCTTTTCCATACAATTATAAAAGCAAATTATGTCAGGTTTAGAGGATTCATACCAGAGAGCACGTGCAAAATACATAAGCTAACTTCATGGACATCATCCACGAGGTCGCAGGCAGGATACTAAAGGAGAATCAGGACACATGCCATGCCTCATGACATGTGCAAATACTTACAAAGGACATAATATCACAAAGTAGTTAAGTGTAGTCATGTGACACGCGGACACGGGGAGACTTTACTACAGTGGAGAAAGCTTACCGTGGAGGACAAGCACCCAGGCCGCGCCCCTATGTTTGTCACCATGAAGTCACAGCGTGCTCTCGCCAATGAGCCACCGCGCACGTCCAATCCGCTCCCACTCAGGAAGTGTGCTGTTTTTGAAAATATTGGCGCTTGTTGTTTCAATGACGCTTGTCGGTGCTTGGTATTTCAGCGTAAATTATAATCATTGTAACGCCGAAATGACATGTAGCTGGATTTAAAGCAAACCAAACGCTCTTTAGTACGAGGTAAGATGCACGTAAACCGAAAGCAGGGCGGAAGGCGACGTTAACCGTTGTACCGTAGGATGCTAACAGGACTTAGCCTGTAATGCTAATGGAGGGAGGAGGCTCTGTTAAATCCACTCGTGTGCATCTTTTAGAGAACTTTCGTTATACAAATAACATTCATGCATTCGACGCTTGCGGATTAATCACAAGTTAGTACAAAAAGGAAGACAGACTAATTATAATCAAGTTTTATTGTTTTGGCACCATAGACTGTTTGGCACACATCATTGTTAGACCAGAATAAAATGTTGATTATGCGATTTTGTTGCCAGATAAAACGAGATTGTATAGTTTGCTGTGTATGTTGATCATATGTCAGGATGTAAACACTGAGTACATATCTAATATTTTCATTGATCAAACAATGTTTTGCTCCTTGCCTACGTAGCATATTTGGTGTGCAGTGGGTTTATTCTGGCCTCTTCTTGTTGCCAGTTTGTTCTACATTGTTTTGTTACGTTTTGTTTAACTTTTTCTTCATTTGTGCATTACATTTCACACACACTGTAAATATTTATGTACAAAGTTTACATACTAATGATGATGAAATTATTTTCATACTGTAAATTGTTTTCTTTATTCCAGGTTTCTACCCAACCAGTCACAATGGCCAGTAATGTTTGCAGCCATGTGAAGGTGGTTGTTCGTGTGAGGCCAGAAAATGATAGCGAGAAGCGTGAAAACTTTCGCAACGTTGTCCAAGTTGTGGATAACCACATGCTTATATTTGATCCCAAGCAACAGGACGTATCTTGTTTTGGGTCTCAAAGAGTGCGGAACAGAGACGTTAACAAGAGGCCCAATAAAGACCTCAAGTTTGTTTTTGACCATGTCTTCGGGGAAAACTCTACTCAAGTGGACATTTTTGAGAACACAACAAAAGCCGTTATAGATGGAGTAATGAATGGATTTAACTGCACAGGTAACTTATCAAGGCAGCTAGATCTGTCATGATAATTACTACTATATTGACTTTTTCAGAGTATGAAAGTTGGAAAAATATAGTTTTGGGAACAATATCTATCGTGTGAACATTTTCTTTGCACTACTGGAATGTTGTGGTTATTTTTTGGCGATATGGTTTAAGCCATACAAGGTTGGATTAACAACTTCTATGACTCATTGCAGATTGTAGATTCAGAATAGTTTTTGTGGTAAAAATCTACTCTTGGGGTTTTGTACCAGTGGCATACATTCATTTCAGTATTATTGTTTCAGCAATATCGCACTTCAGAGTTTGATACTGTGGCAGGTCTAAAGGCACTAAATAGTCCTACTTAACTTAAAGGTGCACTATGTAACTTTTCTGGTAGATGGTCTGCCACCTGCATGTATTAATGGCAGTGTTATTGCTTTGCTTGGAATATTCCACAGTGTGGCATTGCGCTTACCCATCTTGCATTTGCAACAGTTACAGGTGTTTTAATGACTTGGAAAACTTGGAATTTTTATTGTGAGTCGGTTACTTCTCCTCAGATCTCACCTGTAATTTGACTTGGTTGTGTCACATGCTTACGTCCATTGAGTTTAATAGTTTAATGCCATACTGTGAGACAAACATTCGAGACAAGGTAATAATATCTACAATGTATAGAAGTAGAAGGTGGATCCTCCACTTGAAAAGTTGGTCACTAGATGTCACCTATCCCTGGAGCATTATAACTATACAATATGACTTTACAGAGTAAAAATAACAAACTTCTGATTAGGGCTATGTTAATTAATCCAATTCATTGATAAATAGTGATTAGTAGAGCCAAAAATTCAACGAGACAAAGCGATCTTTGTGGATGCATGTGTTTCATTTGATTAAAGTGACCATTTGAGAGCTTTAAACTTGTAGAATATGTTTGTAACAGCCTTTTTTTAAAATATAGTTTTCCATAATCAGACAGCCCTTCTACTGATTCATGCATATTTTAAATATATTGTACTTTTTCCCTACGATTTTTTAAATGTATGTTTTTGTTCTGCAGTGTTTGCCTATGGGGCCACTGGTGCTGGGAAGACGCATACAATGTTAGGATCACAGAATAACCCTGGGGTTATGTATCGCACAATGAAAGAGCTGTTTAAACGGATGGACGAGGCCAAGGAGGAGAAAGAGTTTGCTGTTGCTTTCTCATATCTTGAGGTGATAAATAAAATCTGCATATTTGAAATAAATGATTACATTTAAATGTATTTAACTGTCTGATTTTTTTATTTTTTTCAGGTTTACAACGAGCAGATCAGAGACTTGTTGACGAACAATGGCCCTCTTGCAGTGCGAGAAGATGGACAGAAAGGAGTGGTGGTACAAAACCTCACTTTGCATCAGGTTGGTAAAACACACTATGTTTTTTTTACTGTCGGCTTGTGTTTTTGTTATATACATTCAACACTTGCCATGTGCTAAGTTGAAATGTACTCATATTTACATTTTTGTCAAATTCACTGTTGTTATGCTTTATTAAGATTATGCATGGCATTTGGTTAGTAATTTTCTGTAACTGAGACTTTGTAATGATATCACACTGGGGGACAAAAAAAAATTACGATTATCTGAAAATTAGTAAATAGAAAATAGATTAAAACAAACAAAGGAGCCTGTGATGTGTTCATGGTCCAGTTTAGGTCTTTGATTTTCCAACAAAAAGGTGAGAGTGACTAACTGAACAGTTTTAAAATAAAACTCAGATTGAAGTTTAACTTGAGTAACAAAGCTTCAGATAGAGCAGTCTCTCCAGTTAGCATCACAACCCCAGGGAATGTTGATGACATCAGCTGCAAAGTATCAATAGAAATTCTCCTGTTTAAGTCTGTATCACAAATTCAGAATATATTTACGTTGCATTTTTAATTTATTCATGTATTACTGCAGTTGTGGCAGAGATTCAGTTTATGAGAGAGGTGTGAGTGGCTGTGTAAACTACTGATGTTTACCTGCTGTGCCTCCCACATGCTTCTGGATCACACTCGTAGTCATTGAGCTCCTGTTTTCTGTTATAGCCCAAATCTGCAGAGCACATTCTTGAGGCGCTGGATTCTGGCAACCGAAACAGGACACAGCACCCAACAGACATGAACGCCACCTCCTCCCGCTCCCACGCTGTGTTTCAGGTACCTCATTTCATACAAACAAAGCCAAAACATTATGCATTATTTCATGATGATCATCTGCACCTTCTAAAAAGACTAGGTGTCGCAAGGTTCACTTTTTGCCAGTTACAACAAGTCTAGATTCATGTGCCAGGAAGGGCATCAGCCATAAAATATGTGTCAAAACAGTAATGCAAATTGCACACTTGGAGGCACATAACATAAACCTAAAATTTGAAATGTCAAAGAGTTGTAGTTAGTGTTGATAAGTAACTAAATACATGTACTGAAAATATGGATTCTGAATATTGATTTTGAGTAACTGTACCAGTACAGATACTCTTTCATTTTTTCATTTAGTAGCATTCAAAATACAGTTTCTTATCTAAATTAAAAGGAATACATGGTGATAATTGATCACACGATTTTGGCTCAGGACTGCATGAGAAAACTGCAAACAGCACTTGTAATGTAGTATGTGATTTTTCTTTCTCTAATTAGACGTAAATTAAAGCAAAACAAAAAATTTACCTGTTTGTAATTATGTATCATTGTTTTTATACTATGATTTAAATGCAACTCTGTGTTAAGTGTTCAGAATACAGCACTCAAATTATACTATATGTCAGAATATGTTACAAAATACATTTTAATTTGAGTATTCAGTATTCTGTAACAACATACATTTAGTATTCTTCCCATCACTGGTTGTACTGTAGTTGTAAAGTATGTTCAGTTTGATTTAAATAAAATAATGTTTGTCAACTATTTATTACTTTGTTTTCCAGATATATTTAAGACAACAGGACAAAACTGCCAGTCTCAACCCAAACGCATGCATCGCCAAAATGAGCCTAATTGACTTGGCTGGGTCAGAGAGAGCCAGCCACACAAATGCCAAAGGGGCACGTTTACGGGAAGGTGCAAACATAAATCGCTCACTTCTCGCTCTTGGAAATGTTATCAATGCACTCGCTGACCCCAAGGTGAGTTCTGCTCCACACATAAACAATTTTCAGCTTTTCAAATCATAACATTAGTTGTAACCATGTCATCAGGGCTAATATTTTGACATTTGCCACTTAAATGTCCTATGTTACATAAAATTGACTCTTGTGAGCTTTAAACCATGTTATAATGTTGTTACCTCATCATAAAGATACTTGGAGTTGTGTTTTGTTTCATTCACTCTAAAGCTCAAAATGCTCTGTTGCATCTTATGATGCCATGAAGCTGTAGTTTTTCAAGTCAACAGCCTTTTACCTTTTGTTCAGTAGAGAATGGCAATTCTAGGGCTGAAATTATCCAAATGATTCTAGAGAAAGTGTATGGTGTTTAAAACCACAGTGGAGCACTTCCTGTATTATCACCTGTTTGAGGGAAGAACTCAGCCTAAATAAGCAGGGTCTGTATATGTGAAAGAAACAAAACACAACTCCAGGTATGTTTGTGATGAGAAAACAATATTGTAACCTAGATCAGAATATAGTGTAATTTAGGCCTTTTAACCAAATTTAGGCTGTTAAAGTGGTGTTGATGTAGACTCTGCTTGAGTCACTAGAGACTGGTCTGACTCAAATCATTACTTTCACTTCAAAGTCAAAAGAAAGTAGACCTAATTTTAGTCACATCAACTGATTGTGTTTTGAATGTCCTTTGTAAAATAGATGATTAAATGTTTTTACCAACTGTACATGTAAATATGATCTGATCTTATTTGATATTTAATTGGGTTATGTATGGTATTAACATGGCTGATCTCCTCAGACCTAGATAGCTTAGCAGGGTTAGGACTAAACCATTGAATACCAGGTGGCATAGTGGGGCAGCGGCAACCCAGAAGATGTCAGATTGATTCTTGCATGGAGCAGTGCATACTGGTCATTGCGTTCTTGAGCAAGAAATCTCAGCTGCCTTGCCTATATGAATGTGGTGTGTGAGTGATTGGCGGTGATCCAAGGGGCCAGTAGCACAGGTTTGCAGTCTCGCTTCAGTCAGTGGATGTCAGGGCAGCTGGGGCTCCAAAAGTAGCTTACCGCAGTATGGACTGAACAATGAAGATGTGTCGATGTTAACAAAGAGGGTGTCTCTTAGAACTACTCAGATCTAAAACAAGTTTGTAAAAGTGAATTACACACTACTTGGGTTAAAAGATTAAAATGCCCTTAGTGAACACTCCAGAGAGACACAACCCAGTGAAGACTGAGTTTTTGGGTATTATTTCATTCTTGTTGCATACATTAACCTGTCAAGCAGTCCTCTCATTTTACATTCTGTCTCAGGAGAGCTGATGCGGGACACATGCACATAGGAAGTGCTGTGCAAACGTCTCACTGCCATGTTGAAAGGCGATCCTCCGTCAACAGGTCGCTCCATTCTTAGGTTCAAACAACGCTCTTTCATGGACACTGATCACTTAGGCTTAAACACTTGCACTACATACTTGTGTGCTGAACTTGTAGTCTGAGGATTTTGATCTTTGTGAACTTCTTTAACGCCCATGACTTAGGCCTAATCCGTCCACGCCCTGTGGTTATTGGAGCTGCACTGTTTAATGTCTGAAGACAGGGACATTAATGTTATGGCCATTGTTTAAAGGAAAGAATGTCCCCACTTGTGTCCCGGGATGACATACCATTCGTTTGAGTGAGAAGAATGTCGGCTACTTCTGTTTAGCTGGTTCACTATGTCATCTTTGTATGCCGCACAGAGATTTCATTAGAAGTCGCCTTTGGCAATGTACAAAATGATGCAGATAGATTTTATAATGTGTCCTTTCTCTTCATTACAGCCATTCATTTCGATAAGCCACTGTTTACACCCATAAAAGGCATTTCTTAGAAATGTTGTGTATATAGCCAAGATTGGATTAAATATTGAACAGATTTTTCTCACAAAGCTGCAACTGTAAAAATGTTTTTGTAACAGAAAGGTACATTTTCAGGTTGAGAGATTTTATTGCCTAAATATTTTTTAACTGGTATGGACAGAAGTATGAAAAATAAACTTAATAAACTGAATATGTGACCTCTATTAAAACTGGCCCATGCTCTCACTGTATTTGCAAAAGGTGTGACTGTAGTTCTCAGGGCCCAACACGACCTGTAACTGAGACCTCTGGATCCAGATGTGCTCTGAAATACTGTAACAGCTGTAAAGCTCCAACAGATCATTTTACTTTAACTTTGACTTTGTGCTGTCCCAACACCCCAGAGAGTGTGACTCACCTAAGTGCCTGCAGTTTATCTAATGCCATTTTACAGACACCGTTTGAGCAGGGACCAGCTGCAGACAGGCTGGAGACTCGAGCTGTCCGTATCTGTGGGCCATGTCAGATTTTATTGAGCTAAGACATTTATACCAGTTTTCAACTGAAATGTCAGCCTTGAAATTAATTTTATCATAGTTCTCGGAGATCTACACCACCTATTTTAGCCGACATTACTGAATGCATAAATTCAATGAGATTGTCAACACAAACATTAGCCTATAAAAGGGTTACATTTTGAGGAGACCATCTCTCTTCGGTGGCCTGGCAACACATTGGTGTTACTTTTGATGAGTTGAAGGAAGTGTCTGAAGTGTAAGCATCTTGGCTTGGTTGTTTTACTTGAAAACTTTGCCACTCAAGTGTAATAGAAGCAGTGTAAAAGTAATTGAAATGTATTTAATTTGTAGAAACATAATTCTTAAATCAAATATACTGGGAGAATTTATTCCATTTTAATGGAATAATTTCTTTCCACAAACACTGGTCTCATACAGACCATGATCAGACCCTAAACTATAAAAGCACTATTGGACTTAATTGCTACATAGGCCTGTTGCAAAAAAGTGATTTGGGGATTTAAGTATAAAGTTACTGACAAACATGATACTGCATTTGACTCCTGTTCCTAAAACTTATATTTACTTGCGTATCTACTCTTAAAATTCTCTTGTTTCAGAGCAAGAAGGCTCACATCCCATATCGAGATAGTAAGCTGACAAGGATCCTCAAAGACTCTTTGGGTGGTAACTGTCGGACTGTTATGATCGCTAATATCAGTCCTTCGTCCAAATCCTATGACGACACCCACAACACGCTCAAGTACGCCAACAGAGCCAAAGAGATCAAGTCTACGGTTAGTGCATAAAGCAAAATCCTGAAACTGGTCAAAATGTTAGATTTTCGTTTTTTTGTGTCATAATTAATACTTTTATTATTATTATTATCATTATTATTATTATTATTATTATTATTATTATTATTATTATTATTCATAATAATCATAATAATGTTATTGTTGTTGTTGTTGTTGTTTTTATTATTGTTATTATTATTATGTTTTTTTTTATTAGCTCAAGAGTAATGTTGTAAGTCTAGACAGTCACATTGGCCAGTATGCAGTGATCTGTGAGAAACAACGGCTAGAGGTAAAGAAAGTAATATTTTGTTGTTAAAATATAAAATTCTAACTCACAATGTTCTCTATGGCCTAAAGATCCAGCAATTGAAACTTAAACTGAAGGAGTACGAGGAAAGAAACATGCCTTCTGGAGTAGTTGGGATGAACACCTTACCGAAGCAAGCGGAGTTTAAAAGGTAAGCCTATACCTGTCTATAGTAATTAACTGAGTAATGTAGTGTAACAAACACTGACTTCCTTTACACCACTTTACACCAAAAGTGATAAATGCACTTTACACAGCGGTTAAACACACTAGATCCCTTATTAAGATAATTTGGTGCTAAATCCTGTTGTAGAATCTCTGTGTAATCAATAGCAACTTTTACATCAGTATCCTCCACGTTAAATACAAAATATCCCAATAAGACAAATTCACAAATGTCTCGATGAGGATATAAGAAAGTGATTTCGCTATTCCCCCTGTGCCATTAGGCTGTTGCCCATCCGCAGTTGGGTTCTGAACACATTGGCCTAATTAAAGTATTCCTCATCTGAACAAACCTGTTTGTGTCACGGCCATCTTTGAGCTGGCATTAGGATTTCCTGGAAACTCAAATTCCGGGAAAACTCATGCATCTTTTACATAACATGGCTCCTGTTGGTGTTACAACTCAATAACAATCAATCAGGTGTCATAACCATTATTGTGTCAATTCATCATCACAAATGACTGTATTTTAAAACGGCAATTGGTTTAATTATATGGTAATTGGTTTAATATATAACAAAGCTGATTGTATTCACAGGGTTAGTTTTTCCAGGGATAAGGCATGTGTGTATGAAATTAATATTGCATCTCATAAAATACATTTGAGTGCTTGATATTAGCAGGAAAGAGACTTTTTTTTTTTTTTTTTCTAACTCTAACCCTAACCCTCACAAATATAATAGTATGAAAGTCCACTGAACATTATATATATATATGTATTTAAAGTTACAATATTGGCTATGAGCCTTTGCAAAATGGAAAGATTGTTGTGTGATTTCTTTCACTTTCTTTAATATGAATTCCTTCACTTTATTTACCACTTTAGTTTATTGTTCATGTTTGTCTAGACTACTAATAAATGAATAATATAATTCAGGGGTCAGTAAATAAATCTGCTTGTTGGCTATGAGAGGTTTGTGTACAAGGCTGCAGTGAATCAGTGCAGACCCCCCCTATCTGTATCTTCTTCTGGGTGTCACAAATATGTATTCAGTGCACATTGGTATTCGGGGCGGGGGATACAGAAAAGCTGAATGAGTCTCTCCCACACGTTTCATTCACTGGCATCAGAATTCACAACTCACACAGAGGCTCTGAATAGAGGCAGCACGCTTCTCACACCATTAAAAATTCAGCAGTCTAGCAAGGCCACGACGGCTCCTACGTCATTGGAGTTGCATTGAAGAGTGCAGTCACATTTCAGAGATGGCTCCTTGCTCTTATTTACCTGCTGCCTCTCCTCTCACTTTAGCTCCACAGACATTCCCTAGCATCTAATCTGGTATATCTTCTTTTTCCCTGGGATTTTATTCAGCACATACGTCAGAAATCTATTTCTGGTGCTGTTAAAACAAACTTGTGACCTTGTATAGATGGTGCAGCTTATGCCATTACTTGTGTTTTATTTGTCTCTTGATTTTTAAGGATTTGCCACGTAATTCTGCAGATGTGTCTGCTCCAGATTGCAAAATATTTCAAGCTAAAGTTTATTTTTGAACGTTCTAATATAGAAAACATATACACAGAGTACATTTTTATGCACTAGTAAGCAGAACATTGCTACTGATGTTTTCTGTGAGATATAATATCTAAAATGGACTGTTATCATTATTAGATTTTATGGAAACAAACTGCATGTTTTTAAAAAGAAGAAAAAAAAGTGTGCAAGACTGTTATTGCACCAACAAGACACTTTATTTGCAGTGAAATTAAATACAAGTGACCAAAGTTACAGTATTTATGCAGTAATTGCAGATCATTGAAATGGGGGCTGTTATGCTCCTCTTCATTCTGCCTCTGGGATCAATAATAAAGTTTATCACATTGATCCACATTAAAGTCTAAGCACTGCCATCTCTTGAAGTTTGAGTCTGAGTGCAGTTGTTGTGTGCAGGGTGTCCGAGGCTCTGCAGACAATCTTCTCGAGTCGGGCTCTGATCAGGCAGGAGCAGCTGGAGCTGGAGAGGCAGCTGAAGGAGAACGAGCTCCGGCAGCGCTTCTGTGAGGAGGACCAACTGCAGGTCCAGTACTTCTGTGCCAAAGAAAAGACAGAGAAGGTATGCACTGCTTACTCTGCTTTCCACCGAGGCCAACATCCCAGCAGTATCCTGCTGCTGGATCATCATTTTAACTTCCACAAAGTGACTAAAACTCTCATTCATGCCCCCTGTGCACAAGGTCATTGATACCTTTGTGAGAATATGCTCTGCTATTTGAGAGTCCACCATAAATGCTACAAAATATGTTGTCGAAAAACAAAAAAAATTTAAGGCTGAATCATAACACTCTTGGGCCTCCTCTAGCACTTTCTTGAGATGTGCATAAATACCACCATTTAACACACTGCTTATGGCTTCAACAAAATGAACAGTGAATTCACTAGAGCCGTGTGTGTTTTTACATCAAGTTGTTACGAGTTTGTAGTTGCTTTAAACTCCTTCATTTCTCTCTCACAGGCCACTTGTAAGTTTGAGCGCAAGATTGCCAGCTTACGCACCCAGCAGCAGCACATTTGCAAACGCTTGAAAGAGGCAAAAACTCGCTTCTTGGACAATGACGGCTGCCTGCACCGTGTTGAAAATGAAATGAAGTTGTTAAAGACGAATAATCAGATCTTTGAGGTGAGTGCAACCTGGGCCGTGATGCAATCCTTTGTAAAAACCCTTTCAACAGTTTATGAATACTTAAATGACTAGCAGTGGGCATGTAGCTCTTGACTATTTAAAACTAATTTGTCAACAAAATCCCTGTCCTGCTCACAACACTTGATGGCAGTGTGCTTAATTACACAAGCGGAGAGTGATCTAACCTGTTGACTCACTCTAACGAGTCCAGGCTGCTTAATTAGATATAGACTAAAACTTTACAATGTGCGCTCGAGCCTTCAAAACTCAACACTTGTTGTTTTTTGTTTGTTTATTTTGGAAGGTAGGCTGTGTCTCACTGGTGTCGTGACTGTCTTTGTTTTCTTCCCATCTGTTCCCCCAGTAATTAGAGCCGTGCTCATTTTATTTCTCCAGCTCACTCGTAGATCACTGAAGAGAATAAATCAATAGCCTTTACTCATCCTTCACACAGGAGCCAGTTACCTAAAACCCTGTCCATGTTATTTTTTCTTCTTTACTCTTTTTCCAGGAACAGGCCCAGAACTATGACGCACCTCCTAGTCAAATGTTCTCCACGCTGTTGTTTCGTAGTTCTCTTACGTCAGATTGCCTTTCCCCCTCTTTCTGACAATCGTTCAGCTACAAACCTTACATGAAAAGTGCATATTCACCCTCGCCGTACTCCACGCTCCCTACCGACCGGGTCCAGGGCATAACTCACAGCCAATTTGACGTATGCACGAGTGACTTTTTGTGTTGACCTTTGTGCAGGTGCTGGAGAAGGAGCTGCACTGCCACAGACTGGAGTTGCAGGTGAACGATCTGAAACAACACATCAAGCAGATGGTGGAGCTCACAGCACTGCAGGACCAGGAGAACAAGAGGATGCAGAAGTAGGTCATGAACACCAAACACCAAAACAACCATCTGATCAAGCCAGTTGGTTATATCAGTGTGTTTTATGTTTGTATTAATGTGGCTCTACATGGCTATATAAAGGACCAATACTACACTATTTTCTGATCAGTGTTATAATGTTGTTTCCTCATCAAAAACATACCTGGAGTTGTGTTTTGTTTCCTTCACACATGTTCCTTCACCCAAACCCTGCATGTTTAGATTGAACTCTTCTCTCAGACAAAAAACCCTTTGTTCCACCTTGTGATGTCATGTGATAATACAGGAAGTGCTCCACTGTGTTTTTAAATTCCATACACCTTCGCTAGAAGTATTTGGATAATCTCAGCCCTTGAAATTGCTCTCTACTAAAGGTAAAAGTAGCTGTTAACTTGAAAACTATTGTTTTTTGAACTCACAAGGTGGAACAGAGCATTTTGAGCTTTAGAAAAATAGACAGAATAAAGGATTAATCAAATGTGTGACTGAAATAAAACACAACTTCAGGTACGTTTTTAGTGAGGTAACAACAACAGCTCAAAAGAGTAAATTTTGTGTAATATAGGCCCTTTTAAAAATGCTGGATAAACATGCTATACTGTATATCATGAACACAAATTTTTATTCAGATTTTTATTTACAATTTTCTTTGCAAAGTGTAAACTATTTGAACTGAGAAGTTTTAGACAAACTAGCCTTCCTGAATCTGGCTTATTGAAATATCTGTTTTGCTCTTTTAGAATGATGAACATTCTCCTGCCCGCCTATAGCCGCCACCACTCATCTTTATGTAAGGCTGGATTAAGCACAAAAACAGACCACGAGGAGACAGCAGAGTTGGAGCATTTGGTTCTTCGAGAGAGAGGTGTGGTTTGGGCGGACCAGGAGGGGGCGGAACTAACACTGAAACTCGAAGGAAATGGTACGGAGTCAAAAGACAGGAATGAAACTGAGGCTGTTGGTCTCGACAGTGAACTGGCCCCATTCCTGTCTTTCTCACACCTGCACTACCACCAGAGCAGCCCTTGTAGTAAGTTTGTGAATGTAAACAATTATAGTTATTTTCAGTTTAATGTGATTGTAATGATGTACAGTGGTGCCTGACCCTTAACATTACACTGAAACACTATTTAGATTTTATTTAATTGGTGCTCTTCACAGCAGTACTAACTGAATAGAATAGAAACAGCTTTATTTAATTAAGGAACCATTTAGAGAAACAATTTCAATCTTCTCTGTGCTAAATGTAAAATATAGACAAGATGGCAATATATTGCAAAGCAATTTACCCAATAATAAGATATAAATCACCCTTCCCCTTTAATTAACTCGCTGAAGAGCCTGTTACAGCACTGATCTCCCAGTGAGAGGCTTCACAGTGAATGAATTAAAGTTGAACCAATGGGAAGGAAAATAAACAGCCAACAGCCCCAGGAGCAGGTTATGTTATAGGTGTGATTCACAGTTACTTGGCAAAGGTTGACTACTGGCTGTTTGCTCAACTAACATGTATTTGTACACAGGAAAGTGCACATGGCACAGAAACATGGTCAAGTACTTGTTGCCCTTTCAATTTATGTATTTTGTATTCAATTTCCATAGTCATGTGGAACACAAAGCAATGGCTAGTAGCTTTTTTTAAGGTAGAAATGTTGCACTGCTTATGCATGCACGTTATATCCACATTTTTTATTATGATCATAATCATTATTATTATTAACAATAATAATAATAATAATAATGTGCAAACTAATACTAATAACGGATTTACTGGATTAGGTAGAGACTGGCTAAATCTAAGTTTAATGTAGTTTTTTATGAAATGTCAGATAAATAATTCTGTGGAACAGTTTCGTGTACAAAATGCCCTGTGAGCACATGAGCATATTTTTCTTTGTTGTGTACTCTTGTCAGGCTTGTGTCAGGTGTCCCGCATGGACCAGTGCGTTTGGCTCTGGTCCAGGTCCAGTGTTTGCAGTGGGACCGTGTGACGATCTGATCATTCTTAACTGTCATCCCCACATGACCCAGCAGCAGCAGCAGCTCCCAACTGACACACAGACATGACAGACAGCAGAGAGGCACCAAAACACACCAACACCACTCTATTACTCCAGTCTGTCTATCATTTATCACTCCAAACTACATCTACCCCTCCGCCCCCATTGCCCCCACCAGAACCCACTGGTCCTCAGCTGAGGAGGTCGAGCCCGCCTCCTGTGCACAGGCTTCAAACAGTGCTTAAATCATTGGGTTTAAGCTGGTCTGATTGTTGGACAAATTTGATCCCCAGTGATTTGTGTAATTTACAATTTTATAACTGCTGTTATTGCTGCATTATGGTGTTTGCTGTGTGGGTGTACATTCAGTTAAACAATGTAATTAAAAGTATAGTAGGACTGAACTACTCTATTCAAACTTCCAGTAACACTGTAACAGTATAATAGATGAGCCACTCACATTGATATACTAAACAAGCACAAACTTTCACTCACAATTCTAATATTGTAAAAGTAACATTTCTTGTAAACATTTACCATATAGGAGATTTTTCATTGCTTGAATCTTGTTTGTGTAGGTTCGGAGTCCCGTTCAAAGCGACCCTCATTGTGTCAAGGCTCTTCCTCACCAAAAGGTAAACCCCCCTCCCACTTACACTAACATGCTGTGCTCATTCACGTAAAGCCCCATAAACCTCAGTCACACGTTCATGTATGTGTCACCCTGCACTCTATCCATCACAATTAATAAACCAGACATTTTACAAGACTCCGTCATGGTCATTAAAAACACAATACTACAGTAATTACCCATTGCATGTAAATATGACTTGTGTACACTTCTTTATTACAAGATCTTGTTTTTAACTTTTAGTGAGGCAGACTTATTGAGACCAGTAAAATGTACTATAAAAATGACACATTTAATATACTGTGATTTATAGCAGTATTGCAGACGTTTGTCCTGGCCAAAGCTGAATAATGAAATGATGTGAATGTTCACAGCCAGTTTTATTGAAGAGAAAGTGGAGAGGGGCCTTCAGGGAGGTGGGACACAGAAAAGCCCGTGAAATACTGCTCTGCAAATTGGGTGTAATGACATTTAATGCAGGTGGTCTACATCTACTGAAAGTTTGAAACATATTGTGGGAAACATATTGTTGCCATATTGTGGGGGGAAAGGCCTATGCCAAGTGATTAGTGAATAAATCAAATAAAAATTATGAAGAGGTGTAGCTATTGTTAAAATTCATGTACAAGTACACGTTGAGAAGGATCTTTCCCTCTTCCAGTTTTTGGTTCACTCACAACAGAAGGAGCGATGCCAGCTCCTCTACAAGTGTTTATATGCTTGTAATTGAGTAAATTAGTCGCAAATGGGGAGTATATTTTCATGGCCTGTTAAACTGTGGATTGTTTTGTAAACCATTTGGCCTGAAATATGTTGACGTTCTGGGAAAAAATGCTGGTCATAAATTGGCCCAGTCTCACTAATGTCTTGGAGATCAGCACAAATAACACACTGGAAATGCACTTTCTCAAACGAATTACAGAAATTGACAAACATTGTAGTACATATTTGTCCTATTACAAAATGACTGACTGCTGCTTTATCTGAAGCCCTATTCGCAACTAATAGTGTCATGTTTACTCACAATAATGCTTGTTATTAATTATGGAGTATAATGACACTGTAATTAAATAGTAATCAGCCATCTTGAATAATCTGCACATGCATGGAGGAGGCGTTTCTTTTGCGATATCGGTTCCTATCAATCAATATGTAACAGTGGCAGTAAATGCAGCGCTTATTGCATCTCATAAGACAGTGCATACAAAGAACATTATTGATCTCGCAATGGAGAAAGTCACTTGTCAAGGTAGCTCTTATAACACAATAATGTGTAATCAAGATGGGTGTAAGAATCTATACAAGAAATAACCATTTTAAAAGTGTGCTATGTAACGTTTTAGGTGGGGGTTTCTGCTAGCTGTTTGTCTCTATGGAACTTTGTGGAATGATACACAGTATGTCATTAAACTCATCTATTAAGCATTGTTTTCATTACAGGTGTTTTACTTGTTTTACTGTGAACAGAATCTTCTATCCACATATCTGACTTGTAACTTTACCTGGTCGCGTAACTTAGGCCTGTTACGATGACACATTTTGAAGCATGATGCTACAAGGATATACTGAGATGAAAGATAATATTGAAACTACTATGCCACCGATAAAATAACAATAATGCAAGATAATCCTTTTAAACCATTTTTAAATAGATAGTCATTAAATGTCATAAGCTGCAAGAAATAAATAGCAGAATGAAGCAATTATTAGCCACAGAAGTTAGTTTTTCAACCCTCTACAGCTCAATCTCTCAATTTTGAAATTGTATGCACAATACATTTTGACTACCAAAATATATTGTTCCAGCTTTGACCGATAAGTCAGTTATCACAACAGGCCCAGCGTCACCTTCTTGTCTCCATGGCGATGGAGATCAGTTTATAATGCCATACTGTGGAATATTCTAATCAAAGCAATAACATCTCCACGGAGGCGAGCAACTAAAGTCTCCAGCACCATAGTCACATAGTGCAAAATAAATCAAAATTATAATATATTTACACAACTGTGGTGGAAGTTCATGGTTAAAGTGACCATTGTGATTGACACTGTGTAGAGTGTCAGGTGTAGGGTTATTGCACTAAATAAACAGATCAGAATGCAGAATCATAACTGTGGTGGGGTTGAAGGACCTAATAATAACAGGAACTTGTTTTGCCCCGCCCTCCCTCTGCATCTGCCCCTCCTGCACACATTCGGGTGAACACTGGTGCAGAGCTAAATGACAAATGTTTTCACAGACACCGCTGCTGTTATTTAAGCGACTGCTCTAATCTGATCCGCGTCGGTTTGTCACTCCCTTACTGCCTCCTGGGCTCTTAATGCTCGTCACTGCAGCATGTTATGAGAAAAGGCTCCACCCTGCAGCCCGCTAAACCAATCAAATCTGATCTGTTTGAGAGAGGGCCGGGGATTTGAAAGCGTATTAACTCTTACACTGCTGGGTTCTCCAGCAATAACCAAACAATGAACATGTTTACGCTTTTGTAAACATGCAGTTTAACATTTAGTGCTAGAGTGACCATGCTCTTTTGGCCCTTTTTATAATAATAATAATAATAAATATTGTCATTATCTTTATTCATCATTAACACCTTTTCTGTATCACATCTTATCATTTCACCCTTCACTTTTTCCATCCTCTATTATTACCTTTTCTTAATCCCTCAGATGTCTGTTCATCTCCTCTGTCCTATACCTTTTGTTCCCACCTACTCTGCACTGTTTTTTCTCTGTCTCGAAGCCTAACCCTCCCAATCCCTCTTGAGCTCCATTCATGAAAATGCAGATCCACAGCAGGGCAGGGGAAAAACGTCAACACACGTAAACTCCCCTGATCCACCAACCAGAAAAGGCGCACTATAAAAAACAGGCAGCGGCAACCAGGCGACCCTGATTCAGTGCAGCCTACACCAGAAATAGCAACTCATGCATGTATTAATCCCCTACAAGCCAAAAATATGTGATTGAAAGAACGCGGCTGCCATTTATTGCTAAGGAAAACTCTACAGCACCGCAGAAAGAGACGATTCATCTTTGTCTCCTCACCTTCCCGTCTCGAGTCTGACTCACTTTCAGCTAAAAATTGCTTTCTGATATTTAGGGAAGAGTAGGGGATCAGTCTTTTTCATTTGCATTTACTGTTCTGGCATTTGTCCTGGCTCTCCTCTCTCCCCATCACACACTCACAGCACCTCTGCAGGAAATGCCATGACTATAATGGCTTTCATAATGTGATGCAGACATGGACCAAACATATTGACCCCATTATGCACCGCAACCTGTACACAGATGCTTTGTAGAGAATGGTGTTTTTGTGAATGGGCCGGTGTGAAAGAACTGCAGAAGACATCAAAAAAATGGTTCGCATTTAAAGGCACAGTACCCAGAAATTCTCCCACTGCCCTAATACTGTAACAGAATGACAAGCTGTTTAATAGTATTTAATCTGAAAAGGAAAGAAAAACAAATTCTTGTATTATTATTATTGTTATTATTATTATAGTTCTTATTAAACTAAGTTGCTTGTAATTTAAAAATGTAATAATAATCCTGCATGATGCCATGGGAATAAAAAGATTATAGACAAAGGAACATGTCCATGGAAACAAGCAGGTCCTACTCCAGAAAGTTTGTGGAGATGCAAGCCCCTCAGAGTAAGGAAACACTGTTTTCATTGCAATAAACATGAAAAAGTCAGTTTAGTCTTGTTTTTTGGCTAGTTGAATTCTGTGGCTTTAATAAAATCTTCATCCAAATATTTTCCACTACTTCTAATGACAAGAACAACTTCAAGTTGAAGTTGACTCGAGTTCAAGTTGACATTTTTTAAATGGCTGTGTTGAAGGTTGTTTGTTCAGCATCATTACCGCATTTTTCTGAGCATAACTTTTGGCCATTTTAATTTTCAGTACTACTCTTTTTGAATTGTTTTGAAATGTGGATTTCAAAAGTGAATACAACTGAATATGCATTGAATTTGTTGAAGTAACAGCCTTTGGTAGAATCTCTGTAAGAAATGGTTAAAGACAATTCAACGTGAGCGACCTTCTGAGTCTCTTGTTAACCTCGAGCCGTGACGCCATAGTTGAGATAAAGACAGTTGTTTTATTCTATCAACAAAGATTTGATCACAAAGTAGCTTGCAGCACTTCCAAACACTATTCACATTTTCTAAAACATATTTGCAAAAGAGATACATAGATTCCAATTCGATAATTACATGCAACTTTTATCACATTTTTAACCCTCTTTTTTAGGACATGAACATCAGACAGACTCCAAGCAGGTTGTCCCTCTCAAAGCTCCCACCAGGAGAAACCTGTCTGCGTCTATGGCCCCCCAGGGTCCCAGGTCCCCTGCCCTGCTTCCTATGAGTGAGGATGGGGTTGTCCTTCTGCAGCGGACCCCCGAGCACAGTCAGAGAGCTGTCCAGGGCGCCAGCTTAGACCCCAACGCCACTTTTGAGGTCGTAGAACAAGAAGATCAAACCAATGCAACCATCATCCTGGGTCACAGCAGCAGTCCAACGCTGGAGTTAAAATCTGCACCCCTCTGTGGTCGAATCCAACCTCTGCCACCTGCAAAGGCCAACCCCAACAAAAGGTTAGTAATGTGTTCAAATCTGCACATAATCCACTTAAATAATTATAATATTATCATTATTAAATATCATATTCATATATATATATCATATATAATGTAAAGATTGTATAAGAAGTGCAGTCTGCCTAAACCATTCGAAGGGGCTTAATCCCTAAAACCTTATTCGATCCAGACAAAAGGGAAAATAACTGGAACATTAGACCAAGAGGCTTAAGAGAGCTGAGCCGCATCCTGGTGCAGCAGACGACACAACAAAAGCCAACAGTATCAGTGTTTGTGATGCAACAATGTATTTTTCATATCAAATCATCCCAGTGGAGGCGCCGGGCCACTGACACACAGGCACTGGATTTGTGGGATTACAGTCTGCTCCTGCTCCACAGCACATGCCCAGGGTCAAATCATCAGTGAACGCTATTCTTCCTTTAAATAACGCTGATCAATGAATAGTTGTGATTCAAACAGCACAGATCTTAAATGTATATCTACAATAATGGTTTTCAGATGTACAGGTTAAGTTACAAAGTTGTATTGATTGTTTTTATATCCATGGATTTCATTTCATGGAAAAGTGGGACTGCGGGCATAGCTATTAACTATCTCAAATAAAATGTCTTGAATGGTAAAAGTTCTTAAGATGACACATGTGTTGCTGAATATGATGCACAGCTTAGAGAATTATCAAAAATTTGTTCTCAAAATGTAGCGTGCTGAAACCCATGAAAAGAAACTCACAACTTTCCAGATATAACATAAAACAGCTGCTCTACCACACAAGTATTTTAGCCAATTCTTAATGTCAGTCTTCCTTTTAGACCACCAATCCTGTCATTACAAGAAACCAGACGGACCAAGCCTAAGTACATGGAGATGACGTCCTCCGCACAAGGAAAACGCAAGTTTAACCAGTAATGTCCTGTTTTATTCCTTTTTTTTTTTTTTTTTACTTTATTAGTATGTTTTGTGTTGGGTTTAAAGTATATTTTTGTCTTTTATTATTTAGTGTGATAAAAGAGGACACACAGGGGATGTCTGCAGCAAAACGTATCAAGAAAGACCCCTCCGTGACGCGCAAACCTCTCAGAGTAAATCGGACAGGCGGTGAGTGAGTGACGCTTTTACCGTTTTAGTTTTGCACGACATTTTCTACATTATGGGTTCACACTAGTATAGCATTACGATGAATAGTCACTCCATTAACCCCAATATGGAAACAGTAATGAATGGATTTAAGTAAGTTTTACCAAAACCTCAGCTCCTGTCGGGTTTTCTGGTCTGCAGTGGTCAGTAGGTCTTCAATTAGGAAGTGAGGGGGGGCTTTGTATTTTGATTCAGCAGAAGCTAGGATTGAACTATTATTCTAGAAAAAAAAAAGAATTGTAATTTTTCTGGCAAAATTTTGAATAGTTTGCTATTTTTATATTCTGATTTAGTTCACAGTGCACGTTTTTAAACATGTTCCAGGAGCATTCACATTTGTACTGTTATGTGAACTGCTAAACAAATACTAAAATACCATGCATTTCAGAACATGTTTGAAGAGATCCATTTTGATGTTCTAGTCAATTTATCTTCATAAGTACATCAGATTCTCTCATGTAGACAGATTTGTTTGCTTAAGGCGGCTGTCCTTCCCTTTTTTTTTCTTTTTTATGTTACTTCTCAGTTTTCATGTAAACTATCAGAAAATCTCTAACTATTTTTTTTTTTTTTTTTTTAGATCCCTGACAACTAGGCCTGTCATAATACATACTATATGAACTTTTTGTTTAATATATGTTAAATGAAACAATAATTTTTGGGAGGTCAGTATTTATAGAGTGTACATTTTTGGTTATACTACAACATTTTGGCAGCAGAAGGTTGAATTGAATAAATTCTGTGCTAAAGTAAGTACAAATGTGTTTCATTCTATTTATTAAAGCTCATGTTTTGTTTTTGTTTGTTTTTTAACAGTATGGAAAACTAGACTTTGATCTAAATCTGCTCTTGGGTTTTTGAGTCAGTGATAAATTAGCTTCAGAATTATCGTTTATCGTCATCATTTACATCAGCAATATATCGAACTTCAGAATTTGGTATCATGACAATCCTTCTAAGAGCACATTTTTCTTTAGTTTTAATTGTCTCTTTTGCATTAAAAACACTAAAAAAAACCACATTAAAATATACTTGTATAGAATATTAATATTTTAGATCTCTTCAAAACGATTTCTCTTTATTGCTTACATCTACAATCCCACTAGTTTACAATGTTTGCTGGGGGGGTGATGCAATGTTATTCCTGATGGCTGCACAGAAGAGGAGCTAGTCTTAAGTTGAAGTGTAAACCAGGCCTTGACGTCAGAGCTTCAACAATGTGTGGAGCTATTTTCTCTCCTTTGTCTCATGTTTATTCTTGACTCTGTTTGCTCTGTGCCCTCAGGTTCAGAGGAGAACAAGCCCCAGAGAGTCGTCAGGAGCATCTCAGAAGGCAACCTCAACCTCCTGGAGCCTCACAAACCCAGATCCATTTTCTATAAAACTACACAAAAGTTTAAGCAAGTGGCCAAGCGGATGTGAGCGGACAGATCAAAAATCACTATTAACCCTCATCTCATCACCGTCCTTTGTAACATATAAATTACACACAGATAATAGTGTAGCCCTCAACAATACAACAATATGGACTAATATGAAGAAGCCACAAACCACTGCCTTTTACCTGACGTTTAAATAAAGATTTTATAGATTTGTAATTAGATTATTGTGGTTTTGTTTAGGGATGTCTCTTAAAGGTACACTACGTAAGCTTTTTTTAGGGACTGGTCTGCCACCTGCTTGTTTCAGTGGAGATGTTATACCTGGAATGTTCCATACATATCTACTTCCATGGAGACAGACAGGTGTGGATTCATGCTAAGTTACAGGTCAGATCTGTGGAGAAGTGACCCTGCTCACAGTAACGGTACATGTTTTTCTGAGCAATAAATGCAAGGTAAGTTTAATGCCATACTGGGAAAGTTTCTGGCAAAGCGCTAACATGTCAAGCAGGAGGCCACCTGAAAAGATGCATAGTGCACCTTTAATATAGATTTAATTTGATTTTAAATGTAGCCTCGTACTTTTACTAAGAGGTCCTGTGGTTCTTGTTTCTCTGCTGATTCTCTGGGCAGCTAATGACATTGATGGACTCAATAAAATATCACAATGTCAAGAAAAAACTGCTCTGTTTTGAGCAGATTGTATTCAGTTATTTTGTTGAGGAGTTAAAACGGAACAACAATAAAGTGGCATGTATGATCCTGAATCATTTCTAACTAACTTTATTTTCTTTTAAATGGAGTATGTTTTGTGTGTGTGGAGTGTGAATGGGCCTAAATGACGTTTGAGTTACAGGCTGTTCCCACAGTAAGTGACACGGCTCTGACTCAGGAAAGGTGAAAATACAAAGGCTCAAAAAATTGAAGTGACCCAAGAGTGACTCGCCGCAAAACTCGCAAAAATAACTTTGTCACCAAGTCCACATCAAGACAACACACTGTGTCTTTGAGAGTTATTGATGCTCTGCCTACGCAGTTTACTTAGTGAGAGCTTTTTACTACAATAAACATTTAGTACCCAGAGTGAGGCGCGCTCCCAACAGCTCCAAACTTTACTGAAGTCTTTATAGTTGATGCTTTTCCACTTTTGAGTTGTGTTTCCAAAATATTTCAGGCTTCCCTGTGTTGCATTTTTAGCTGGCTCAGATGTAAAGAGTCGCAGCTTTTATTAGAAATGTGCACATCACAAAAACCAGCCCCCTGCTGCGCTGAGGGTGGGACCTCATTGCCGTGTCTAAGAGGACTAGACTTGTCACTTTGAATTTAGTCCTGCAGTTTTCAGTGCCACCGCGTTCAGTGTGATCTTTATTTTTAGCTCAGGGCTCAATGCATATATCAGCACTGTACTGCGCAGGCACCAACACCTCTGCTCTCATTCACAAGAATCTCTTCATTGTGTGAGCGTCGAGAGGGAGCGGGCACAGAGGCAGGCCGTGGCTAAAGTTTATTAACTTTTTGTGAGCCAATAGGGCGGTGCGTGCGTTTTTCCCACTGACCAATGGGGCAGGCCGAGAGGTTGGAGGTGGGTGTTGCTTAGCAACTGCAGGTAGAATTTCAGATCATTCCGGACCCATTGTTTTATGAGAGAGCGAGTACGAGCTTGTGTTGTGATTGTTTGTAAAGAAAAAAAAAAAAAAGTCTTTTTTTAAAAATGCGTCACAAAGTTGACAACTCTATTTTTGTGTTTTGTGACTGAGATCACAGTACCTTCAATGGCATTTCAGTCAGAACACTTTTAATGAACCATAGTATTATGTTACTAGACACTGACAAACAGGAACTCCTGCTACATCAACACTGCTGTTTGCACTGCTTGGGTATTTTAATTATAGGCACTTCACATTTTTTAAATATTTTTAAGAAACTTAAGGTTTTACTGGTTACAGGTATCCAGGCATCAACAAATTTCAAGTTTTGAGCTGCAAACATTTTAAGACCATTCTCTTGTATTTAAAAGAAGGCTGTCTTGTTCAAAAATAAGCATGTGATCCTCCTACAATGTTCTTGACTCCCACGAGGTGGCACGTCACAGCTGTGAACTTTTTGTCCCCCGTCTAATGAGATGACCTGATATCTCCGACCAATATGTCAGAGAGGAATAACTCATGAAGTGCTGTCCTCTCTCCACTAATCATGCTTTGTTTTACCCCTCTCCTGAAGTCTCTGTGCTGCTATATGTCTCCCCAGTGAATGTAGGTTTATTTAAAGGACCACTGTCATAGCCTCCCCATATCCATGCTCTGATCTGTCATTTTCATATTAAGATGTTTGTTGTGTAATTCTATGCATGATTTGGGAAAATGTCATCACAATAAAGTCAAGTTTAGTCTAAGGGTGAACATTTAGGACTGTTATAGCGATGAACAATGTAAAACAAAATCTTAAGGATGGAAAAAAGTCTTCAAAATGTTACATATAACAAGAAGCTGTAATCCATGAATATTTAAAAAAAAATTTAAATCAATTTATAAATAAGTTCTCTTTCATTTTGTTTTTGCTGTTCCCGGATTGCCATAAAATGATTTTGTCTGACACAGTAATATATCCAAGCCGCTTTGGTTTCATGTCAGATGCCCTCCTTGTTGCAACCTTTCTTTTATCATGGCTTAGGACTGCCTTTTATTTCTGCTCAAACTGATTTAAAATAGTAAAAAAACAAACAAACAAAAAAAACCAAAAAACATAATATTAGTGTTCAGTAAAACCACGTGACAGTATATATTAAATTGTGTAACTTTTGAACATAATATAAACAATAAAATGTGAATCTTGGAAAGGTAATTTTTGGAATGTTAGATTTTTTCTCAATTCAACCAGCTAACCAACTCAGACCATAGTGACAGGGGCGGCACCAGGGGGGACTCACTAGCCTCCTCTAGAATGGCTAATGCACCCCCAAACATTTTTGCCCCACTTCCATAGCACATCCAATCTCAGCTATAAATGGCAACCACAGTGTGTTCAAAATGAGACAACAATTTAAAAAGAATTCCATATTAGGCTTTATAAATCACTACATGGTGCTAACTACATTTTAATTTGTTTAAAACAGCAACTCAAGCATGGTAGGGGGTGGGGATGTGCTCCATATTCAACAAATTATTCATATTTAATAAATATACAACTTGGCATACCATCCGTAGCAAAACATAAATTGAAATAATAGGAAATAATACAATAATAGCAATAAATTAGCAATATAATTTAGTCCAGATTGTACATTTTATTGTATCAAAGGTGAAGAGTGTGGCTACATTCACTCATTGCTCTGTCCCGTGATGCCAAATGCAAATATTTAAATGGGGTTTATGGAAATTCCTGGCACGCACTCTGGATTTGGCATGTAAAGCAGGATTCTTGTTTACTCCCAGTCCATCGGAGTCTGACACTTTGGACGGGAAACTAAAGGGATTACACAATATTGACGACTGGTGCAGAAACTTTGGGAAAGATTTCCAGAAAAGGTAGGTCCTAAACACTTAGGGTTAGGGTTATGCTAAAGCAGATCTGGTTTCTATGCAAATACTGTGCTGTTTTTCTTCAAATTTGTATTTGCAATTTGAACAGAAAATGTCTGCTTGGTTATTTTCAGTAAATTATACCCAACTATTCATTGTTTAAACTTTCACCCAGAGACAATGTGTATACCAGTCAATAAAAATGAAAATATCCTGTACAATAAGTTGATTTTATAACATTTTTTTGCATGTTAATAGCTTACACAATCTCAGTCATGTTTATTACCACTCTGCGTTTCCCCGGATTAGGCTCTTCCTCTACATTTGACTCCACAGGCAAATATTATGGTGGGAACACAAGCTCTGCGGTTCAACAAACTTCACTCCAATCAGATCAGGCATATCAGTATGACCACCTCTGCTTTTTTGGTTTGTATTTTGATTTCTTTACACCCTGTATTGGCAACTTTGGCTCATCTTTTGACCACATAGTGTTCATTATCAACACTGGTTTAATATTGCAGGCCAGGGACACTTCCCAAGAGCTGCAGTTTTAGAAATACTTTGACCCAGTTGTTCCTAAACTTTTCACACCAAGTGCCAAATATATAAAAATATATATATTTTCTAGTGCCACCTTCTTTAAACTGGGTCTGCAACAGGACTCAACCAAACCTAAAATGGGACTAGACCATCACTTAAGTACTAACCAGGATTTAGCCAAAGGCAGACAAAAACGTAAATAAGATAGATTGGTTCAGCACAATCAAATTTGCTCAAATCCATTCATTTGCCTATTGTCCTGGTTTTTACACATCCACTTTGAGGACAAAATGTTCACTTTGCACTTGGCACACCACGCCCACTCAAAGCTGCCACCAAGAAGAAGCAGAGATTTCAATGGTCATAATGTTATAGCTGGTCAATGTGTAGTAAGTTCATATAGTATACAGTTATCTAAATAGAAAATGTTGCCAGTTTAACCACAATACCAACAAAAAACTACACTTTATTTAAAGTTTTAGTATTCAGTTTGTCTTATTGTCAAAAGTTTAGTAACAACATATATCTGTGCTTTAGTTGAGTGTTTGCTCTTAAACGATCTCAATTCAACCAGCTAATTCAGGCCACAGTATTTTTTACTTTCAACAAATAATTTTTATTTAATACATAAACCACCAGGCACAACATCCACAGCAAAACATTAAGATTGAAATAAGGCATAAATTAGCAATATTATTTTGTCCTGATTGAAACCTAAAAGTTTGTAGTTTGATTCCAGATTCACCAAAGCATGCTGTTGTTTGTCCTTGTGCAAAACACTGCACCACCCTAAACCAGAACTAGATCAGGCCCAAACCAAGTGCGCATCATCACAGCTAAACTGCCCTTAAACCAGGGCCAAACCAAGGTCCAAATCAGGACCAAACCAAAGGCCAAACCAGGTCCACACCAGGACCACACCAGGACCACCCAAGGACCAAACCAATAACATTAATTCAAATTAGGGCCAGGTAAAATTAATATTGTGAAAATTCAGATATTGCGGTAAAGTAAGTTCTTGGATCTAGTTACAAATGGAAATTATCAGAGACAACATTTGTACATTTTCCTTTCAGATATTTCATGAGAAAATATGATGTAGTCAGTGGGGAAAATTTTCTTTTGCCCCCTACCTGGAAGGATGACATGAACACATTATAAAATCTACATATATATATATATATATATATATATATATATATATGTATAGATCTACATATATTACATAAGTGACTATGACATTCTGGTGGGACTAGTGCACAGGCGTATTGTGTAATGGGACTCCTGGGCGTGGGGTGGGCGAGTGGGGTGAGATTTACAGTTTAACAGGTAATGTCTCCAGTAGTGAACAATGTGAAAGGAAATGATTGGTTGTGATGCTTCAGCAGAGATGTTGTTTAGCCATGTTCATGTCAGAGCCCACCTCAGTGCTGTGCTGCTGCTGTATATGGACCCTGGAGATGACTCATTCTCAGTGGATACAGACGTGTGGCGCAGGTAGCTTAGCGAATAAACATTTCACTTCTCTCACTTAAAGACAAACTAGACAGAGCAGAAATGTAATGTATTTGTACAGGGCTATTGAGTGTCTTGACTGTTGTTGACATGTTAAGAATAGGCCTTATATATCATTTATATAGAAATTTTCATTATACAGAGATTGTGGTGATGTGTCTTGCACTAGGACAATAGTATGCCATACTAAAGTAGCAACTGAATCATACTGAATACTTGCTGATTTTAGTTTTTATTCTGGGAATCCTACTTCCTAAACGCATGTCTGTAAAAATGCCCTTGAGGATGAAAAGATAATTATTTGGATTCTTACTTGGTTATGAGGTGAAAGTCTTGGGACATATTTTGTAAAATTGACTTTTTGAGATGTTAGTATTCCCTCATCATTAGCTTAGTCAGAGTTGCATGTTTGAGTCCTGTGTTAATCCTATCCACTGCTCTGTACTTTCTTGTAGTTATTCAAAAAATCATGTAGTCAAATGTCACTTGACAGTTTTTCAGTGGTGAGGATCAGTAGAAGCACTGTACACAATATGCTTTAACTGCACTGTGTACTTTTTCTGGTAGATGTTCTACCATCTGCTTGTCTCCATGGAGATCTTTATTGCTTTGCCTAAAATGTTCCACAGTATGACATAAACTTGTCCACATCCATTGAGAAGAGTAAGCGACATTACAAGGCCGAGTAACAGGTCAGATCTGTGGAGAGGAGACCCCGCTCACAGTAAGAATTCATGTTTTCCATGATATTTTTAGGCATAAAACAAAAGTCACTGAATAACTGCAAGATTGTTGAGTTTAATGCGATACTGTGCAACATTTTAGACAAAGCACTAAAATCTCCCGATAAGCAAATGGTGGACCCCGCACCAGAAAACATAGTGCACACTTTTGTTTATACTATTGGCTTCAAATCATGTGTTGCTGTTGTACTGTTGATTTTGTTTATTGCTGATTCTGAGAGATGCACAGTGTATTCTGACCCTCCTCTTCTTTTATTTGTGTCAGCCATAATACATAGTGACCCCTCATCAGTCCTAACTGTTATATTTGATTGGTTTGATATATTTACTACCTTCAATCCCACAGTTCAACATAGGTGCAAATATTTTATCCTTGTGTTTGGACTGGGAGCTGTGAGTGCATGGTGCTGGTGCTTATGCCACTTGCTCTTATACTAAAGCACAACTGTGATGATGGTTAAGGCTCCAGGAATTGACTCATTTTGTTTATTGAAACTGCAAATTTGTCATCGGCAATTGCCATGGCGACAAGTCTCAAACCTGCTGCTAATACATTATAGGCGTGTATGCTAATGACACTTTATGTGCAACTTCCCTAAAACGTGGTACAATCCTGTAACTCCACTTACAGGCAATTAGGGACTAAATTCAAATGATCTAAGGGTTCCCAGAAGTCTCTCACCTGCTACTCAGAGTCCTATGTGCTCCATTCAAGTGCTTTTAAGTGGTGCCAAAGTGAGACAATATGACATGGGGCTTTATATTAGTTTTTGAGAGATGTGTGTGTGATATAGACCTCTTGGTAGTTTTGTTGCTTACTCTAGTTTACAAGATTACTCTGGATTTGTTGAAGCAATTAGGAAACAATGCCTTATGTGAGGATTTTATTTGCTATAAAGTTGAACAATAACATTTTATTTCTATTAGTTTGGAACACAAAATGAGTCACAGATTATATGTGTTTGTTTTTTCAAGAGCAAAATTTTGATGAAAACATTCAGCAGAAAGTACAGTGTACAAGCTTTATCAGTTCCACTACTAAACCTGATGTGAGCCCAGTTCATATAACACACAGGTGACCTGACAGGTGACGGTAATAAGTAACAGTTATTTAAATGTTTTAACGAAAACGTTTTGGCCAAAGAACTGACTAAAATAAAAGCTTTATTTTTTCTTGGTTTCTTGCACGTAAACTTATATCAAAACAAACGGTACATCATTATGCCTACACTGTGGGCTTGAATCTCAACAAACCTGATTTGGCCTGGAGGAGGACCTCCTCCTGCTTGTTTCCATGGAAATGTTGTTCTTTTGGCTACAATCTGCTAGCCAGGCTGGTGCCACCTAGTACCTCCGCTCAATTAAATTTTTCTCCAACGACTAGGTCAGGAATCGGAATACACTGGAAGGTTTGCAAGAACCCCGGAAATTGTAGACCAATCCGTGAAGAGATGTGAAGCCATGACATCAAACTGGAGCGCCTGTCTGGGTCCCTTTTGTGGTACAGCACAACAGTAAACAAAGCGGTCGAGATGGATGTAGATGAAGCCGTACATTCTGTTTTGGCAACAATTCCCAAGATTGAGGATTTAAAGTCGGAACAAAGAGAAAGCCCTTCTTCCTATGGGATTTGGCGCATTACATACGTCACAACCAAACTGCAGCGATTGGTTAAATAAATAAAAAAATACCATTGAGCAAACGAATCCTAATGCTGCGAGGTCAGACAGTTTTCACGAAGTGAAACCGGCTAATCAGGCTAACAACTAATGAATCAGGCTAACAATCTGCCACAGTATGGCATAAAACATTTTTATTACCTCCGCCAAGGAGGTTATGTTTTTGCCAGCGTTTGTCTGTTTGTTTGTTTGTTTGTTTGTCTGTTTGTCTGTTAGCAACATAACTCAAAAACTTATCCACCGATTTTGATGAAATTTTCTGGATTTGTTGGAAATGTGAAAAGGAAGAACTGATTTCATTTTGGGGGTGATCCGGAAGAAATCCTGGATTCTGGAATACTATTGACCAAACCCCATGAAATTTGATTCAGGGATGGACAATGGGATCCTCTTTCATATTCCAAAGGCTGATCCAGATTTGATCTAGAAGACTGATTTTATCGCAATTTATATAAAAAATGGGGGTAGTCCTTGGTGGAGGTCTGCGCTCTCTGAGTGCTTTTCTAGTTTCCTTTAAATTTGAACCATTCTATTTCAGTGGAATCATGCAGTTGATGTGCCACCTCCAAAAAGTTACATATTGTATCTTTAAATTAACTGCAAGAATCTTAAAATATGGTTTATTTTGTATTTTAATTGGAGCTTATGGCATGAACCTATAGGACTTTTATAGTTTAAGCCAATTACACACAGTCTCACATTGGTGCCAATGTGGAATTGAGCCTTTGACATTACCCATAATGCTTCCCATAAAGCTTTAGTAGCATGTATGTAAAATTACAGGTGCACTGTGTAACTTTTCTGCTGGAGTGCATACCACCTGCTTGTCTCCATGGAGATGTTATTGCTTTGTCTGCCATGGTTTACATTATGGCATCAACCTTTCTCTATGAAGATGTCCAGGTGATGTCACTTGGTCATATTACAGCTCAGATCTGTGGAGAGGTGACTCCACTTACAGTACGATATTAGATATTTTTGAGTAATAAAACATCTGCAATTGAATAAATGTGAGATATTACTTAGTTTTGATCAAAGCCATTTCTTTCACAGAATTGTTACCATGGATCTAATGAGTATATGTGGGTTGAATATCTTAAGAAAATAGAATTAGAATTTCTAGTGTCTGCCACTGAAGAAAATACAGAAGAAATCATCTCTTATGAATTTACAGTACAGACTGGACCACAGCTTTAAATCTTACCTCAAATCAACAGAACACTGCTGTAATAAGCAATTATGTATACAGTTTTTTTTTTTTTAGTTTTTTAACATGTTTTAACATTGCCTACTTCCTTTAGAACAGAGTGGACCTAAACAAAGCTGATGGGCCATGAAATCACCTGTAGCAGTTATTTTCCTTTCAGTTGGTTATTTGGAGGTCACATGCTGATAGTAATTCACCATTTAACCCTTTATGCGTCCTCTTGTCTGACCACTGCTTTAATGTCCTCTTTTTCTACAGTAATACAGTCTTCCTTTCAAATTCCCTTTTATTATATTGGAATCAATCAACAGTTATTTGACATTTTAATTAAATGTGCTCTGCTTAACTTTTCTTCAGAGTATGTGCGTCTCTCTGTTTCAATGTTGTTGCTTTGCCCTGAATGTTCATTGTATGGTAGTCATCCACAGATTGTATATATAAATGGACATAGCTTAACCCGTAAGCCGCTGTGTTCTAAATAGCAGGTGAGCATGGGGACACCTGCGGATCCATCGACTCTGACTACAATTGACTTAACGCTGAAAAATGATCACCCATCTCTCTGTTACTACTGCAGTGAGCCTCCTCATTTCGGTCTTAAAATAATCGTATTAACCCACTCTACATGATCCCGATGTTTTTATTTTGCTATTGGTCCATTAATAAATTCCTATTCCTAACATGTAATGCGGCTCCAATTTTCCTCCTGTAACTGCCGGCCTTGGTGAGCTTCATTTGACTGGAGTCAAACACTATAGGTGACATTCACACTCCCTTATAGGGATGTAACAATAACCGAAATATCATGGTATCATATTGTCAATGTTCTCACAATAATATTGTGGACCATCACAATATATTGAATTACAAGTCTCTTCTTAAATTAAGAGTTATGGTGCAGCAGTAGCTAAAAAAAAAAGACAGAAGAAACTACATAGACCATGATCTTTTGCTCAATTTCAGTGTAGACTCCATGAAGAAATAACAGTTCTAAGCACTTTTAAGTCTCAATTCTTTGGAATAAGTCTTGTCAAGGCATTTTAAGAGGAAAAAACAGCATATTAACAGTTTCGATAGCCTCCACAAAATATCACAACAAATATTGTACCGTGAAGTTCATACCGTGACGATATAGTATCATGAGACTTGGATAACGTTACACCTGTTCTCCCTTAGTCCACTTCTTTATACAGTTTATGCATTCAACTTATTTATCTTCCATTCATATAATTACTGATGTTTTTAATCCTTAAAAAAACTTGAAGTCCTTAATAATTACTTGAAATACATCCATTCCTACAGTGTGCAAACTTGCCTCTCCACAGATTTGACCTGTAAACCAGCTTGGTGTCTTGTTTCCATGGCAATGGCTATGTTATATTCCAAACTGTGTAACATTCCAAGTGAAGGAATAACATCTACATGAAGACAAGCATGTTGCTTGCCCTTCACCAGAAAAGTTACATATTGCTCATTTAAACATCTTATACCTATAAAGAGTTAAAAACTAACAATAAAATGAAGCTTTTCCAAGTGCAGTGAGTCACTCTTATGTGGGTGATGGCTAATAGTAATCCTGCATTGTAAACTGTAGGCACAACGTCAAAGCACAATATGCAAATGAAGGGAAAAATACTACTGATGATGCATATGACTTTTAACCAGGACCTGACTTGAGAAGAGTCACCCACGAAAACGCCATACGTTCCACTCAGCCTTGGTGTCTGTCCATGCATTCTTCCACACATGGTGCACTCATCATTTTGTTCACTTTAGCGATAATTAAAAAACAATATAGAGATTATAACGGCAACTTATTCAGACACCCACATTCATTTGCTGTGAAAGGCAAGTGACCCTGGTGATGACTCACTGCATTCACTGCAAGACTTTTTTTTATTCCAGGGAGAGAGAGAGAGAGCCAGCCATCCTCACCATTGTGCCGCACCACGAGCTCAGGTGCAAAAGACACAAGAAAAAAATACAAGTTAAAACTAAAATAGCACAGTACTTCATTAGGCAGACATGAATTTAATCTTCAATCAGGTCTGAAGCAGCTGCAGCCTTTGTTAGTATTAAGGACTGCTCTACATAGTGTCTCTAGATACCAGAGCTTCTCAACACGTGGTATGGGTCCCATTAGTGGTCTAGAGGTCCTCTGGAGTTACTTTACGCATATGTGTATATCATTTGGTATTTTACACAATCTATCAGAAAGAGAAAATATGTTACAGGATAAAAAAATGCCTGAAATGCATGGGAACTTAAAGGATCACACACCATCTATCTACATCAAATAACTATGAATTTGCATTAGTCAGTAATGGGGCAAAGGTTATTCTGAAGTCTCTTTGTATAACTGTGGCATCTATTAGCTTCAAAATTATTTTATTTATCTTTTTTTTTTCATTAATAATATTTATTTCATAATTTTGTATTTTTGTCATAACATTTTGTTTGACTTTCGACTGAAAGAAGAATATAGTACAAAACATACAGGATTCAAGTTGAGGGACCCTCTGTAGGCAACAGGCGTCTTATAATAAAATTAAGATATGATCACTGAAAAGTCATGTTACTTTAGTATATAAACGGAATGTAAAAACTAAAATTGCATTTTTTTTTTTTTTTTTTCATCTTAGGACACCTCTAACTCTTGTAGGAATAATTGAAGTAGCCCAAGTGTCTAAAAGTTTATAATATGAAACACGAATCCTCAACACATCATGGTATTGTCCATTCTAAGTTTGTTTACATGTATCATAATCATGTCCTTCAGAAGTTTGATTATTAAATAGTTTGAAATTGTCCACAACTTAATTTGATGAATGAATATCACATGTGCTGTTGCTTTTTAGCAGTTTGTATCAAGTGACTCCAATGACCTGGTTTTCTAAAATGAGCACAAAATAAAAAAAGAAAAAAAAAATCTGTATATTATTTAACTGACCATGGGTTAATAACAGTTAGAGACATACTGCATATACCGATTGTTTAGAATTCAGAGCAACCATTTGAAGATGAGTGCTGCAGATATTTTTGAGACGATTTTTATTATTTTCTCCAAATTATGTAAATTAAATGTACTGGTTTTTGTATTGTGTTATCTCCTCGTATTAAAGGTGCACTATGTAACTTTTCAGTTGGGGGTCCATCACCTACTTGTTTCCATGGATGTGTCATTGCTCTGCCTTGAATGTTCCACAGTATGACATTAAACAGATCTACTTTACATTTATGAAATTACAGGTGCTTTTATAGCTCAAAAATACCTAGAAAAACAAGTATTCTGACTGTGAGCAGGGTCGCCTCTCCACAGATCTGACCTGTAACTTAGTCTGGTTTGGTCTCTAAGAAGATAGAAAAGTTTAAAACTTTCCAGACAAAGCAATAACATCTCCTTGAGGAAAGGATTTAACAGACCAGAAAAGTTACACAATGCACTTTTAAAGTGATAATATTGTATTTTTTTAATCAGCAGATTGACCAAAACAAAATATCAACCTGTGCTGGAGATTTATGGCCAACTACCGATACACTAAAAAGTCCAAATATCAGCATGTTATATTGTCCAAATGACATATCGGTCTATCTCTAGTAACAGTGAAAGATTACTGGCTAGTGAATGCACAGTGGGAGAGTGGTTAGCACCTTAGCCATATTAAGGAGCTTGTAGATCTCACATTGTGGTAGATTCTGTATGACCTATGATGTTTCTGGTGCTCTTAATGAGTCCTCCCACCAGTCACATTTGCATAATTTAATTAGGCCTATATTGAATCAATGACTTTGACTATGTCCTCACTTTAAGTCCATTTACACTTCACTCTTAACCCCAAATTAAAGGTGAATTCTGTAACCTTTCTGGTAGAGGGTCTACCATTTGCTTTTGTCCATGCTTTGTCTGGAACATTTCACAAAGTGGCATTAAACTGACCAAATCTGGCCAGGTCAGATCTATAGAGGCAAACCCACTCACAGTCACCCACCTGTTTTCAAGGTATTTTTGAGCAGAAAACAAACAAACAAAAAACCAAACACCTATAATTGATTAAATATAAGGTGGATCTGTTTAAGGTCATACTGTGAAATACTGCCAGCAGAGCAATAACATTTTCATAGAAACAAGAAGACAACAAACCCCCAACTGAAAAGTTACACAGTGCACATTTAAATTCAAAAAGGTAAAGAAAATCACTGGTAGTTGTCCTCAAATGAACTGCCTTCTAAAGCGATAATGTTTCATTTTGACTTGCTTGCCTTTTATAAAGTATTGTTCATTTATTTTGATGATTTATGAATAAGTTGTATTTTAAAGCTACTTTAGAATCTATGAACAAATCTCAAGCTGAAGTGCGTGGTCTGTGACACATTAGGTTCAATCGTATCAGCGCTAATGAATGGGCAGGTTGTAGCTTTCGCCTGAAGCAAAATTTAATATGAATTGATTATGATAAATGAATGATATTTTTATTGCAATACTGGAGAAACAGAAGGCATGGAGTTGAATATGAGGCAGTGAAGTACATATAAAAAAATATTTATTTCCAAATCAGTCTATTTATTTATTCTTTCTACTTTAATTTGCAGTATATTCACATTTTCAGTAACCAGCATATTTACTTTCTGCTCAAGTACTTTTGGAAGTTTAAAAAGTTTTACCTGGAAGAACCTATAGTTTATTAAGATTCAAGATGCTATTTCATTGTCATAGAAAAACAACAAAATTATGTTTAGAGCGTGTAAAGTACAAGACCAAAGATGCAAGACCCCAGTTTATTAAATGAAGGTGAAATGTGAAATGTTAGTTTCTCAACTTAATGCGGTGTTTCAAACTGTGGTGTGTGTACCCCCAGTGGCACTCTGGGATCTTCTGTAGTTAGTGCCAACTATTGAATTTGCCTTATCAAATTATATACTTTCTAGCAGGTATTTCATTATAGTTCATGTTAGTTTCTCATCTGCGAGATGTCTGAATCATCACACTTTTTATTAAGTAGTACTTTAAAGGTGCACTATGTAACTTTTTGGTGGGGGCCGTCACCTGCTTGTTTCTATGGATCTGTCATGTGGAAGGTCCCACAGTATGACATTAAACGACTCTACCTTACATTTATTCAATTACAAATAGATTTATGGCTCAACAATACCTAGAAAAACAAGCATTCTGACTGTGAGTGAGTTCGGCTCTCTGCAGATCTGACCTGTAACTTGGTCTGGTTTAATCTCCATGAAGTTAGAAAGGTTTAATGCCATACAGTGAAACATTCCAGACAAAACAATAACAATTCCATGGACAAAAGCATTTGACAGACCCTGCACCAGAAAAGTTACACAATGCACATTTAAGGAAAAAAGTTTGAGAACCACTGACTTGAACCTACATATACCTCATGAATATAAAGGGTGATTCACTGTACTATTTATCTACATCACTTCAGCTTCTTCTTATGATGTACTTATTCGCACCCTTAATGAAAACACACTATTAAAAGACATTACTTCATACTTGCGTGGAGGTGGCAGCTGAACTCACGTGTTGTTTTCAGGTAAAAGCACCAGAGTCGTGTCTAAGACAGTTTATGTGCAGGCGGGAACTCTGTATCTTTTCTTTTTATACTCGCCGTGGATGAAGTGAGAAACTAAAGTTGATTTATAAGCAAGGAATTTAAGAGATGCGCTCAACAGATGCTCAGAGTGAAACTTGAACCCAAATTTGGACAAAGATTTCCGGAGGCGACGATGGTGAAACGTGTCCAGCAGGAGTCTGTCTGACCACAGTTTGTGCAAAGAGAAAGAAAAAAAAACTTGAATAAACTTGAGCCTTATTTTTGGGACATTAGCCCTGAGGCTGCGACTGTTATCTGGCTGCATCAAGTTGACTTTGTTTAAGGGAAGAAAAGAAGGAAATTCGGGGGGAGCGCACAGGGGGGCGGGACTGTAACGGGAGTCTCCAAAAGCCATTGAAAGGAGTTTGATCCAAGTGATATTTTATATGTGTCCTGGTCAGAGATAGACAATGGGCCATGGCTAACCACCAGAGAGCAAAGCATGTCAGGTGAATAGTATGTCTTCTTTGCAGTGTTGTACATCCATGGCCTTTGTGAGACCGAATTTGGCTGCCGGAGTCTCACAAAAGAGGCAGTTTGTTCACTACTGACAAGTGTGCTTTTATTTGCGCCGGCCCCTTTGAAGTGTAGAGAAAACTTCATGCCGGGGGTATCCCTTCTACACACAAATGCACCAGAAATCCCACTCCATTGTATCATCTTTAACAATCCACCTGCCCATTCAGCGCGCAAAAGCTTTTATTCACCTTTAAGATCCTTTATTTTAAAACGCTGTGCCTACTGTCTGTCTGTCAACTGTAATGAGGGGAGGGAGGAGGGAGGGGGGCGATGAAGAGGGCACGCGGTTCAGGGGAAGAAAAAAAACTTGGCAGTATCCTGTGACTTTGTTTATCAAGTAGGACAGTTTGACTTTAGACTGAAGGGAGCATATAAGTACAAACAAATGAATTATTCATTTTAGACGACAGGTGCCTCATAGTAAAATTTATATCAGATCACTGAAAATTCAATTAAAGTAATTTACTTTAGTACTTAAAAATGAAATAGCACTTTTTACCAACAATACCTCCAACTGTTGTAGGAATAATTGAAGTAGCTTGAGTGTGGCACAACACTTTTAAACATAGAAGACGTTTATTTACTATCAGTAAGGAATGAACAGGTATAAATCCTCAACACATTATAATGCAGTCCATTGAACTCTGTCCATGATACCATTGTAGGAAGTATTATAAAATCAGATGACGTTGAATTAGAGCTATTAGCAACAAAATGTCAAAAAAAAAAAAAAAAGAGTCCTTGGTATCACATTTTCTATGGTTAGGACTCTGAGCAAATGGAGATTTTATTTTTTATTTTATTTGATGGGTGGTTGGGTCAGGGTTTAGTCCCCATCCATTAACCAGAGCGTCACCGGTTCGAGATCAGCCTAAGCACATACTGCCGTTGTGCCCCTGGGTAAAACACTTCATCCACAATGCTGCTATTGTTCACTTTGTTTTGAAATGTCACACTAACACATTCATACAGGCAAGGGGGAGTCGAGTGTTTTGCCCATTGACACAAGGACAGCGTGCAGTCTAGACTTACAAACATACATTGACAAATTTCAGGGACATAGCAGAAGATTTCAGTGAGTACAAACATCTTGGTGGGTCATTAAATAAATTAAATTCACACAGACTTTGAGAGGAGGTCCTTCACTCCCTAGTCCGATGCCCCAAAATTATTAATTATTCTGAAAGAAAATATGAATAGGAAAGCTATGTGAGTATCTCTGTCTTTTTAAAATAAAAATTAACATTTGCATCATTTTAAACATACTTTATAATTGTTATCATTTTTGAGCACTCATGACTTCACCTCTCAACAAAATTATTCAAAATATTTTTTCCAATTAAACATCAAGGAGGAAGTAAGAGAGGCTGACTTATTGAATTGTATAATATTTACACTAGCTTTGATTGACCTGAAAACCAATGTCCAATAGAAATATAAGCTTGGTATGTTCTGATTTTGAAATATCTGCAAATCAGCTGTTTCATAATACCTCTAAAATGCACTCATCATTTTCTATTAAATAATTTCCAAATTCCCAAACCACAAAGCTCTTTACAGGCTTCTTTCATTATGACATTTTTTTGGTTTTGACTCTTTTATGTTCAGCATGTTCAGGCTTTAAAGTGTAATGGGAAATTAATCGCTATCTGTCTAATAATTCAATAATGAGAAAAACAGTACTTTCTCTATGCTCTGTCCTTACATTACCAAAATCTTTCATCTCACAATCCATATTCTAAGACCAGATATAGATCATACTCTTTAGTCAGTGCAGGTAACATTAAGGAACATTCAAATTGTTGTTGTTTTTTTGTTTTTGTTTACTTGACAACTGGTAAAAATATATATTATGGATCTCCTATTATGTGCCATACACCATACCAACACTATAAATTATTACCAAATTATTCACCTACATTTGGATAATATTAGAAGAATAAAACAATATCACAAAGGTGCATTATGTAACTTCTAAGGTGGAGGGTCGTCTACATTCTTGTCTTCATGGAGATGTTATTTATTTGCATGAAATGTTCAGCAGTATGGCATTACATTTATCTGCCTCGCATTTATTAAATTATAGAGTTTTATAGCTCAAAAACACCTTGAAAAACATGAACTCTTACTTAATGCAGGCCTGCTTCTACATGGATCTGATCAGTAACCAGAAAAGTTACACAGTGTACCTTTAAAAAAGTTACAGAGTGCACCTTTAAGGATACTTATTTTGGTTTGGTTCTTGATCTCTCCAAGTCCAGAGTGAATGTTGCTGTCATGCTTTTAACTGGTCAATTCTTTTTATTTATTTATTTATTTAGGTCTAAAAACTCTGCACTTATGCTCAAGAGGACAGATTCGGACATGTTGTGGCCTTCTCTGATCAGTCAGCATCCCTCTGCAAATTACAGATCAAATTAAAGGTACTCATATATTAACTACTTTATTTATTTTAGTCAATTCAAAAAACTTTAAACTGTGTCTCTTTTCCCTGCCAGAAATACTGGACTGAGACACAACCATGCAATGTGACCACCATCGTCGCCACGCGTTACTCATCTGTGGCGCTCTGAAGGTTAGTCACTCTCATATACAGGGGGCTCGCCATTTTCAAGACTTTCCTAAAATGCAAAATCTCTGGTCACTACCACTGGGAACCAATAACGCCTTTGGCTAAGCAACAAGATGCAAATACTTGTATTCAAATTCTCCTGCAGACATTCAAGCTTACACTCAACTCCTAGTCTAAAACGCAGAATAAAATAAAGTGAGTTACGCAATTCAAAAAGTCAAAAAAATTACAATGCATTATATTTCTGGACCATATAAAGAATGAGTTGGATTTATGCCAAAATGCTGCTCAGAAAAAAACATTTAGACATTTAACCCGACCAGAGGAGGCAGCGTGAACTAAACCACAACAGCCTCTTTCAGTTTGTATTGTCTCCATGGAGATGTGATTGTTTTGCCTGGAATATAACTTTTTAAAGCATGCAACCAACCATAAAAAAATAATAAAGCTTGCCCGGGAGACACACCTGGATTAATACTAGAACAGTCAAAACTCACATCTGGACTAGTGCAAACACAATCACTAAAACATATTTACGCATTAAAATGTTAACAATTTCTAAATAGGGGTTTTCACAGTACATAATACATTAGATAGTGTTTAAAAATTAAATAAATTGTTACATTTTAAAATCATATCTTTGCTTTTGAGTTCTTTGGCGGGCAGCTGAGCCACAATGAGAAACTCTGTTCAGAAAGATTTAGAATACAACCAAACAGAAATAAGTAATTTTGTTGGATGCAACCACTCAGAGAGTCAAATATTGCATAAACTTAGATACACTATGAAACTTTTCCAGTTATTACTTTCTCTGAAACGTTCCACAATATGGCATCAAACTTATCTTCCATTTATTCATTACAGTTTTTATTGCTCAAAAACATGCATTCCTTACTGTGAGTCAGCTCTCTACACAGATCTGACCCGTAACCTGTTCTGCTTGTTTCCATGGCGATAGTGTATGTTTAATGCCATACTGCAACAAATTCCAGGCAAAACAATAACATCTCCATGGAGACAAAAAGGTGGCAAAATTTACAAAAAAAGCAAAGATAAAAGCGTAGTAAGTAGAAGTTGTTAAAAGTTGCCATACATCAATTTCCACAGACACAAATCAAAACCCATGCCCAGTTTATGAACAGCGAGAGCCTTACCTCCCTCCCCCTCATGGCTGCTGCTCCCCCTGGCAGCACCCCCGTCACTCTGCAGTCCCGTAGTCCGTCTGGCCCAGGCATAAACCATAAAGATAATGGAGACAGGCAGCATCCTCCACTGTCAGCCTGTGGAGCAGACGGACATTAGTCAGCCCTGAGATCAATGCCCTTGTATGTCAGAGCCCGCGCCGCATACCTCCCCTCAGGCCAGTTTACATACTCACCTGCTGTTTAACGCAAGCCACCAAGATGGATGGGCCCACCTCATATTAAAGCAAGAGGAAGGGAGCAGTCACCACAGAGGAACTTTTAAATGCATTGTAACTTGAGAAGTAATATCAACACAGTAGCCTTACTTAAAACACTAAAATATTCATTCAGTAATGCGCTCACTAGAGTTACCTCAAGTTGCCTTCTGTGAGTTATTTTGAAAATTCTGAGGTGTGAAAAAGTGACGATTTTAAACTTTATTCCCCATTTTTGTTTCTCAAGGGAAATGTCTGTAACTTTAACATTTTGTAGGTCCGCAGGCACAAGTCTAAAGGGACATGTGGTTTATATATATATATATATATATATATATATATATATATATATATATATATATATATATATATATAACCACATATGGTCACTGGTAAATACATTTCCTACAGTCACAAAATACATTGTGGACTCTGGTGTTGTTGGAATCTAAAAATCTCTATGATTGTAGTTTACTGGGTGTTTATTGGGGTGTGACGACACTCCTAGCTTATACATTTTATGATTGCATCTCTAAAGAAACCAGTACTGGTAACAGTTTCACTTGTTAACTTGTAGCTCTTCAACAACAACAACAACAACAACAACAAAAACTGTAAAATTTAACTTTGCTTATTAGGCTTAGACAGTAAGGGAAATTATTTGGACACAGTAGCTCACACATCACAATACATTATAATAACAGAGAGCAAAAATATAAATGTTAATAATAAATTCAAAATAAGTAGCAACAATAGCAAGTCACTAAGGCATTATTATATAAATATATATGCACAAGTGAGTAATTATAAGAGCAGTACTTTTACTTGAGTACATTTTCTGTTTATTCAGTTCCCGTCAGTACACTCTTCGGCCTGCCATAATTCAGCGAGCAACCCAAAAACTATCCATCGTGTGCTGTCCGTCAGGCTAAACTTAGCATCAGAGAAATTAGCACAAACGCTGCGCGGGGCACCGCTGTGAGGTATGGCGGCAGAGGGTGTTATTTACGGGCCAGCGCTGCTTTCTGAAGACCCAAGCTCTGAGTCACCTCCCCAGACCGATAATTGATTCTCTCTCTCTAAAGAAATATTATGAGGCAGAGTGACAAATGTACAGCGGGGAGCATATTGTCACCAGGCTGAGAGAGTTTAGCAATTACACATGCTTTATTGGTGATGGTTTGGGTAATGAAAGCTCACATGGTAAAAAGAATCAATGTAAGTAAATACATAGAGGTGGATTTGGGAGAAAATTAGGCATTTCTCAAACAGAATCAATCAGAATTTAGTACAAGTAAAAGTGAAATTACTTAAAAAGTTAATCCATCATCTTGCCTCAATTCTGTCAGTGTAATAAATCTGCTAAGATATGTCATATACTGTTAAATATACCTATGGTGTCTTGGTTGAGGCTCAAGGATCATGGTGCAGTAAAAAAGTAAAAAACAAACAGACAAACAGAATAAAACATATAAAACAAGAGGCCCCAAACCTGTAATATGAAGGAATATCTCTGTTTTTTCTTACACTGCAAGTTTGTTTCTTTTTCAATATGGTCTCATAAACAGCCTTTGATATAGTTTTATTATTTACTACAAAAGAAGAATTGTGAAATCATCAATCAGTCAATATATCTTTTATCCCTACTTCAAAATAATACATAATTGTACAATACATTATGAATAAAACTGTACATTTTTGTCTGTTTCTACATATCAGCATGTGGCCTTTGAATGAAACTGAACAAAATTACCATGTAAAAAAATTCAACCATAGAGCTGGAAGAAGACATGCTCTTAACTGTTGTGTATCTGGTGTTGACGGTATCATACACCACATCCCAGGGTCCCTGAACTCAACTTCTCATGGCTACCACAGGTTGGCATGCGGGCTGTGCGTAAGAGGCTGTAAAAGATAACCTGCTATTTTTAACCATCAGCGGTACTATAGTAGCGTATGACGTGGAGTCTTTGTTATCAATATTTATGGAACCGAAGATTAAGATAGAGTAATGATACACAGTCCGGGGGCTTAATAGTTGTCATTACGGCAAGAGGAAACTGCTGATAGTCACAAAATTTTCGCCTGGCACTGTACATTTTAGTAATGATTTCTGAGACCGAGCCGGGCCCAAATGTAATTAGCAGATGTAAACAGGAGTATGAGAGCCGCAACATAAAGACACTCAAATGATTTTATTCAATACAAATCGTGTTACACAGTTGTCAGAGATGATATGATGGCACATTTCTGGAGAGCATGAATGCATTTTTAAAACAAAGCATATAAGATTATTTTATTATTACACATGTGAGCTGAAAAAATACACTAATTGTGCTCCTCTGTCAAAATTAACTGTTTCACAAGCTCCCATTTGGTATGACTTTTAATGTAAAATAATCTCAACTAAAAGAAAAAGAGTGCGGAACTTTTTTGTTTCTCCTGCATTTTCATAATATATTTTTACAATCTTTGTAAAAGCGATCTGTCATTTTGCCCATTTAAAGAACATTAAATGAATATTTTAATGAATAAACTACCTAATACCTCTACTAACGTAGCATTGACTTAAATAGCGAGTTGTGAGATGAAGCATACTTTAACTTTATCTCAGTTATACTACACTGAGCACTTTTCCTTCAAATAAAAATAAGTGTAATTTTACAGTAATGTAATATGTGAAATAATAACAAGAACACATTTAGGATCTAAGGAATACTTGCCTGATACACAGATTGTACAAATAAATCTTAAAATACTCCTGACGTTTATCAAAGTATGATCTATTTGTGAATGAAAATCATTTACATCAAGATTTAAAGGGTCACTTTTTAAAGGGTGTGCTTGAATTTCATCTATTTTAATCTGGGTCAGTGTGCCCTCTATAAACAAGGCTGCCCTGTTCCTCCTTTCAACCTGTGGAGCAGAAGCCTTCACCCGTGACAACTACTTGAGAATAAATTTGGATACTCAAGTAACATGTATTATTATTAGTGCTGTCATGCGATAAAAAAAACTGAGAGATTAATTAATTATGATCTGTAATTAATTAATCTCATTAATCTCATTTTAATCTCACCTAAAAATTGCTGAGAAAAGCTTTCAATTTGAGGTATTTTCATTTAAATTCATTATTACATTATTGTGGCAGATCAAAAGACTGATATAGATTTTAAAAAGTGACTTTATAAAGTCATTTATTGTTTAACAAATCTCTCCAAATTGGCTGTTGAGCCCAAGTCTCCATGAATAAGAAACTGTTTGTTGTAAAGTAGCAAAGACGAGGAAATCTGAACATAATAACTTTTGTCTACTTAAGGACAATAAAAAGTCCAGTCTTTCCTTAACCATATTAAAAATATTATTGATAGAGAAATGCTTTATATATGAGATCACTGGTTTTAGTCCTGGTTTAGACCTGGTTTAGACCTGGTTTAGACCTGGTTTAGACCTACTTTAGTCCTAGTTTAGTCCTGGAATGGATTAATCCTGGTTTTAGTCCTGGTGTTAGTTCTGGTGTTAGTCCTGGTGTTAGTCCTGGTGTTAGTTCTGGTGTTAGTTCTGGTTTAGTCCTGGTTTTAGTCCTGGTTTTAGTTCTGGTGTTAGTCCTGGTGTTAGTCCTGGTGTTAGTCCTGGTGTTAGTCCTGGTGTTAGTTCTGGTGTTAGTTCTGGTTTAGTCCTGGTTTTAGTCCTGGTTTTAGTTCTGGTTTTAGTTCTGGTTTAGTCCTGGTTTAGTCCTGGTTTAGTCCTGGTTTTAGTCTTGGTGTTAGTTCTGGTTTAGTCCTGGTTTAGTCCTGGTTTTAGTCTTGGTGTTAGTTCTGGATTAGAGGCGCACAGGAGGAAGCGCGGTTTACGCCGCGTACGCGAGAAAACACGATCCACACGCGGCTCACGGGAGGACAGCGATGTCCGCGCAGTGTCTACGGAAGAAAACGTGGTCCGCGCGTTCTCAGGGTAATGACGATGATGAAGGTGTGTGTGTGTTTGTGTGCGTGTCCCCTCATGTGGCAGGTCACTATAGGACAGTAGTGCAGAGATCATGAGCCTATGCAGGTTGTTTTCAGGCGATATTATATTTGTTATTTTCTTTTATATTGCACGTCGGGAGAATAATTTCCAAGACACGAATGTGTTTTTACCTGTGCACTGCTGCTCTGTTCTACTGGCTCTTCGACCTCGTCCATTGTGCGACTGACGCCGCCAATGTTAACATGACGTTTACATCGCTCTTACTGCGCACGTTTTGTGTGGGTTTCCGGCAATGAGTGGAATTACCGAAATAAAAAAATGTATAAATGTGTTTTGTGTGTGTGTGTGTTGTTGTCCCAACAACACATAAAAACAGGTTTTATAATAAAGAAACTCACATACAGAAACACTAAAGTTAGAGATTAAAAATGAGATTAACGCGATTAAAAAACATAACGCGCTAAATATGACTGTAATTAATTAATCGCAATTAACGCGATAATTTGACACCCCTAATTATTATATTGCCTAAAAAGCTTTTGCACTGTCCAGTGACCAATAGTGAGTGTGAATTAAGAACAACGTGCCTAAATCGGAGTGAGTTCACGTCCTCCAGTGCCCACTTTGAGGCCTATAAGTAAAAAGATATTAATAAAGACACATGCTAAGTTATTTTTTACCTGCAGTATAAAAGTAACTGAAGAAACACCATGTACTTTTCTGATGGAGGGTCAGTCCCCAGCTTCTCTCCATGGAAATGTTCCACAGAATGGCATTACGCTTATATATTTCTCTATGGCGAGATCAGGCAATGCCATAGTGCCGAGTTACACGTCAAATCTATGGAGCGGTGAGCCCATTCACAGTAAGAATGCATGTTTCAAGTCAATAAAAACCCATACTATTGAGTAAATGCAAGATGGATATGTTTAATGCCATACCAGGACATTCCAGACAAAGCAACAATATCTAGAAGAATAGAATCAAATTAATTTGTCATTTCAGTATAAAAAATACACAGAAACGAAACAATGCACTCAGGTCCAGGTCAACAGCAGCACAGATAACAATAAGAACAAATAGTTATAATAAGAATAAATAGTTATAACAAGAATAAAATAGTTAAAAATATTGTATGTCAACCCGCCCCCATTTTCTAAAGTGCGTTCCAAGTCAGTGCTGTTTTGTAGACAAGTAGACTCTCCACCAGAAAATATACACAATGCTGTTGGAATGTTATTGCTTTTCCTGGAATGTCCTACAGTCTGTCATTATACTGAAATATCTTTCATTTATTCCATTACAGATGTTGTTATTGCTGAGAAAACTAACTGAAAACTTATATTCTTACTTTGAGTGTGCTTGCCTATCCACAGATCTGGCCTGTAGCTGGACCTGCTGGTGTCACCTGCTTAACTCCATAGATAGCCCCGACACTAATGCACCTTGCAAAATAACTTAGAAGCACCTTAAAAAATGGGTGGAAGCTGTTTAAAAGACTGTACTTGACATGCAATATTCTTAATGCCATACTGTGGAAGATTTCAAGCAAAGCAATAACATCTCCATGGAGACAAGCAAGTAGTGACCCCTCCATCTGAAAAAGTCACATAGTGGTCCTTTAAGTAACACTATTTCACATTTTAGCCACTTCAACTGTTTTTATCATAACCTTCTTGAGTAATATTACTTTGAACTAACAACCCCTGTACTCTTCTGCCCACTTACCTGTAACTACTGAGAGTGGGGTGAAGTGGCTCATTTGCCCATAGAGCCAAATGCTACCATCCCGATGCCGCATGGGGAATTGGAGTGATTGATCTCATGACCTCAAGCCTAGCCATAAGATATTGTGGTGGCGAAGTGTGCGTGTGTGGGGGAGGGCGTACGGCGAGAGCACAGAGACAAGAGACGAGCGTGAGTCAGTATTCTGTGAAAGCTGTGGGAGCAGAGAAAGTGTTAACAACATCACAAGTAGGAGCAAGTCAAGTTTACCACGTCAAGGAAGCATGGAGAACTCACCCGGGTAGGACGGGACTCAAGAGGTGATGGGGCATTTATTCCCTAACCATTTAATCTCACCCCAGGGGGACGTCGCTCATCTCCTGCTCTGTGTCCACACCTAAGCATCTTTTACGTCACTGACCCCTTTATTACTATCCTGTTACAAGTGTGAAAAGCCTGCATTTATAGGCAGGGGAAAAATGTTTATAGGATAGCAGCTTCAGCTTTGTCACTTTTTGATATCTTTATCTAATCATGCCATCTTGTGTTAATAAAAATGATGGAATAACTTTGGCAGCGTGTCCAAAAGTGAGAGGACATGCGGTACATGCGTAGTTAGACAAATTTAGAAGCAACGCCTAAGCCAAGAAACACTTTAAACTGTGTCAGAGCCTAAACTGTTGATAACACAGCAATAATTGGGAGGTGATAGATATTTGGGGAGTCTTGTGTGAGCTGCGATGGAAGGGGGCGGTGACAGACTGCCATCGTCAGCTATGTTTCAGGGGTTTCCAGATTTTAATCACATTATATTGAGGATTCCCCTTATTCAAAAGCAAGGAGTCAAAGGAGCAGTGGGAGTTCCAACTACGAAGGGAAGGAGATGGATGAGCAAGGAAGGGCATCTGAGGTAAAACTTATGGCAAAGTTATCACTGCACCAAAAGAAGTATGACATATATTAGTTATATACTAGTTTAATAACAGAATATTCTACTTATTTTCCCTATTGAAAACTGCATTAATGATAACTGCAACATAGGTAGATGCGCAAAGTCGTTAATTATGTTATGATCTAAATAATAAAAAGTCATGGGCTATTGAACAAACTGCGTACATCTACAAAAAAAAAAAAAAAATATATATATATATATATATATATATATATATATACATATATATACATATATATATATATATATATATAATATATATATATATATATATATATATATATATATATATATATATATATATATATATATATATATATATATATATATATATATATATATATAGAAAAAGAGAATACATTTTAAATTGTAATTTTTTGTTGTGACGTAGAGAGTCTTCTTTGAGTGCTATGATAAGTGTCGTGTCAGAATTTCCTTTGTTGTCACTTCACTTACGCCCATTGATTTATTACATTGGCGGTAAACCACGCAAACTTTTGGTTTAATAACGTGACGTCCTTGTGATTTCCTCAAAACATAAATACGACAAAAGGGTACCACGAATATGACACTTCTCTAGCAAAAAGTTTTGGAGATGCTGGCACGGAGTCAGGCAAATCTCACCTATTACTCATGATACTTAGTACATTTGGGGCTCCACTTGCACAGCGCTTCGTCACTGCATAACAATCAGATGGCGGAGTGTTGGCAGAGCAACTGATGGAATTTTACAGAAAACAGATTTCGCCTTTGAACTTCCACATATACATGACCGAAAAGTACCACCACTGGCTCTAAAGGCTGCGCTCTCTCGCTTACATACTCCCAGTATCTATTGCACCTAGAAGACGGATTAACTTTTTTTTTATTTCTCCAGAGACAAAAAGGAAAGCGCTTTTAGTGATATTGATGTAAGTATGAGATGAGCCGCAGGAGGAGAGGAGCGCTGGTGGAGCATTTTAGAGCAGCAACAAGTCCCCCTTAGAAGTTGTCAGGGAGGCATGGCGCTACACGGTGCGATTTCCCCAATACAAGGCAACCTGGCTCGTAGCTTGTGTATAGGAAAATTGAAAATGATCAGTTGTGTTCATGCGTAATAGGCCCACAGCATATGGATCACCGCCGAGGAGGGAGTTAAGAGCAAGGGAAATTGTCTCAGAAGTTTTATTGTAGCTCGCTGCGGATCAGAACATTTCAGAAGGCAGTGAACGAGCGACAGTCCGCTTGGAGCCCAGTAGCCCCCTTTTCTTCTTTATAAACTTGAATTACCAGTCGCTTATTTCAATCACGTAAGACCCTTGATGGCGTTGTCCAGGCGAGGGTGTTGTTACGTACATCTGAACAAGCTTTTCTGACAAGCTTGCACTGTTGTTAATATTTGTCTTTTCTGTTGAACCACCCAGGTGTTTCCTAAGAGAGTTTAAGCAAGCCGATATTGCAAAGGGTTATTAGATTCATAAGTCAGCGAAGTGGTGGGCGATCTACTCAGCACAGCAGAAGTTCTCATATGATGACTTCAAACAAGACACATTACCTACCAGCATCTGTTGGATATCTGAGTGGATATTAAGACACCTCTTTCTCCAGGACAGCGTAGGGGAAAATGGTAAGTAGCAAAGGAAACAACGGCATACATATGAGGGTCTGATTAGCACTAAATAGTCGTGCTTGCTCTGGCTGTGTTGTTTGGCTCTTGCATTGCTGGAAGGGTTGGACTATACTTGGCTACTTGAGAAAGTCAGTATCGAGACTCATGTCTGATGAGGTTGATGTTGTCAAACCTTCATTGCAAAAAAGGCTTGTTGTGTGTGGCATTTCTCTGCTCTGGATATGCCGGTTCAGTGAGAGAGGTAAGGCTGGGGAAAATAAGGAACATTTTTACATTGTGTCTGCGCTCTGCTGTGGATCTCGTGTGCATGTATGTATGTAGCCTTTTTTTCGTTTTTGCCACATTTTTAAGCAACATGTGCCACTTGCCTGTATGCTACTGCCATTCAGAAGAAATCTAGCCTCTTTTGATTCGGAGTATTATTTTTACGCGTAAACGCTGGCAGTGGGACCGGTTTAATTGTGTTGGAGCTATCCAAAAGGAAATGTCCAACCAACATGTGATCAAATATTAACAGGGCTGGTTTGGCAAGGGGGGTGAAAATTACACGTGACAAGGCTGTGGGAAGCCGCTCAGTTAAAAAAAAGCTGTTTAAAGTGGGCACTCAAAAAAGTCTATAGACATTTTGTTGGCCCCTCATAGTTACATTGGCTGTGTTATGCTTTCAGCACGTTGGACAGAGACACCGGAGTCGTGCATGGACTAACACACCGAGTGGACGCCAACTCTCTTTTCTCTCTTTTCCCAACCCCCTTTGCCAAACCTGGGATTGTTTTTTCAACTTTTGGTAAGCTTATTTTGAGGAAGCCTGTGCTCTTTTGTAGACGGAAAAAGCGGGATAGCCATCTGTAAAAGATAAAAACGAGGAAGGAAAGCGCTTGCAGTTTAAGGAGCGTGTGCTTTCAAAGATGTGTTCTGGTCAAAGTAAGAAATGTTAGGGCGTCTGGTGTTTTGCTCATCTCATAGTCGCTACCTATAAGCAGCCCCCCCACACTGCGTTAAACTTTGGGACATGCAAGTGTTGGTCGCGGAGATCTAACCACGCACATAGTGGTTGTCAGCCCCTTGTAAAAGGTAAGAGCACAATCCATTGTTTTCATATCACTCTTTTGTTGCTATATGCGCTTCTTTCTGTATTTTCTCACGTGTGAACTTGGGCTTTTAATAAGTACAGCATGCAGCCAGCTTTTCATTGTTCCACCATCACTGACCGGAATCTCTCCGAAATGAAGCGTAATCCCAACCCAGGTGACTCATAGTGCTCTATACATCGCAGACGCAGCTGTTTTTTCTTTTAAAACAGAACTTATCTCTCTCTTATCTACTGTACACTCTCAGATGCCTTTAATATTTGGCGTAAATATGTTAAATGGGACCAGTGTGTTTGTGCTTTAAGTGCGGCTCTTTGGAAAGCGTTTTTGGAGTTTCCGAACAGTGTCTGCTGCAACATAATTTGCGTAATCGTTGCGTTGTGCCTAATCATGCTCCCAATATGGGACTTAAAGACGCTGCAGTGATGCTTCTAGTGTGCATCTATCTATCTATCTATCTATCTATCTATCTATCTATCTATCTATCTATCTATCTATCTATCTATCTTATCTATCTTATCCATCTTATCCATCTTATCCATCTTATTCACCTATCAATTTTTCTTATTTGGTCTGCAGCATTCATGTTTTGTCTTGATGTCTGTGGATTTTTTTGTTACCTACCAAAAATAGCCCTACACTTTACCCCCCTCCCTCCCAGACCCCCCTCCACCCCTCCCGCCGTCATCGCCATCGCTATCAAATCACTTGTGTTTTTACTACGACCGCTCCACGGTTTCATTCATAAGGTGCTTTTCACTTCACCTGCTTCCCCATAAGCCTGTGCTAGCTATTGTTTCTGCCGTGGCTCCGTGCGTAAAACGAAAACACCAAAGTCGAAAAAACGAAAGTCGTAAAAACATTTAAACCCGTGCAAAATCGTGTATTTTACTGTGAGAAAATTGTCACACCGCAATAATTCCTGTAAAATTACAATAGCGATGGGCGTGGTCAAAGCGCTTCAGTGACAGATGTGATGGCTGAATATGATGATGGAGAGATAAGATGAGCGCTTGTTCCGGACGCATTGATTTTTCATTCGTTCTGTTTTGACTAAAACACTACTATTATTGTTGTTGGTGTAGTGCTCGTAATTGCTGTGGGATTTTAAAAAATATAGCGTACATTTTTGTTATTTCCGCGTTCTTCTTTAAATAATTTCTCGATGCGATAAGCTACACAAATACGAAGAGGATATTGCACTCTCCACAAGATTTAGGATTTCTGATCCAAGACAGACGAAGCTTGGGAGAAACTGCAAGGAGGGAGAAAAGCCCCAACGCCCACTGACTGCATGCCATAGATGGTTTAATCCACAGTAATGTTGAAAACAATCCGGATTTCCGTTTGGGAATAAAGCATATTGTTAATCTTAACGAGATTAATAATAAAACATGAAAGAAAGGAAATTTAACGTGATGTACGCAGATCGATTACTCCATTTTACTGCCTATTAAACCAAAAATAGATCAGATGACTTATTAGGTTTCCGGGCATTCATAATAAAAACTGAAATTACAACAGTGTTTTTGTCCTCACATTTAAGAGGATTATCGTCATTGGCTGTAAAAAAAATAATGTTAAGGTGTGAATAATAACGCTTTTAAACGTCTTTCGCGTTGTATTGTTCATTGAATTGTTTAGTTTCTTAATTTATTTTTTGCGATAATGTGGCAGTATATTTATTACGCTTTCCCCCTCTCGCACTGAGACGTGGGATTATAGCAGCGTGGGCGTGTTGGGTGAAGGAGGAGGGATGAGCGAAGGCGGGTTAGGAGGGGTCTGTGGGGTGGCACGACACACTTTGTATGTATGAAGGTTTTTTTATAGCACTTTTCTGCAATGTACGTCAGCGGATCAGTCCATAAATGGGGCTGCACGTTCTTGTGTGCGGCCGTGCGCGTGTTATCTTTCCCGAGAATCTCCCTCCTCTCCCTCTCTCTTCTCCTCTCCCTCTCTCTGCTCTCTCTGCACTCTCAGCTCTGCAGAGTTGGGGTGGGCGTCAGGATGGAGGGTTTTACTGCAAAAGTGGAATTTTGTCTTAGGCCTAAAAACTTTAAATTAAAAGAAACAATGTTCATTAGTTTGCCATTATTTGATATTGCGCCAAATTTCGCTAAAATGACTCTTCTTTACGCATGGGTGCCTAACAACGTTATATTTATTTAAAATGGTCCAAATTTCCGAGCTATGGGCCATATAAAAATATAGAGAACCGCTCATCTTAACTTTGACAGGGGAGCAGCACATTTTATGATCCACATCTTCAGTTTTATTCACGTCGCATATTTTATTCCTTTTGGGTGAGTGCAGATTGGCGCAGAATGGTCGTTTCCGTGTGGTTTATTCTGTATGTTTTATCCGTGCAGCGCTATAGGCCCATGAGCCAGTCTTATGAGCAGATATATACTTACATTATTTTAGTTGCTAGGCATTTATTTAGTGAACATTCCATCATTGAATGCTCACGCGCGCAGACGTTGCCACGCGCGCATCTGAAGTCGTTGCTAGGCGTTTAATTCCCACGTGTCTCTTCAGTGGTTTTTACTTTCGATAAATTTGTCAATTAAGATGCATATCCGTCATTACCGTGCGCACATATAACTAATGTAATATCACCTCACTGATGACAAGTATTGATTAGTCTATATATAAACGTACAGTCTAATATTACTACAGGCCTATTTAATGAACTAGTTTAGCTCTATAAAAGCGTTTCTTGTTCTTTGGCTTTTTCTGTTGCTTCTGTGTCTTTTGTGCGCCTGCTTTAGTCACCACTAGCGTCACCATCATCTCCATCGTCAACACCTCCATCCAATTAGCAGGCTTGTTTAAACAAGTTCTGGCAGGAGGCCTTGAGCTTTATTTCGATTCTTAATTATCAGCTATTCGTCACACGGTTGTTTTTGGTATTTTTATTTTTTTTTTACAGTGCACATGCCCACGACGAGTTATTAATACACAGTGGGTAGTTTTAGTGCATGTAAGTGTCTGTCCACGAGGAGTCATGGCTGTGTGCGTGAGAAAGTCTTTGATGACAACAAGATACTTCCTTTAACAATATGGCATCTTCTCCCTGATATTTCTATATAATCAATAATATGAATCACAGTATGGGAGCCTGCATGTGTCATATGATCAAACAAATCATGAGTCACATTACAGGCACTGATATAGCAATGTACAAGCTTATTTGTGCAGCCTACCAAATTGAATCTAGTATAAAAGGCCTTGCTTGAGTATTTTTTTCCTCCAGCAGTGAGCCAAAAGGTTATTGATGCTGTGGTGATATTGGATTGAGGAGTCTTGGGTGGGGGTGAGATGTGTAGGGTGGGGGAGGTGGGGTGCACAGGGCTAGAGGAAGAATAAGACAGCACATAATAAAAGGTGGCAGTAATTTCCAGTCACATATGAAAAGCTGGTCTATTGTATCTGTATTTGTGATTAGATGAGAGCCTGTGATGACAATAAGCAAGGCATTAAATTCTCACTACAACATTTGATTAGGTTGGTCTTTATTTGTTTAGCAGACAGTGTTCTCCACCTCCAGACTTGCGTCACTATAGCGAGTCGTCCCCACAGCCCAGTTGACGTGTTTTCTTTCATTTACTTTGATAAAAATGCCCTCGCTGCCATCCTTTATCCCTACTGAAAATGACATTTCTTCAAAATGTCAATTCGCCCATGTTTTCTGTACAAGGAATAGGCACACACATACTTGTAGACTCTTGGACTGAATTTTTTCTCAGCACTGCCGGCATCATGCTGCAGTTTGGCAGCAGACAAGCCTTGAAAGGTTATCCAAGTGTGTCATATTGTCACTCAATGGTTGATTTATCTGCGGTCCAAAGATGTTTAGGTGACTGTGGTTTAGAAATGTATGCCGTCACCAAACCTGTATCACTTTTAACTTTGTCCCAAAACTGACAAAGACAAAAGATCCCTACCGCCACAAGTCCCATTTGAAGTCATTGTCCTGGGCATCGTATGGGGAAATCTTAAACCTCCAGAAATCGTACACCCCAGTTCCGATGAAATAGTGGTTTAGCAGTTTTAGATGGACGGCTGTTTGGCCACAGTTTTCTTCAAGTTTCACCCACATGAGCCAACAAATTCCACTTGTCTTTGCCTTTAAAAATTTCATTCACAAAAACCCTCCAAAGCATGTGAGCTAGCCCTCTCTGTGAAGTTCTGCTGTCTTTGCAAAATGGAGAGACACACCATGTTGTTGTTTTGCTCTCCTAATGAGATGCCAAGTGATTTATTTATGAATTACTTGTTTGGCCCATGTGCAGTGTGCATTTTTTTATCCTCACTGGAGTCAAGTCGCTCAGTGATTGCTGATGTAACTCTTTGTCATCCAGAGTTTGCCCTCACCTCCTGTGTGCCTTTGGGGAGGGCTATATCTATCTTGGCATGTCCCCGGGTGTGTTGGAGGTGGGACTGACTCATTAGGCAGGTGTGAGAATCCACTCCCATAATGCTACATGCCAAACAAGAGCTCTCCACAGCGCATGCAGGGAGGAGAGTCATGATGGTAATATAGCAAACACATCATAATAAATCTGTGCCCTGGATCAAGGCCAAGTCACAAGGATAATGAGCAGCTATCTCCCCATTATGCTCACTCTTGTATTCAACACAGGTGGACTTTCCAAATCACCCATTGAAAGCTTGTGTCTCCTCTGACGTCTTTATTCAAATGGTGAAAGCAGCAGTTTGTTCACAATGAGAGGAAGACCCTTTTAAGCTTTGTTGATGTAATTTAAAGGTGTTTATTTAGCATTTATGAGGTTAGAATGACCTGTGAAAGGATGGTTACTACACTGCAGGGCATTGCAGGGGAGGCGCCCATCTGTTGTGGAGGCAACTTGTCTCAAAGCCTCAAGAAAGTAGTCAAGTTTATATTTCTAGCTTCCAAACGGCCACAACGTCCCTTTGTCAATGACTAATATAAACTGATGCATGCCAGTTTTACACGTCAATACAATAATCTCATCAATATCTCTTTCCAAGTTTACTAATAACATTCAACATTCAAATTTGTACTTGAAACAAAAGTTAAAAGCTGTCCATCCTTCAGTATTTTCAGTTGTATCTCAAGTGCACAGACTCTCATTATTCCTACTTCATCTATGGTTTATTGCATGTCTCCGGACAGGTTTTCTCTATTGAATCTGAAAGCATTTGTCTTGTATTGTGTTGAAAAGAAAGAGTCCATAAATTCTGGTCTAAACATGGCCATATAGAAGGCTGCTTTAAAATAACATCCAGGAAACCTCATATAGAGCTATAATTGGGTTAGATGCTGACGCAAAACGACGCATAGCATCTGAGCAGGGCTTGTTTTAATATAACGCATCTATCCCCCTCCGTGTGCTGTTTAGAGGCAGAGGCACGCTGTTTTAGTTCCCTGCACGCCTAATTTTATACAAATAGGCCAAGTCTAAAACCACTCGCGGTGTATCACGACTTGGTGGAGGGAGACGCGCTGTTGTTACGCAAAAGCCTCCCTCTTTGAACTCACTGAGCATAAAAATACGGAAGAGGAGAGTGCAGAGTGGAGGGCTTTGTGCTTTATATAGCCTCATTGTAGTATATATATATTGACAGACGTATGAAGTAGATGCTCGCGGACAAACAAAAGCGCTAATAGTTCCGCCTCGGGGCTGTTTAAACTGGAGTTTGATGGCAACCAGTCAGCCAGCGGCAGGTCACATGTTGCAGCGTCACTGTGTGTAGTAAAGTTACTGTAGTTTGCCACGGCTCCTCATTTCAGCCTCAGAGGTCTATCATCCGCCGTGTGTTTCTGCCGCTACTGCTACTGCCGCTGCTACTCCAAGTGCGGCGTTTTTCTTTGCTTTCACCATGCGACAACTTCACTTTGACGCGATCTCCAAACGATCTCCAAACGCGCCGCGCAGCCATGGGAGTGCATTACCTCATCCATGCAATTTCCACCATCAATAATTTAATATATTTGCTCCATAGCCGAAGAAGAGATATCCTGAAGCTTGACTTGGGAAAAAAGAGAGAGGAAAATACCGCTTAAAGTTAATTACTCAGAGCAGGGAGTTTGTCTTAAGCGTCCCTGATGACACTGTCCTCTTGAATGGTCTCTTTTACGACTTGGGCAGTAAAAGGTATGTTTTACGTTTGTTTGCTTTAACTTATTCTACACATTTTTATTTTATTGTGGGCATGGGGTGTATGTGTGATAGCACGAGGGAGATGGGAAGGGGAGGGGGGCTAAAAGTAGCTCGATCAAGTCCGGTTCTTCTGCGAACAGACAGACTGTGAGGGATATGCGTAACCTTATCCTCACGTTCATTAATAAAAAACGGAGTTATTATGTTGATTGGGTTTCCAGAACACACCGAGGCCCAGGCTATCATGCAATGTTCATATAACAACGACTTTGCCATTAGATTTGAACCAGCCCTAGCGATGTGACTGTTTATTATTCCTATGAAGTAACAAAGTGGAGGCTATCCAATGGATGAAATCAGATACTTTGGACACTCCACGCGCGTAAATCCAACAATACGCATCTGTAACTGCGCAGAATCCTCCACATCGCTGCGGACACGATGTCCTGTCACGTTTTTGTGTTACTGATTTGGAAAATACTGAAAAGTTTCATGAACTCATTAAGACTTTATAGGAAACCTGAGATACACCGGCTACGTTAGCCAACACCACACACAGTGTTGGGGTTGTACCCCAGGACTATTTGCCATTAATAACTTTAAATTGCTTTGTTAAACGTCCAGTTTATAGTGTGGAGGAAAGATGGCTTATTGGGGTTGATTTATCTGGACGTATCATTCCTGGGGTGTCAACTTTTAATTTCCACTGTTGAATATTCTTGAAGCTAAATATTGAACTTGATTGCACTTAAATATCCTCAGAATTATACCATATCTGTATAACTACATATTTATTTACCCATCTTCAGTTTAACTTGAAGGAGGGGTGCACACTGCATGAAAGGTGGAGGGAAACAGGGCCAGCACAATATTTCACGGTCTCATGCGCACTCTAGTGTTCACGAGTCGGTACTGCACGCGTCTCTAATTTTATGTGTATAAGTATAAATGTTTCAGTATATAAAGAGATGTGGTAAAATTAACGAGGGGATACGATTTATGGTCAGGTCTACATCTGTAAACATTTCTGAATAGGCTTTGTTGTTTTGTTTGATCGTGCCGGAGAAGGATACTTATTTGGAAATGGACGCATCACTCAGCAGTTGTTTGAAGAGCTGTCTCTTTGTGGCAGTGGCTGGGGTTGGCTCAGACCAGGCCAGGTATAATCCCTCAGTGATGCTCATCTATTACTAAACATGCTTTGAAACTGTGTCAGATTGTAAGCAGATCCCAGACAAGAAGAAGGCAGCGACCTTCCACACGTGTCAGCCATTACTGCTGACAACTTTAATTGCATTTTTTTTTAAGTGTTGCATTGTTGAACACAGAAGGGGTCCTCTTTTTTCAGACTATATGGTGCATAAGTTGTAAAGAAGATTTTGCTTTTTAGCCAGATATATTCTGAGCCGTCAGGTGTTAATAGGTAAAACGTGATAAAACATGTTGCAGGAATGAAAGAATTGGGTGCTGAGGTGTAATAGTCAATCATTCATATGTGTATCTTTTTATTCCTATGTCTGAAGTTGATATCAGGTGCTGCTGTTGAAGATGCAGCACTATATTATGTTGACATGTGCACTGAGTTGGAAAAGCGTTAGCCTGCCTGTCCTTTCATGCTTTAGAACAACTTTTCAGCCACTGTCAATGGAGGGATTCTTATAATAATCCCCACCTGGCTTTCATAGAATAAATGTAAGGCTTATATACGGCGCTTATGTAGTCGTGCGGCGCCTAATGCACAAACAGGTGGTCACGATGGCCGCGCACTCACCTGCTCCTCTGCACACATTGTTCCTGGTGTTTTGAGCTGTGTCGTTGTGAATGGGAGCTTGTTTGCGTAGTGGTTTTCGTCAGATGAGTGGCGCGGTGAGCCTGCAGAACACAAATCAGAAAATCAAATCATTACGAAGCAATGATTTAGAAGGCACTACTAATCCCTCCTTTTTTATTATCTCTTATGTATTGCATTATTGTGTTTACATACAAGATAGAATTTGGATCATAGTGAAATTCAACAGTGGATGTGTGAGAAATGGGCAGAAATTGCATCGCATTGTCACATTTTGCCCCTCCAGGAGATTCAAAACCGTGATCCTCAACCCGGTCTCTCAGCAATTAAAAGATTCATTTGCTTTATCACGTTTTAACAGGATGTTGATTGAGAGCATAAGCCATATTGATTGTCCTGATGGAAAACAGGAAATCGTGGCGTTAGAAATAAAATCATTTGTTGTTCCCAGTGTGTGGAGACCCAGGGGAGAGGGAGGGCTGGCGATTGCACACCGTTGAGTGGCATTACCCCCAGCAACCTCCTCCCCTCCATTGGCTCCCCTATGGAGACCTGGAAGAGACGTCATCCGGGGTTGTTATGCTGCGAAATGACGTTGGCTCTCTCTCCACCCCCCTACTGCTACTGCAATATTACCCCTGTGGTCTATATTACCGAAGATGCAGCAGCACTTCTCCGGTCTGCTGCACCATTTTCCAGCATGAAGTTTGACGCCCAGGATGATAATCGGACGCTCTTTGCCTCTGCGTGGAACCAATTGAGTCATAATAATATAAGCCTAAATGCATCCTATACACATAAAGGGCCCAAATCCGGTAAGCAGTGGAGCTGAGAAGAAGGCATCAAAACCTTTATCGTAAATGGACAACTTTTTCATTGTTGTTTATAGTAAGAGAGAGAGAGAAAGAGAGAGAGAGAGAAAATCCATCTGCCCTGCCCCTAACAGACACTGACTTGGGAGGCGCACACCACGCAGCTCTGGGATTGAGTGGCTCATTAGGAACAAGTATGTGATATTCTGAATAGAGACTGTGAGACTCCAAGCACATCTATTTTTAGGCGCAGTGGCAGTCCCGCGGCGTTGGTTAATTGCAGCCAAGGCCCCAGATACCAATTAAGAATGAAACAAATGCTTTTAAAGGTGGGGTTTGCACTTAAAAACTAAGATGACTTTTTGGGTCGCCTGCTCAGGATGGGCCAATGTGTAGTCTGAGTTGAGTTTGGGCTATTATTTTTTAAAGGTGCAATGTGTGACTTTTTTGGTGGAAGTCCCATCACCTCTTTGTCTCCATTAAGATATTATTACTGTACTGGAAAGTTCCACAGTATAGAATGAATCCGTCTCCATGGACACAAGCAAGTGATGCCACCAGGCCATGTCACAGGTCAGATCAGTGGAGAGGTGACCCTACTCACAGTAAGAGTGCATGCTTGAGATACACTTAATGCCATACTGCGGAATATTCCAGACAATGCAATGACACCAGAAAAGTTGCATATTGCACTTTTAAATTGGAAAATGAGATTGAGATATGTTTAGCTGGTTTGTGGATAGGATATGCAGCCCTTGTATGTGTTTTAGGCTATAGTAAAGGATGCAAATCTCTGTAGTGAGTGGAGTATTGAAGTTCTCCAATGCAATCTGAAGGGGTGACACACCTTTTTACCATGAGTTTATTATCACATCCTGTCAATTCATTTTATGGTATTCTCATTATGACAAAAATCACTGTCTCTCAGTAAACTCCTGCTTCCTGCCGAACAACAGTGGGCACTTTTAAATATTCTAACATCTGTCGATGCGGACATAAAATCCCCTTTTAATAAGAGCTGTCCATATTGGAGAACAGGTCATTTTGTTAGTGGAAGGATAATATTGACCCAGTCCAAACATCAGCGTTCAATGAAAGCAGAAACAAATAATCTCATATTCTTAAGCAAACATGAACACGAGCGCTCTAAATTAATCTTTTAAGGTCTCCATCGTTTGTTCCTGTCAATTATGTTATTACAATAAAAGGACTTATTACAAGCCTCTAGTAAAGAAAGTAGAAATATAACTAGAAATGAGTGTTTAGTGTAAGGTTTAAAATACTGTGTGCTAGTATGGGTTTGAAATTTGGGAGACTTTGTAAAAATATGCTTTTTTTGCTGCCAGCAAATAAAAAGCCCAGGCCAGACATCACACAGGACGAGAAGGATTAGTTTGCAAACAATTTGTAAAACTGATAAAACAGTGCCAATGTCACTTTAATAAAACATTGGCAAGTGGCTCATTTTGGCTTGAAATAAACAGTGTGAATGAATGGTCTTTGAGACCAGTTTGTTCAATAGGCTCTTTGACTGACGGGCTTCTCTCTCTTTCTGTGTGTTGCAGTTCCACCAGGTTAGAAGAGTGATGACCATCCTGTTTCTTACTATGGTAATTTCATACTTCAGTTGCATGAGAGCCGCGCCCCTGAGAGACGCCCCGGGTATGAGGGCCCATCGGACGGAGGGCTACTTGGGCGCTGGTGCTGCGACTGCGGGCCGGGGCCATGGGACTGCTCAGGGCAGCGGGGGCGAGCTGGCGGCGCTCACAGACACGTTTGAGCAGGTCATAGAGGAGCTGCTGGAGGTGGAGGGCAACGCCCATCTGGGACAGGGCTCGGACAAGAGCCAGGGCGGAGGAGGGCCCAGTCCGGTGCTGCCAGCAGAGACCAAGGATGTCGACTTGTACAACTCGCGGGTGATGATCAGCAACCAAGTGCCTTTGGAGCCGCCGTTGCTCTTTCTCCTGGAGGAATACAAAAACTATCTGGACGCAGCCAACATGTCCATGCGGGTGCGCAGGCACTCGGACCCGTCGCGGCGCGGAGAGCTCAGTGTGTGTGACAGTATTAGCCAGTGGGTGACAGCTGTGGATAAAAAGACGGCAATAGACATGTCTGGGCAGACAGTTACCGTCATGGAAAAGGTCCCTGTCCCCAATGGCCAACTGAAGCAATACTTTTATGAGACCAAATGCAACCCCATGGGGTACACGAAGGAGGGCTGCAGAGGAATAGACAAGCGGCATTATAATTCCCAATGCAGGACAACCCAGTCCTACGTGCGAGCGCTTACCATGGATAGCAAAAAGAAGATCGGCTGGCGCTTTATAAGGATAGACACTTCATGTGTATGCACATTGACCATTAAAAGAGGGAGATAGTGTATAAAATGTATAGATTTTATTGAAGAGTTTAAAAAAGAGAATAAAGAGAAAATATCTATTTGTATATATACATAACAGGGTAAATTATTCCGTCAAATGAAAATTTTATGGACTGCATGTAAAAAAAGATGAAGTTTATACAGTAAAAGTGATACTACAGTCTATTTATTGAACATATTCATGACCTTGTAAACAATTAAAAAAAATCTGATCAGTCATTTGCGCCCAGTTTAAATTACTATCACATTCCTCCAAGACATTGTGATTTGTTTACGTTGCCAAGAATTAGAAAATGAAGGAAAAAACAAGGCAAGGAATGAAGGAGGACAGCTCCATCTTTAAGGCTTGCATGCTGCTTCAATTGTGAATTGAAAAATTCTCCACTTACAAAAAAGGATATGACGCTTACCAAAAACATCCCGTTACATACTCAGAACCTCCTGCAGTAATTTCTCTGTTTACTGTTCTAAACTTCTCAAGGTAATGTTGGAACTACATACTATGTCAAGGTGCTGTTGTCAAAGCTTTGCTGTTTATTTTTTTATCCCCACCAGAGGACAAGATATATATAAAAGAGTATATATATATATACATACATATATATATATAAAATCTATTCATGACATGTTTCTGGGTTAATATTATTCATTTTGTATGTTGTGAAGTTGTTTGCAATATTAAACTGAAATATTTGAAGAAATAAAAATGACTATAGGCAACTGAAAAACAAAATCAATGTTCATAAAGTTTCAGAAGTGCATTTTGAGGAAGGAAAAGTGGACACCAACATGAAACACATGCACACACGTGCGCACACACACACACACACATGCATGCGCAACTACACACAGTCTTGTGCATGAACATAAGTGACACAAGTACAAATTATCTGATATCTATCTGCATTGGTTTCAGGTTTGAGATGAGGTGACCTCATTAAAAATGTTAGTTTAAATCACAACATGTCATTTTCCCGCCTCTCTACAATTGTCGACACTCATTTTAACTCTCACACCAAGAAGATGATGGACTTGATTGTTGCAATTGTAAGGTCACAATTAAAAACTTCACATATCAAAAGAGGAGCAGCCACACTCATGTGCAGACAGGTACCCTAAGCTGAGGGTTCACATGAGGCATGGCATATCTGACAATGACTGATTGGTGCTCCCACTTTCTGTGTACATTAAAATACAGAACAAATACAACAGCATTAGGCCACAGCTGGATATAACTCTCTGACAAAAGATGAAATGAAATTAATTTATCTTGTGGCCCACAAAAAGCCAGTGTGGGACATTGCTTGGAAACCGGGTTTAAGGTTGGAGCGGCGATAACATCCCCTAAAGCATATAATAAATCTGCACATAACACAGTGCACCGCTGCCAAGTTTAATTACTGTAGTGTGAAGTAATAATGTACTATCACAGGAAAGTTTTCATCTTTTGACTTTAGACTATGGACCACATCCAAATGTGCCCCAAGTACAAAATACTTCAAGTAAGTAGCAAGTATGCACCTCTATTTTGTTCCTGTTCTACTTTAAGGTAAGTACAAATCCAGTAAGAAGAGGTCAGGTATTCAGAGATTTGGGGAAATCAGGAGCAAGTGAAAAGATGAAGTACTTTCTCTATTTTGCAGAAGTTAAAAGGAGGACACGCTAAGAAGATACCAAATTACATAAAACCTAAATATTTAGTAAGTTCTTTAAATCCAACCACAGATAGTGATGATTTCTCTGATGAGGCTTCACTACATGCACATTTGAGTACACCCATGAATTTCTGTAGGCTAATACAAAAAAATAATGTTTGTTTGTTATGCTTTACAGTAGGCCTACTCAAACCATAAAGGATGCAGTTAAATTTACCTGCATTTCCTTATTTAAACCGAGAATGAGAAAGCTATTTTTCCAAAGCACTAACCTCCAGTCCATTCACATCTGTGACTCAGCCTGCAGTCTCCCCTCAGAGCCTGTCACTGTGTGGTCTGCCGCTAGAGGGAGGTAGAGACATGGGGTTAGTTCAAAGTTTCGGAGAAATTAATATTTGTCTATACAATAACAACTATAATACATGACTCTTATAATATATACTGTCCAGCACCTTAAACATATTTCAGTTCTTCTTTAGATTCTTAAACATCCAAAACAATTTCAGGCGCAATTATTAAAACAGTGAAAAATGCTTTAATACATTGGTAAACAAATAAATCAATTACACTAGCATCATAAAACACGATAAATGTAAGTCGTATTTATTTATTATTTTACTAACTTTAGCTGCCATATTAGCCTCCTTGCGGTAAATTAATCACATTATTTAGCAGATAAACTCGTGGGTTTGGTTGATGGGCGCCTACTTTCCTACAGTCCGGGGAACACACAATGACACTGGCAACTAGCCTGGAAGCTAACTTGGCTAATCTGATTTATCGTCTGGGCTAAGCGCTCCCGACGTTTCCAGGGATTAACAATTTTCGTTTTGCATATTTGTCTTTTAACTTACAATCCACTCATCAGCAAAAATAACCCTGTGAGAACAATGGCGTCACTTGGAGAGCCTGTGCGATTGGAAAGAGGTAGGTTAATTGGCTAACTGAGGCTAGCTGAAGAATATTGTTATGACATGGGGCGGTTTCAGCTTCTCTTTTAGCATTCGCGAAAAAGAGCTTTATGTAGGATTATCCATTCATACTAAACCTGTTAGGATGGCTTGTCGAATAACTGCCAAAATGGCCGGTGATTTATTGAATCGTATTTTTAGATTCGTGATAAAAGAGCATTTGGTTCACTAGCAGTATTGGTAGCACGGTAGTGTTTGGTTAGCCACCGACAGACGATAGACATGAAGTTAACCAAGTGTTTCTTTGCTAACATAAACAGCAATTACAGTAGTTAAGTCATTGGACATATTTGCGTAATTATCACGGTGTTGTTTTGAATGTTGACATTAAAGTTACTTGAACAGACTAAAGCTCCATGTCAACAGCAAAAAGTCAGACATCATTATGAACCAAACTAGCGCTCCATCACTTGGCTTTAAGCGACTTATTTTCTGCACTTATTAAGTGCTTACTCATGGATCAGGATATTCCATTTTATTGGTAATTACATTTGGAATAGTATTTCATATTATCGTGGAAATAAGATCATATTTTATTTGTAAGTAAAATCTCGAGCATTAATAAGATGCATACAGCAAATGTCCAGTGACACGGTGTTCCGAACCCTCAGTTCGTCTCCGACATGTATCACAGAGCTCAGTGTATAAGTCACAGCACATTGGGGCTGACATGACAGGAAAAATGTTAACTGCTTAATTAGATCACATCCATGAATCAATGTGTATTACTTCCAGATATTAATCGTGCCATTGAGCTGTTGGACAAACTGCAGCGAACAGGGGAAGTGCCTCCACAGAAGCTGCAGGCTCTGCAGAGGGTCCTCCAGAGTGAATTCTGCAACGCAGTCCGAGAAGTGAGTCTCCTGTGTCATACTGGGCAGATGTTTCATGAACCCATGCTGATTCATGTTTTCTTTCTTTCCTTTTTTCAGGTTTATGAACATGTTTATGAGACTGTGGACATCAACAGTAGCCCTGAGGTCCGGGCCAATGCTACAGCAAAGGTGATTACAAATTTTATTGTTACGCCAGACCCATTTAATGTCTGTTACAGCTGACGGGTCACCTGTTTCTCAGAACATGGTCGTTGGACAGTGGATTCTATTTTGTGTACATACTGTTACCAACTGTTTCAGGCCACGGTGGCGGCTTTTGCAGCAAGTGAAGGGCACTCCCATCCTCGTGTGGTGGAACTGCCCAAAACTGAGGAAGGTCTGGGCTTCAATATAATGGGCGGCAAGGAGCAAAACTCCCCAATCTACATCTCCAGAATCATTCCGGGGGGAATAGCAGATCGGCATGGTGGGCTGAAGAGGGGCGACCAGCTGCTGTCTGTCAATGGAGTGGTGAGATTACAGTTTCATTAAATTATTCAGTAAGATATCAATTTACTGAGTTTATTTGGGCTGGTGTTATTTAATGTGTAAATACTGTTGTTTTAATTTATTAATTTTCTGTTTAATTTATTTATAGTTTGTTTTCAATCATGTACAGTTAATTTCCATTCATATAAACCAAAAGAGCAGAGAAAAAGAAAAGTGTTGTTAGTTTTTATCCAAAAAGAATAACTTTTTTGTAGCTGTGTAGCTTGTGTATTTATTTGTTAACAGATTGATTGAATCTACTCTTAATAAACTCCCCATAAATCAGGTGGTGTCTCTTTGAATTAAAAAATCTCACTGCATTTGTCCTGGTTTTGTCACTTTTTAGAGTGTGGAGGGAGAGCACCATGAGAAGGCTGTGGAGCTGCTGAAGGCGGCCCAGGGCACAGTGAAGCTGGTGGTGAGATACACTCCTAAAGTCCTGGAGGAGATGGAGTCTCGCTTTGAGAAAATGAGGTCGGCAAAGCGCCGACAACAGAACAACTATCCCCAGTAGGATTTTCTCATTCTGATGCCCAGTCCCTCGTCCTCCTCCAGCCTCCAGGCCATCTGTTTGGGTCTATTTCCTCTACCCAGCACAACATGTGTAACAAACAAGCCCAACTTAGATGTAGTTACATTCACAAACACCAGACTTTTAACATTTTAACACTGTTTTGTTTCTAAAACACTTTTGCTTAACACTAGATGATTGTCATTCTGGATGGGCACTGCATTTTGTGACTTAGTTTTTAGTTGACAAATTGAATGCAATTGGAGATCAACTACAATGCTCCTTCAACTGGTAGTGTTTTTAATACTTTGGTCACAGCCACTACCAAGTGCCTCAGGGCATAGCTATTTTTGTATGTAATGTGTACTGTACTCCTTTTTGTTTTTAAATGACTACTGGTAATGGCTGGTTACAGTTACATAAACCAAATCTCTCCCTGAATTCTTCACAAACATGTTAGGGAAGGAACTAAAATAGCGAAGTGAATTGTTTATTTTTGTCTTTTTGTTTTAAGAGGAAAAAACATCCAGTGTACATGTTTTTCATTAAGTGTAAGTTTTTGATCTGTTTTTTATTGGTGTTTTTGCATCATTTGCATTAATTGTACATCATCTCAAAGTTTCACCTTGGTTTATTGTCTCACATAACATTTGGAAAAGCTTTTTAATCATTTCAACCACACTAAAATATGTCATGTATAAAAACAATGATTATATATTTGCATTCAGACATTTCCTTTCATCTGTTATTTTTTATGAAATATGCCCTGGCAAAACTGTGGCTTATTTATTTATACATTCATGTTTTTATTTTATTTTAGATGCAATATACTGTACATAGCAAAGAAGATGTAAACTAGGCTTAAGGTGAACAAGCCATAGTAGCTGTCCCATCTCAGACAGGCTTGTCAGTGGCTCTGTAACTGTGTTGGATAAAAGACTATGATTTGTTTGAGTGGCATTATGAAAGTCGTATGCTGTTCTAGTTTTTGTTACTTAGAGTTGCAGTTAATTTCACAACATGCAGGTCCACTGATTGTCTGCTGTCTAATGTGGCTGGTTTTTATTTTTTATTTTAGTCACTATGGCTTATTTTAGTTACTATGGCTTGATAATTGTGCTCAGAGAAGGATGTTTGGTGCTTATGTGCTGTAAAATATGCTTAATGTTTAAAAAAAATGATGCTATGTTTTGATAAACATGTTTTTCCAAATTCATTAATATCACATTTACAAAGAAAATCTTTGAATCATTTTTGTTGTCTAAATTAACTACAATTGTGCTTACATTTTGAAGCAGATGGTCAAATTTGAATGATACACAGCAAATAAATGTGTAATTTACAGTAATAATCTATGCAAGATCAGTAATGGGAAAACTTCCATTGATGTTGATGGTACAAACAACTGTAATTTTAGTGTTGAATGTTAAATTTCAACCTGTGTGAAATGCAATATCACATGCTTAAATCTTTTGGAAATTGCAGCTACAATTTAAGCTTGCAGCATACAGATAAAACACCAGAAATGTATATAAGCTATCAATACAGCTTTCACACACTTGCTCATATTGGCTACTCACAATACTTGGCATGTTGCTGCAAAATCACATCTGTTCATTATCCTTGCAATGCACTCTTTACCTTTCTATCTTTTTGTCCTTCGTCTCTTCAAATGGTCAATAGAGTATTTTTTATAATAGTTTTCTTTTGATATTTTCTCAATTTTTATAAGTGAATTTCCTAAAAATAAAATAACTCGAGGAATGTCTGGTACTTAATTTTGATCAAGTACCATGGCCATATCAGCCAAGTTGCAGAAAACTAGCATAGATGTACGGTGAGAAAGCGGTCCAGCCTAAATTGTTGCTATTTTCTGAGATGTTGGCAAATTTTCTTTTGTTTTAGGACCAAATTTGCTGCATTTGTGAAACTTTTGATAACGGTTTGAAATGTGTGATGCTCGTTGGCTTCTTACCTGTAGGATTGTTGCGGTTATGTCTTCTCTGTTTTGCTCTTTACTGTTCTTAATGTTGAATGTAAAATGTGATGTAGACCATTAGTGTTCACAATTTAGGCTTAATAAACTGCTTGAAGTTGTGACTTTTCAATTGACAGCAGTTGTTTTTCTTATTGTTTGAAAATTCTAAATAAGAGATTAGATGAGAGATATGTAGATTGGGTAGATTGTGGTGTTATTTATCAGCTATTTAAGTTTATCCAGTGTAATTAATCAGTGTTTATTAGAATGAATCAAGATCCAAATAGTCAGTGATTAATTTGTGGCTTTTTATCTGCAAGTCTGTGGTCAATCCTGAGGCTATTGACTATTTTCCGTGGAGATGTTATTGCTTTGTCTGGAATGTTTCACACTATGGCATTAAACCTTTCTATCTTCATGGAGAAAAAAACCAGACCAAGTTACAGGTCAGATCTGTGGAGAGGTGACCCCGCTCACAGTCAGAATGTCTGTTTTTCTATACATTTTTGAGCTGTAATGCCACTAATGTAACTGAATAAATGTAAGGTAGAACTGTTTAATGTCATACTGTGGAACATTTCAGTGACATCAATAGAAACAAGCAGGTGACAGAAGCCCAAACAAAATTTACATAGTGCACCTCAAAATGTATACAAATGTACAATGAGTCAATATGAGCAGCACCACTAGTCTTTATTGACTGTAGTTTAAAAAACAAAACAAAAAAACAAACATACTTATTTTATAAAGTTGACTTTGATGAGAAAAGTTAGATAACCACAGTCCAAGATTCAAGATTAAGATGTTTGTCAGTCAGGAGTGGCATTGTCATGTAGATGCAAACACTTGACTGAGGATGGTTCACTTCACATTTTTGGCAACACAAATCTATCACGCCTGAGACAAAGGAGTGGGTATTGGAGTGTTTGTCAGTCAGGGCCAGCTGGTGTTAAGAGACGCAAGAAGCCTGGGACCAACTAACTCAAGGCATATCAGACAATAATTTAAGGAACATTGTATTTTACTATCGGCTACTATTTTTATGTACCTATTATTTTCACTGGTACAACACAAGAGGAGACTATGGTGGAGGACAACAGTGTAAAATTATCCTGCATAGTCTAAAAGCATAATTTTGCATACATTGTCATAACAAAATCACTGATTTCTTCATTGTTTACAATTATTTAAAATGATCTGTGTTGCCTTAGTCTAAACAAAATCTGTTGGAAAAACTGAAGTGACTGCATTCTGTCGCTTTAAAATTTGTGAAAAATAAGCCCTTTTAAAAGGTGCACTGTGTAAGTTTTCTGGTAGAGGGTCTGTGAAATTCTTTTCTCTGTGGAGATATTATTTCTTTGTCTGGAATTCTTCACAGTAGGGCATTAAACCTATCTTATCTTCATGGAGACCAAACCAGACAAACTTACCTGGTAAACCTGTGTACAGTCAGAATGCCTGTTTTTCTATTTACTTTTGAGCTATAAAACCACCTGTAATTGAATAAATGTAAGGTAGAGTTGTTTAAAGTCATACTGTGGAACACTGGAGGCAGAGCAATGACATATCCATAGAAACAAGCAGGTAATAGACCCCCAATCAAAAAGTGACATAGTGCATCTTTATGACACGAAATTGGCACATAAACTATAACAACGTGCCCTAAACTAAAGCATAAACAGCACTGCTTCAAATCTCAAGAAAAGTCCCCAGACCTTGTACTTCTGCTGCTCACTGCTCCTGAAATGCAGATAACAACCTTAAGGAGAAAAACGTGTCAATTAGTACAAATATAGCTAAAACAAAAGATTTTTGTGCAAATTTTACTGTGAAATCATTGCCTGCTCACCCACTGCACCAGGGACAGAGGAGCTCATTTCTCCAACAGGCTTCTGCAGCTCTCCTCAAACACCGAGAGATACAGTACTATATTCATACCATATTCCATACAGACATACAACAACTCACCTTTATGTAACAGATAATACTCCCTACAACAGTACAACAACTCACCCTTATGTAACGGATAACCCTATGTCCTGTCAATCATCATACAACCGTTGCACTGTCTTCCTTTGACCTCTTGTATATAGCTGAGATTTTATATTTTATTACTTTTTTTTTTATTTTATTTTTACTTGTACATATACATTTATATAATTATGCCTTATTTGACACCTGCCACTTGCTATCTTTTTGCTACTTAGACTTAGATAAACTTTATTGATCCACAAGGGAAATAATTTGGAGTAGCTCACACATCACAATAATATAACAACACAGAGCAAAAATATGAATGGTAAAATAAATTCTAAATAAGAAGCAAAAAAAAAAAAAAAAAAAAAATTGTAGTAGTAATAGTGCCACAATGATATGATGATTGACATAGGGTTATCCGTACTTGTACTTATTCAAAATGTATTATTACCATTTATATATTTTACATTTTGTTATTATATTATATTGTGGTGAGTGAGTCACTGTGTCCACATAATTTCCCTTGTTGATGAATAAAGTTTGTCTAAGTTTAAGTTTAAGTTTGTGTTGCTGACTATTGTCCAGCAGATGGCGCTATCCCTCTTTATCATTTGCGCCACAATAAAAGAAGAGTTGGACCTTCTTCCGTTTTGTTTCCGTGACGCTACTTCCTTTCTGCCCGCGCTAACCTCGCTGTGAACACGCGTTCGCCTGAGTAGCCAAGTGAGTGTCACATTTTATAAGATTTCCCCCACTAAATCACAATCTCAACGCCAACCAATGTATCCAGAGTCAATATAAGCCCACTTCGAGCTCCCCGCGGCTTTGAAGAACCCCATTTTGGAGTTACTTTTGTTATAAGTAAGCCCAAGTTAAGAGCGGCTAACATGCTAGTGATAATCGGTAGAGAAAAAAAATGCTGCTTCTTTCCTCGTTAGTATCAAAGGCGTAAAAAGTATATTTAAGCCTCAGTGGTCACTACTGTGCGTGCATTGTCCGCTTTATAAATCAAAAATCATTGTGCAGACAGGATGTTGTGATCTAGACTCGTAGATCGATGGAAGAACCCTCTGCATTAAAGTGTTTATTTTATTTAGGGTATTGATAGGATGATTGTTATAGAATCCAAAGTCCATTCTTGACTCACTTGTAGATCAGTGTATAATATAAATGTTTTGCCTTGTAATTTTGAAGCATGGTTTTGTTTTTTAAGCTAAACAAATGGTGATATATTTGCCATTGGACGGTGTCAAAATGGTCAAAAATGGACACCCAAGACATTTCTTGTATATAACGTGGACAATTCAATGTTTTCAATTTGGAAAGGGACAAGGAGACATCTGGTCGTCCTATGCAAGTGTACTTAAAGTGTACTTTCTGTCAAATTATCAGTATTTACCAATAGTAGGGCCATCTTTACATTTCCCCAGCAGCGTGTGAATAGGCTGGTCAGTACATACATTTTAAGTCCTGTCTCCTGGGTATCAACAGAACAGTTTAAAATATTACTAAATTTAGTCTACTTAAAAGATAGATATGTGCCTATTACACACAAACTGCCTTTGAGCAGATTATTTAAACTTTTAACTTTTTTTTTTCTCTACAGGATGCGTTACGTTGCTGCTTACCTTCTTGCCGCCCTTGGTGGTAATGAGAACCCTGAGGCCTCAGACATCAAGAAAATCCTGGAGAGCGTTGGCATCGAGGCTGATGACACGCGTCTGACCAAGGTACACTGCTGCTTTGCTGTGGCTGGCAAAGGCTTAAAACTAGTTTAAAATCCAGGACTAATTTCATTAATTTTTTTACAGGTCATCACTGAGCTCCAGGGCAAAAATGTAAATGAAGTGATTGCCTCAGGTAAGTGCGCAGAAGAATTGGTTGATCATAATTAAAGCTCCACTTTTATGAAATGGCTATTGTTTACATGAGTAACTTCATGGATTTTGAGGTAACTGATATATACCTTGTTAATATGTAGGGCTGTATATGACTATAGACATATCCTGTTCATGTCCTGTTGGATTCATTGATTATACATTAAAAAAAAGATGTGTGTATTCATATGTATAAATCTTAGACTTCACTCCCATAACTCCAGCTAACCTTCTGCTTTTATGCTTACAAATACTTAATAATCCCAGTTAGTTGGTCAGATAATGAGAATTTTGGGTGACAAAGGCACAATCAACTGAATTGACTCTGCCTGTAGCCCTAGTTTTGTAATCTTGTGTCTGCCAATCTTCTCCTCAGGTTACGGTAAACTGGCCAGCATGCCAGCAGGTGGCGCTGTTGCTGTTGCCAGCTCTGCAGCTCCTGGTGCAGGTGGAGCCGCCGCTCCTGCTGCAGGTGAGTCACATTTAGTCTCATTATCTCATGATGACTCGGCATAAGCTTGAATTGGCCAATATGTTCAATATTCATAAGACTGGCTTATTGACCTGGTCAGCGACACCTCTTGCCCAAAATAATTTTGTGGTTGATTTTTACTTTGCAGTTGAGGAGAAAAAAGAAGAGAAGAAAGAAGAGTCCGAGGAGTCCGATGATGACATGGGATTCGGCCTGTTTGACTAAACTGAAAATAAATAACATTTATAAAAATATTTGTCAGTAGTTATTTTTATACAAGTAATTTCACAATGGTATCCACCCAGATGAAGTTTAGGGCTTTAACGTCGAGGCATGTTTTACATAGCATTATGCATAGCATTAGCAGAAGTCAAATGACTTTATGCAGCAAGAGTATATAAACTAAGAACGCGGGTGATGCCTTGATTACAATCCCAAATTTAACATGCGTCATCAGTACGACAAAAGAAAATCCAACATGTTGAAATTGTGGGATCACGCATGAGTCAGTGTTAAATGATATTCTTCACTTCTGCAATTACCTTCGACAAAGTATTGTTGGGATATAAGGTTATGTGATAATTGTGTTAGTATATTGGGCAGAATACAGTAATTATATATAAACCACAGAAGATTAAGGAGGCCGTCACATTTAAACCAGTTTAGTTTAATCTGTCTTTCTTTATTTTAATAGGTCCATGATCCATGATCTGTTTAGGTCGTCTTCGTACCGGAAATGACGTAAGGTTAGCGCTGGAGTGGCTTATCTCCTCCTGCAGAGCTCGGACTGATCACAGTCGATCACGTTAGCGGACAGTAAAGGTTACCTGCTTCAACAGTGCTTGAACGGCAACCTTTCTCTGTCTCCTGCCACCACCAGTCGATAATTACCGCTAAATAACATCTATTTTTGCTTTATTTTAAGTCAGCCATCAGCGTTAACGTTGTACGCGCTCAGCTCGCTAGCTGAAGAGGTTTGTTTTGGCATCAAGGACGATCTTTCAGCCCTTTCGAGACACAACAACGTGGTAAGTATTCCTTCTGTTTTTTTTTTGTTTTGTTTTTTTTTTGTTTTTTTGTGAGAGTTTTTTTAATTCACTTTTGGAGTGTGCTAAATGCTAGGGCTTTGCTGCTCTAGTCGATTGTTGTATGTTATTGTCCGTGTGTGGCCTGGCGCCCTCAGCTCTGCGCACTTTTTTATCTGAGCCACACATCTGCGTAGCACACAACATGCACAACCCTCATTTATCTAATCTCTGTTTAAAAACAAAAAACAACTAAACTAAATCTAATGTGTGTAGCGTCTGTACTATGTTACAGTTACTTCTGTTTTTGTTTTTTTGTTTTTTACATTTAACAAACGTTAACTTAGTCTCGTCATCGTATTCAAACAATAGCGATATTTTTGCAGTATAAAATGTCGTAAATGTAAAGATATTATCATGTATAGCTAATATTATGATAATCACTTAATCACTCCAAATTCTTTCAGTGTTATTTTTTGTTGGATTTATGAAAACATTTTCCTATGAATTTACCCAAGGTCAGCCACACTATTTAGTTATCTTGACTTTTTAAAAATATGTAGTTAAAAAAAAGCAGCCTGTGAAACATTGTCAGAAAAACACGGAGATTGACAAGTGCAGAGTAAACATAGAAGGTAGTACATAAACAATACGCAGGGTGAAGCCAGGTCACAAGACATGGTTGGCCCAAGTAAAATTACTACTTTAATCAATAACCGTGCTTTAACACCAGTGCTGTAATAGTAATAATAATAATAATAATAATGGTATTTTAGCTGTAATTGTATCCCAGGTCACTACTGTGTACATGCTCTTACACTGTGTTTAACTTTGGTTTCAGAGTCATGAGTTCCCAGGTGAGACAGAACTTCCACCAGGATTGCGAGGCTGCAGTCAACAGGCAGATAAACCTGGAGCTGTACGCCTCCTACGTCTACCTGTCTATGGTAAGATTCAGTGACGAAATGCTGAGTCAGAGTTCATGCGCAGAAAATAACAGGTATCAGTGGTACAGTACTGGCTCCAGCAGAACAAAGTGTTGTGTTGTGCTATTTTTGCAAATGATTATTTTTATACCACCATGATTACCGAAATAGAATGTCTGGCCGATATGAAGCCGTATTTATTTATTGTTTAAATAGTCTTAGATTTATTTTTTATATAAATGTGTAAATACTTTTGAGGTTATTGCTCAACTACTCAGACGTACATCTGAGGTGAACTGATCCCACAATAAATGTGAGGCTAAAGTGCGTTTAGAGATTAGATCATGTAGAGCAACACGCAAAGCTGTAGTTTAATATACCTACCTGGTCACATTTTTTTGGTTTATTTTTAAATTGCTTTGTATTTATAAAAACACATGACTAATCAACCATAGTTACACAAACATATTTCTAACTTTTTGTAATGACTCATTGCAGTCATACTACTTTGACCGGGATGACCAGGCATTACCCAACTTTGCCAAGTTCTTCCATAACCAGTCACACGAGGAACGTGAACATGCTGAAAAATTGATGAAGTTTCAAAACCAGAGAGGTGGAAGGATCTTCCTCCAAGATGTCAGGGTATGGTGTTGTTAACATTTTTTATTTATTTAAATTACATAAATTTGCTTTAAGAAATTCTGAAAGGGCAGTAATTGGGAGGGTTACAGCAGCAAACAGTTTACAGAGGGTGTGCCCTGTACCCAGTCTCTTATCTGTCCTTGACACACACACATGCAACCATGCATTTTAGTAAAACGTTAACGGCTTTAAGAAATAGTCAAACACATTTCTGTCTAGGGCCAAACCATCGCCCACAGTTGCTTTTTTATCTCACTGTGACTTGATCTACTTTTCAGAAACCAGAGAGAGACGAATGGGGCAGCGGTGTGGAGGCCCTGGAGTGTGCTCTGCAGCTGGAGAAAAGTGTCAACCAGTCTCTGCTCGACCTGCACAAACTCTGCTCTGAGCACAACGACCCACATGTAAGACATACATCATACTGCTATAATGAGCAGATTAGGAATAAATACCCAAAAGCAGAAACATAGTAAATGTATAGGCTCACTCCATAATCAAAAGTCTAAACATAAACTGTTTTCAGCTCCAGACCAGACTAAAACATCTTGCCTAATTACAGAATCTTCCAAGTTTGCTACTCACCTTTAGTCGTGATTATTGCTCACGGCAACTGAATAAGAAATTGTGACTTCCAAAAAAACAAAATGATGTAATTCTTCTTTTTTTTTGTAGATGTGTGATTTCATCGAGACACACTTCCTGGATGAACAGGTGAAGTCCATCAAAGAGCTGGGTGACTGGGTGACCAACCTGCGTCGCATGGGTGCTCCACAGAACGGAATGGCAGAGTACTTGTTTGACAAGCACACTCTGGGCAAAGAAAGCAGCTAAACTACATGTCAATTTACTTGTAATTGTATATGTATTTGCTTCTAAATGTTTTACTTATACCCCATCTGCATGAGACCGCATCAACCATATCCATGTTCAGCTCATAAAACTATATATATATATATAAAATCATAATAGTAAATAAGGGTTTTAACCTGCTCAACATCTTGTATTTGCAATGAATATATTTTTGGCTGTAATTTTTCCTTTGCTGTGTTTGAGGCCATTACAAATCACCAAATAAACACCTCTCTGGTTCCCATTTTTTTTTTACTTTTTTCTTACTTCATGCAGACTTAGGCTTCCATATTGAGTATCAAAATACATAGGAAGGTAACGTGAAACAGATCAGAAAATTTGATATCAACACATATGGTCTTATTTTAGAACCATTATGAATCAGACCTGACACTGTATTGATTAGTAAATATCGATCAAGATTCTGCTATTCAAAAAACTAAACATCACAAAATAACACACAAAATAAATATTACATCAGCCTTATATACCTTTTTTTTGGACACACAAATGCTTTACAAACAAAAGAATAAAAGAAGCCAAGTTGGGTTCCTTAGTTCTATTTCTGCTAAGCATTGCTAATTTCCTTACATGACATGAAAAGAATGTCAAGGAGGAGTTTAAAAAACCTAATTATAGTGGACACATTATATTCTTCTGGAAAGGTCTTTTGAGCTTGGCTTGGTTATCTTTATTTTAAGATAGAAGAGTATTTTTTTTTTAGCTTTTAATAAGTTCTTTATATATGTTTAATATTAAACTCTGGAGACATTAGATCACATTCAGAAGTAGAAAACAAAATTAAGTAATTATGACTTGCATTTTGTAATTCTACATTGAGCCCCATCAAAATTAATTTGTGAATTTTGTGTATTCATGAGTCTCTCCTTTTTATAAAGGCACAAAGTTAAGCCTCCTCCAGCTCCACTAGCACCCCATCACAGTCTTTAGGATGAAGAAACATTACAGGTTTCCCATGAGCACCGATACGTGGCTCTGCAGAGAGAGTCCTGATGTTTTTTGCTTTGAGGTCTACTATTGCTGCATTTATGTTGTCCACCTGCAAAGAGCAAACCCAAATGGATTGATGGGGGTTAGGTAACAGGCTACTTATTATGACACCATGCACTGTTGTATGTAATAATTTAAGTTGAAAGAATAATAGAGTAGTATAAAAATTGACCTCTATGCAAATATGGTGCATCCCTCCAGACTTGTTCTTCTGCAGAAATCCTGCTATGGGACTCTTCTCTCCCAGAGGGTGGAGCAGCTCAAGCTTTGTGTTACCAAGCTCCACAAACACAGTGTAGACGCCATGCTCGGGAAGAGGCACCTTGTCACTGACAGATGCCCCCAGCACATCTCTGTACAAGGAGGTGGCCTTCTCCATGTCAGGCACTGCGATGGCGATGTGGTTGAGTCTCCCCAGTTTCCACACAGCTCCTGGGACCCCCTGATAAAGAGGTGCTGTTTTAGAGTACACTCTCATCAAGGTGGGACGACAACATCTGGAAAAAGCTGTGGATCAAAGTTACAAAATTATTTACTTAAGTACAAGCGAATAGAAATACACATGCTTTAAAGACAATTCAAATATGCATAACTGTAAAGACCTAAATGTAACAGTGACTATGATCTTCATCTCTCAGGTTTGGTCAGGTCCTTTGTACATTTCCTTATTTGTTTTTTATTTTAAAAAGCCAAACTTTCGTTATATTTAGCCATATACCAAGGAATAAGGAAATAAAGTTTTGCTACAAACCTAAACAATAAATTAAGGTCTTTCGGTGTTGTTTGTTGTTGTTTTGTTCTATATATTTCTGACTGTTCTTCTGTCATCTTGAGAACAGTTAAGAGACGTTACCAGAAACATAGCTCTACTTCACTTGCGTTTCACTCCTAATAGCTATTGAGGTGAGATCAAATATTACCCAAACATCTTTTTCAAGTTTGAATTCTGAAGTAAGAATGTGGTGTTTTCGTTGTCGAAAACCAACCTGCAACCTTCAGCACAGTGGACGCCATTTTTGTTCCCCGGAACCAAACATCGCCGCTTGAGTGTGTGGTAGAGCCTGTTTACTTGCGACACCACGAGATACACATGTGGGAAAAATGGCCAGTGGAGAGTGGAAAAGCGTGTTGGAGGAATGTGTAAAGAAAATAAATGTCAACACGACACACCTAGAAAATTTTCTTAGGTAAGTGAAACATATTTTTATTTTTAGCTGCAAAATCTATTTTAACAGCGGTCAAATTGTAAAGCAAATCAATGCACCCGGCTAGTAGCCAAGCTAGCACAGCCTTGTAGCATCCGTGTATGTTTCTTTGACAGCAAATGGTTATTTATTGTAAGGAAGATCTCTTGAAATAACAGTTCAAATTCCAGTATTTATTCTTTATTAGGAAATTATACCCAGCAGTGTTCATAAATAAACGCTCTCGTGTTAATCAATTCACATATTACCATAATACCAGATTTGTGATAGCATGACAATAAACCACCTCACCCTCATTCATTTGTCTTTCCTAGTCTTCAAGATGATGTGGCTGCGGATTTCACTTCAATAACAAAGACCCTTTATGACCTTCAAAAGGCTCATGAGCCTCAACATTTTAAAGGGAGTCCACTAGTGCAGTTGGCCGTGAAAGACTTTGATGAGGAGCAGATCTGGCAGGAGCTGGAGCTACAAAATGACCCTGTTTTACAACACTTTGAACAGTTTGTTGAGGATATTGTGTCCAATGAGACTTTAACTATGTTTGAGGAAGATGAAGATGAGGATGAGGAAGATGAGGAGGAATTAGATCAGAGCGTACAAGCGTCTGATGATGAGAAGGCAGAAGAAGAGGAAGACGACGAGGAGGAGGAGGAAGAAGAAGAGTTGAAAACACGAAAAACTAAGAAAAAGACACATGATAGTGTAGATGAATATACAGAGGAGGACTCAGATTTAGATTTTGATGTTGATGCTCTGGAAAAAAGAGAAAAACTTAAGAAAAAGACTGATGGAAAAAAGTCCAAAACACATGGGATTCCTTCTGAAGTTGATGATAAGTTCTTTAAATTGTCAGATATGGAGTCATTTCTTGATGATATGGACAAACGGGAAGGAAAGGACAATGACAATGAAGATGATGTAGACTATTTCCAGGACTTACCATCAGATGAAGAGGATGAGCTGAATCTGGAGCAGATGATTTCGTCCAAGAAGAAAAACAAAATCAATGTATGGACTTCTATTTATATTTGTGTTTCATGCTAAATAGAAAAATAAATAACTGTCAGTTTTTTTATTTTAGGTAAAAAGTTCCAGGAATCTGAAGTACAATGATTACTTTGATTCTGTAGAGGGAGAAATGGCGAAAGCAGATGTCGATTCAGAGAATGGTGACGAGGATCAAGAAGATGAAGAAGATAATGAGGATGATGATGATGAATATGAAAGTGATGAAGCAGAAGAGGAAGAAGATGGGAAGTAAGAAGGACACATTTAATACTTCTGTAGTGTTTGGTTTGCTAAGCACCTTAGTTTGATAATGAGAGATGGCATTGGGGCTGAATAGTATTTATTGAGTTGTTTGTGAATCCAGTTTCTCTGATGTCTGCATATGAGTTTTGAGCAATGTCTCTACCTGTCTGTCTGCTATCGTATTCTAAAACTAGTTACACATTTTGGCTTTTCAATTATTAGGAATGAGGAACAAAAACGATCCAAGAACAAACAGAAGAAAGTGATGTTCAACCTTTCTGGGGATGAAGAAAGTGAAGGAGAGGATATGGAGGAAATATTTGGTGGAAAGTCTGCTAACTCGGCCAAAAGTGAATCAAAATCACCATTTGAAAAGAGACAAGAGAAGGTACTGTAACAACCACTGCATGTTATCTTTGGTGTCATGTAAAATATGGCAATTAAGTATAAATTTAAAAAGAATTGTCAAAATTACTCAAAATGACCCAAATGTAGGAAGCTGACACTTATGATTATTGGTGCTTTTAATGTCTGCAAGTTCGTTGTCTTTTTATACATAATCTAAACATTTACTATTGTAAGTTAATAAAATATAATAGATATAACATAATAGAGAGCTTTGAGCCGTACTTATTAGTTAGTCTAAGTGTTGTTGAACCAATGAATTGTTTGTGTAGATGTCAGAGAAAATCAGTGAGCTGGAGAAAGCGGCATTGGCAGAAAAGCCGTGGCAGCTGACTGGTGAAGTGTCGGCCCAGGCTCGCCCAGAGAACAGTATGCTCGAGGAGGATGTCGAGTTTGAACAGTCTTCCAGGATGGGTCAGTAGTTCAATTTGATATTATTTTAAAGAATTTAACTTTAACTTCTACCTAAATGCTATTCTGATGTTTTTTCAGCACCTGCAATCACAGAAGAGACTACTCTCCAACTTGAAGACATCATCAAACAGAGAATTAAAGATGGGGTTAGTGTTGACTAACTTAACTGTATAAAGATTTGACCTTTTGCATTTGACTATCTGACCAATCCAATTTTGGCTTCATTAAAGGCTTTTGATGATGTGGTCCGCAAAGAGAAACCCAAAGAGGAAGTATTTGAGTATAAGAAAAGGCTAACCTTGGATCATGAGAAAAGCAAACAAAGCTTAGCAGAAGTCTATGAACAAGAATATATCAAAAAGATCCAGGTATTTATTCTCTTCATAATATATTTGAATGTGTTGTCTTCTGTGATCCTATATTTTAATACATTTTAGCAAAAAAAAGAAGAAGAGGAAAATCCAGCTCATGTAGAGATTCAAAAGCTCATGGACACGCTTTTCCTTAAGTTAGATGCTCTCTCCAACTTCCACTTCACTCCCAAACCAGTAAGTCTTGTAGTTTTATAAATCTTTGAAATATGTATTATGTAAATTCAAAATCTTCTTATCGTACATAACATGATAACATGCTTTATATATTATACAGTACTGAGATGTTTTTGGGGTTTTTTTTGCTGTCAGTCTGTTCCAGAGGTTAAAGTGGTTTCTAACTTACCCTCAATCGCAATGGAGGAGGTGGCTCCAGTCAGTGTCAGTGATGCCACATTACTTGCTCCAGAAGAAGTAAAGGTAATTTTATGTAAAAAATGCTGGTCTTTTGTATGCTTTTTAAGACTATACAAATACTATTACTGTTTTATAAAGCCTTTTAAAACTAATTTTGATTATATAAATCTTGTGTTTTGACAATATTTTTACACTCTTAGGAAAAGAACAAGGCAGGTGATATTTTAGGTGACACTGAAAAGACCACAACAGATAAAAAGCGTGAGAGGCGTCACAAGAAGAAGGTGAAGCGTCTTAAAATTCAAGAGAAAGAAAGAAGACAGAAACTCAAAGAGGCCCAACAAACTGGACAAAATAAAAAGCCATCTAAGACCAAAGTCACTGAAGATTTGAAGAAACTCACAAAAGGGGGCAAAGCTACACTGCTCAAAGTAAGAGTCTAATACCGTTACTGTTGGTATTGCATTCATTTTTTTTTTTTTTACATTTTATTAACTTTGGGTTTGTGGCTCAGGACGAAGGAAAGGACAAAGCATTACGATCCTCTCAAGCCTTTTTCTCCGAGCTCCAGCATCAAGTCAAAAGCCAAATCAAAAGTGCAAAAGACCAGTCATCAAAAAAGAAGAAACACAAAGAGGTGTCTGCCAGCAAGCTCAAATTGTAATGAACAGTTCGTAATGGTTGTTTTATTGTACAGTTTTTTTTGATATATCATCCTATAAAATATAAATGTCTCATTTGCTACCAAAGTCAAATGTGTTATGATTATTATCGTTCTTAATGAGGAATTTGAGAAGGCATACTCAAATTAGACTTTGTGTTATAACAAACCTCAAATCAATCTGGCCATAAGAACTGTCTTAGCTGGGACTATAACAGGTGAGCTGATTTGTACTGTTTAACACATCTCTCTCACATTACAGTCATAAGCTATCCAGCATTAGCCAACTTTTTAATTCAGTCACTCTCAAATCAAACCATGAACGCTCAAATTTATCAACAGCCTCCTGAAAAAGTGTTGTTTAAATCCATTTTGTATATTTTCTTGAGTTTTCATACAATCCCAATCTTTTTTAACAGTGTTTGTTAATGTTCACATTCTGTCACTGTGGTAACTGCTGACCATTCCTCCATAGAGATACATGTAGAGCTCCTCCAGCATGTTCTAACCTCCTGCGTTGGAAGTAATTAAGACAAAAACTACATTCTTAAAAATCTTACTTTTAAGAGCTGTGATAGAAAGTGCGGCCAATACTTACATACACTCAATAGTGTGTAGGGTGACCAGACGTTCCCATTTACCCAGGACAGTCCCACTTTTGAGCCCTGTGTCCCTGTCCCAGCAGATTTATCCAAAACCATTGATTTGCCTCAGTTTTATACAAGTAATGTCCCAGGTGTCCCTGTTTTTGACCACTTTGATACCCACCAACAGTAAAGAAGGGAATATATTGTCATTTGTTTAGCTACACAGAAAACTGAGCTTGAAAATGACCACAAGAAAACAAAAATTGACCCACAAAGTTATGAATGGTCAATTATCTCTCTTTTCACAATTTTATTTATATCAGCCATCCCAACCCGGGTGTGTCACAGTTTTGAATTCTGAATATCTGGTCACCCTAATCATATGAATAACAATTATTTTGGTAAACAGGATTGACGGACGTGCGCAGAGCCCGCCCACTGAGAAAAAGTCCCACGACGTCACGCACACAACGCATAACACGGAAGTGAACTCGGCGAAAACTAAACACTAAACCCTAACCTCTTAAAAGTGGTCTTTAAATCTGCTTAGTTGCTCCTGGTAAGTCTTTTTGGTTTTGACAGTTATATTTCACACGTGGATTAATTGTTGTGTTCGTGTATTATTCCTCGTTTACCAAGTTGGTGTCAGTTGTTTTCGCGCTAGCATTTTTTGAGGCTAGGCAGCTAACAAGAACGATGACAGAATAGATTGAACAAAGCAAAGGTTAATTTCGTAAAAATGAGTCAAAGTGAATAATAGAGCAGGGACCCTGGCTGACAAGTGGTCATATATCCTTCACTTGTTTAGGATATGTTAGAAAAGTTAACAAAGCTGTATTCCTATCGTCAATTTTGACACATTTCTTGCTTAACGCGTCTTTTAAATGTTTTAACTGTTAACCTGAACGTTTCTTATTAATGTTAATTCAGTCGTATGTAGTGGTCAATTTAACATCTGACCAGTTGTAAAATACTGAATCTAGAGCTATTTAGTGACCGTAGTAACGTAGTGGGTTTGGCATGTCCTGCTCATATGATCCGATGAGTCATATGAGCCCAGGTTGGGTTTAGTGATGTAGCTTTGCACTTTTGTTCACAGGTAGACTGATAAAATGCTTGGTGGAGGCTTTAAAGCAAATAGGCTAAGTATCAATCTAAAGCTTGCCATCAGTAGACTGAAGCTTCTGGAGAAAAAGAAAAGTAAGTGTTGGTCATTTATGAGCTTGTATTTTGTCTACTGTACAGTACAGTAGACGGTACGCTTTATTTCACTGTACACTTGTGTTTTCTTTTTAAATAAAGCTGAGCTTGCTCAGAAGGCTCGGAAGGAGATTGCTGATTACCTATCGTCAGGTAAAGATGAGAGGGCACGGATCCGAGTGGAGCAGATCATCAGAGAAGACTATCTGGTGGAGGCTATGGAGATCCTGGAGCTGTACTGTGACCTGCTCCTGGCTCGATTTGGCCTCATTCAATCAATGAAGTGAGATAATCCAGCACTGTCTTTTCGTCTATGCTTTTTGTTCTGTCGTCTTCAGTGTCTTACATTCATGTGTTGTTATTTTCAGAGAGCTGGATCCAGGCTTACAAGAGGCGGTTTCTACTCTCATTTGGGCAGCCCCACGTCTTCAATGTGAAGTGACTGAGCTTAAAACTGTAAGGCCGATTTCCAAATGTACAATATAAAGTATATCTTGTTGACTTTATGGCTGTTATCCTCTTTCAGGTGTCTGAACAGCTGTGTGCAAAATACAGTAAGGAGTATGGGAAACTGTGCAGGACAAATCAGATTGGAACTGTTAATGAAAGGGTGAGTTGTTGTATAGTGTGTGTTCAGTTCTGCTTTTCTTGATATCATAAACATATATTGTGTTTCCAGTTGATGCATAAAATGAGTGTCGAGGCCCCTCCTAAAATTCTTGTGGAGCGTTACCTGATAGAGATCGCTAAGAACTATAATGTGCCATACGAGCCTGATGCCATGGTCCATGTGAGTTTTCCCCAAACCCCAAATCCCAAAGATAAATAATGTATTCCTTTCATGTGTTTTAATACACCTGTGCCCTAACAGCCGGAGGTGTGTCCTGGGGAAGAGGCTGATCTGATTGATGTGCACAATGACAGGAAGGGAGGTGGTGGAGGAGGCGGCGGTGGCGGTGGCTTCACTGCTCCAATGGCTCCAATGCCCATGGGCCCGATGCCCATGCCCATGCCCATGCCAACAGCCTTCAACTATCCTGCACCCAAAGGAGCTGTAAGAGCTACTAAAACAGAATCTTAGCTTATCTTTGTCAACTGAACATTCAGCTGTATTTTTGGGGCTCATTTGAAAGATGTCTATTATATTTTTTTCTTTCAGCAACCATTTGGTGCCCCTGTTGGGACCTACAACAACTTCCAGCCCCCCATGGGAGGAGGGCAGCCCCCTCAGCTGCCCACTTCTCCCCCCACATACGAGTCCGTAAGTGACCGCTCCGTCCCCATGCCCCCTCCCTGTTCCTACAGCTGGACAGACGGACAGGGCACCACTCAGGGAAGAACAGTTTCTTGGTGCTTTACCTGTCGTCTAAACCTGTGTACTAATGACTAATCATTGACATCATTGACAATGACTAATCATTGACATCATTGACAATGACTAATCATTGACATCTTTGTGGAAAATCACAATATCATCACTAAATTTCAGCTGCATTAGGTTCATATTAGTACTAACTGAAACTAAGATATTTTATAGATTCTCATGTTTAACCTAACCAAGGTCATGCAACAGAATTACTAACATATATAATGCTCAACCATTTAAAAAAATATGAAAATTAACACATTTTGTCTTTTAGATTGATGACTTAAATGACAATTCCTCTGCCCCTTCGCAGACTGTTGGTGAGTACTTGTTCAAGTGTGTGATAATCTTATTTTCACTTGTGTCTCACCTGTGGTTTACTTCTCTGTTTTATGATAGCTTCTGGTCCTTCCCCTCCTGGATTCGACAGCAATGCTTTGCCAGAGCTGCCTTCAGTTCCTGACACTCTCCCCGCGTCTTCATTTGGTGGAAAAACAACATCCTCAGACGACATTGATTTTGATGATTTGACACGAAGGTTTGAAGAGCTCAAGAAGAAGACCTAAATGGTTCAGTGCATTTTCAAACACATATAAATAGGAAAATAGAACATATTTAATCTTATCAGCCTCAGTTCAGATTTTTCTTTACATAAATCTGTACCTCATCTAGACCAAAATGACCATTTAACTGAGAGGGGTGGTGGCCTATCTAACCTTGTCAATCCCTATCAAAGCAGGGATTTAATTATTAATTCATTTGTTAATAATTAAGAATCATTATTAATCATGACATGGCATATCCATTCATTTAAAGTATGTTCTTTTATACTAGCCCTTTAACCTACTTGATGATGTATTATCTTTGTGTTATGTGGGGTTTACCAGAGTCATTTTCTTTTCCATGCCTTATTGTCCTTCTCTCATGGTGCCACTGTGATTCATGCTACAGACTTCAGTCAGACTAGTTCAACAGGTTTGGTTTTCTCAAGCCCATATAGTCTGAACTGGCTTTTAATATAACCTGCTGTTGAGATCACTGATGACATAATGCTCTATATATCTGAATGCAATGGCAGTGACATTAAAGTGTTTCTCAGTAAAAAAGCACTCCAATGACAATGGAAAACAATTTTTTCTATTTTAAGATGTTTTGCAGGTAGTGAACAGATAGTTACACTTCCCCTCCTTCCTCAGTAGAGTCACATGGTGTTGAGGAAGGTGGTAGAGTGCAGCCCAAACTGTCACGGTATGAAATAAACCTGTACATAAGAATCTAAAGCATGATTATAACACAAAACCTAATGACCTTAATTGAACTAGTTAGTTAAGAATCTGTGATATATAAAAATACATCTATTTACATAAAAGAAGAAGCCCCTGTGATGAATGAAATCTGCAAGTGTAACTGCTGTATGTGCACACCAGCCTTAGTTTCTCATTGAGGCCTTGTTCACTTTTAATGTGTATTTTAATTTATTTAGTCTAAAAATAACTCTTTTTAAATGTGCCCCAAGTTAGTAGAGTTCAAATAGCTACACAATACGTTTGGTTGTTGATGTCACGCTCTGATCTGGCCACGCCCATGTGTTTTGCGTTGCAAATGAAATGTGTCTTTGATGGGACTGAGTTTTCTCAGGAAAAGACGCAGTAAACAACGTTTTAGACGAGTACCATTTGTTCTTAACATGTTGTAAAGAGCCTTGAGATTATCCACGCTACAGAACTGTGATCACGCTGTCTTTTCTATTTGGGACTGTTCTTTCATACTACAACTTAAGACACACAATCGTGTCTTATTGCAAAAAATAAAAATAATAAAATAAATAAAAAGAGTAAATGTAAATTGAAACTGTTTAATAAATACTACTTTAACTTGAATACAAGTGTGTAAGCTGTAGTCTCTTTAGTATACTGGAGCAAGAAAAATGGACATGACATTTAAACTCAAATGAATTTAGTATCACGTTAGAGCAAGACTGATATTGTTATTGACCTATAACTTGGCTCGGTGACGTAATCTTCTTGTCTCCTTAAGTTGAACTACGGAACATGCATCGAGTTATGAAGATGATGTTTCCTATAATTAAGAAAGGAAGAAAGGAATTGCAATTATCTAATAATGAGTGACAGAGAGAACAAGTAATATTGGCTAATGTTATTGTAACTGGTAAATTTGGCCTTTTTACCCGCATCTTCATGTCTACTGTATCTTAAACAGTTGACACCATATTAGGCAGTTTATTTATAGAAGGAACTTCACTCGTTATTCTATCTCTAAGTAATTATTGTTTTGTAGCCTACGTCAACACTGCATGTTTTACTTATGGTGAACAGCAGGGGTCCTCGTTGTCAAGTAAAACCCAGAGTCACACAGCTTTCCCCATTAAAACCAAGCTGAAATACTGAAGATGTATCTGACTGGGAGACTCTTATCTAAATCCATTCTGTGCCCTGTATTGATCTGTGAGGTTATACAATCGGCATAGGTCAATAATGGAACATGTCTGAAGCAAATGGAGGTTTGGGGTGTATGTTTGCTTTGAAGTCATCATCTCACCTAGGACTACTTCTTCAGTGACAATGAATGGAAGTTCTGGGACCCAATGAGAAATGTGAGGCAGTGCTTTTTGATACCATCTGCTTGTCTCCGTGGAGAGATGTTATGGTGTTTCCTGACCTGAAATGTTCCACAGTATGAGGTTAAAAGAGTGACCAGATTTTCAGAATTAAAAACTGAGGACACACCTGGGTTGGGATGGTTGGCATAAATAGAACTGTGAAAAGAGTGCGTAACATTGTCCATTTTTTGACTCACTTGTGGGACAGTCATAATCTGAGGGACTGTTGTTGCATTTTTTTGGTCTTATTGTAATTTTCAAGCTTGGTTTCTATATTTTAGGTAGCGAAATGACAATATATTCCCCTCTTTACTGTTGGTGGGGATCAAATTGGTCAGAAATGGGGAGAAATTGTAGAAAACTGGGACAAATCACTGAGTTTGATTAAGTCTGCTGGGACAGGGGACACAGGGCTCAAAACTGGGACTATCCTGGGTAAATAGGGACGTCTGGTCACTCTAGGTTAAACTTTATCGCCATGAAGTCAACACAACATTATTATTACATTATATTTTTTTACTTTTTGCTATTGTAATAAATTGTGATGTGTGAGCTACTGTGTCCAAGTAATTTCCCTTATGGATCAATAAATACTACCTAAGTCTAAGTCCAAGGCGACACCACCAGGTACAGATGGAGAGGCTACCCCACTCACAGTGAAAATGCATGTGTTTCAAGGTATTTTTCAGCAATAAAAATAAGCTTACTGGTATTTGAAAAGTGCAAGATGGGATAAGTTTAACATTATATGTGGAACATTACAAGAAAAGACTTAGAATCTCCATGGAGACAAGAAGGCCTATAGGTTATGCTCATCCTCCTCTGTACCACCACCAACACTGAGAACACAAGGGACGTGCTTATGTACTTTAGGTTGTGTATGGCTAGTGTGTCTGGAAAACATACAGAAGACATTTTACTTCCACCCACTTCCTCTTCAATATATTTTTTATTTTAAAGGTTTTTATATGCACCCTCCACATGTGACGTCATGCAAGTTATTTGCTGAAATAACTGTCATTATCTTTTTGAAGCAGGAAATTTCAGGGACAATAACACTGAAATGTGTGGTGAATGAACCCTCCCTCAAGAAAAATAGCTCCATCATCATCTCCTTTTACGTTGCCTTTGTACAAGTAAATGACTGTGGGTTAAGGTCAAACATTCGTGTGAACTAAAGTTGATTTCCGAGTCTAGTTTTAATAGATAATAATAATACTTTTGATGAATGCACTGGCTTTGTGTAAGACTTTCTCACAGATATTACAGAAGATATTTCAGATATTTCTCAGCCCTATGATTCATTTGAAAAATAACTAAAGGTTGTTGTTGTTATTATATTTTTTTGTATATATTATGCCTGTATAATCAAACAGTTGTTATTTTCCATGAAATATTCAAGTTTTGGAATTAATGTTGCACAAAACCATCAATGAAAGCAGAAGATATATTAAAAAAAAGTTACAGAAGGCTCAAACTGTATGCAGATGATAAATGGTTCTGGATGACCATCTTAATTTTTTCCATTTAGATGTATTTATTGTGGACCTTGTGGTCCATGTAATCTAAATAAAAACAAAGTAATCAAAAGCATAATGAGAATCAGAAGACTTTATTGCCATTGTAAGTGAACAAAATCAACAAACTAGGAATTTGCTTTGGTGACATGGAGCAACTTAAAACAATGAATAATTATAATTAAATATATGATAAAATAAAGACATGCATACAATGAGGTGTAAAATATACAATAGGAACAGAACAACAGTGTAAAACTAACAATGCAAATTATAAAATCGCATAGATATAGATATTTTTCTTTAAAATATGTTTTTGCCAGTGGTATTCAGTATTTTTTAGTTGTCCTCTCTTTTAAATGTAGGTTGAACACAAATTATTTTTCCTCTCAGCTTTTTTCAAGAAACTCAAGGTTTTTTCCCAGAGTAAATTGTAACCAGTGATTGAGAGTAAATGGTTGTCATGGTTGCCAAAGACCCATAGTTGCTGGGTCAGACTACAGACAGCTACATCACATAATAGGAATAAGTGAATTAAATGTTTGGTTGTCACACATTTTAAACCAATCAGAGATAAATTACTTAATTGCACAAAACAGATCAGCCGGAGCTGGATCTGCATAAGTAAACCACACCCTACCAAAGAACAGAGGTAAGTACAGTCTGTCAGTACAGCCTTGCTATGAACCTTCAGCATCTATTATGATGATGGACAGATATTGGAAAAAAGTAATAAATTAATAATCAGTTCTCTTATATGTTACATAAACCACCAACTTAAGTGAAAGTTCATGTTCTAGCTTCAGCAGTGTTTGGCCCTGAATGTGATGTTATTAGAACTGACAGTGGCAGTGCAAAGCGAGACTCATTTAATCAGAAGCCCATTAAGGTAAATATTTACAAAAACATTCATTGTGATATTTCAAAACATGTCATACAGGTAGGTTGCGTTGCTAAAGCTTTACACACATAAATCATACTTTATACAGTGAACTAACGGCCCAATCCATCAATTTCACACAGAAAAATTAATACAGGCACCCGTTTGTATATTTCTCTTGTATAATATACAAGTATATTTAAATCATCATAATATTTATTCAGAATATAGCATTGTGTTTGAGTAAGTGTGCTTTTGGCTAGTTCTGAATTCAAAAACTCAGACCCAATATTATATTTTATTGAAATGTAATGGTTTGAATTGTAATTTTCTATTTGATTTGTGAGGAGAATAAATTAAACCTTTCTATCACATTTGCATAAATTAAACATAAGGTTTCTAGTAGCTACTGCATTAAATATTAAATATCACAGTATTATGTACAGTATTTTCTTTTTAATTAATCACAAATATATTCATGCTCTGGCTTCATTCTATCAAAAACTGAAAATGGCATCAAAGCTCTTGGGTGGGAACAGGAAAGAATCAGTATCTCTAAGTATCCAAGACCAGAATCTTTTATCTGCTTGTATGTGAGGCATGATGATATTACACTGAACTGATCTAGCGCTGTTTGGATAGTGGATGGAAAATGTTACATTGTCATCCTTGTTTTTATGGTTGATTTTATACTCAAAAACAGACACTGTCCACTTCTATTGGTCAGCAGTGTCATGCTCTGAGTGACAGGTAAATTTAACCAATCACAGTGGGGTTTGACATCTGTAAAGCAGATCCAGTGGCTTTAATTTGCTCTTAAGTTGAAATGATGACCAATAGGCTAAGAAAACATTAGTCCTGATTTTTGCAACATCACCCAACCCCTTTCAGGAGGATTAACAGAGAAACAATTCAAATTCAGCCAAGGCATGAATATTTTTGGATTAAACTGTGGAGACATTTTTAAGTGTTACCCTTAAGTGCAAAAAGATGTTTAAAAAGTGAACTGCCAAGTGTCTCTTCAAATGTCCCGGCCAGTGTAGCGTCTGCACTTGTCCTGTTGTGCTGTAAAAAGAAACAGGCATGTTTCAACAGAAGTCATCCACTTAGTGAAACAATGTCATTTCAGCTCCTGTACAATGTATTATGTAATAGCCTGGAAGTCACACTGATTTATACTGTATGAGACAGGCCTACAGCGGACTGCTTTGTAACTTATAGAAAGGAAGTTTGTATTTAAAGGTGCACTGTGTAATGTTTCTGATTAGTGATTCCATGTAGATCTTTAATATTTTTCCGTGGAATGTTCTACAGGATGACATTTAATTTAACTAGGCCAAGTTACACGTCAGATCTGTGAAGATGTGGGCCTGTTCACAGTAATAATGCTTGTTTTTACTGTAGTTTTGAGAAATACAAAAGCCTGTAATTTTGTAAATACAATATATTAGATTAATACCATACTGTGTAACATCCCAGGCAAAGCAAAACATTTCCATGAGAGCTGATTGCAAACCCTCCATCAGAAAAGTTGCACAGTGCACCTTTAAGAGACATAACGGTACATGAAATCATAAATGTGTGATTGTTATGTTGGGACACATTATTCCCTTTATATTCCTGTGCCCTCTTAAATATTTTATGCCCCACCTAAAGTCAGATATACTTTATATGGTTGGTCTTTGGAAGGATATCCACAAATATATAAAACATACTACCTCTCTTCGTGTTAGAAATTATAGTGAAAAGTAAAACCAGATTCAATAATGTAAAAATGTCTTACATAGCAGCACTTGCTCTACTTCTTCAGTCTCCTCCATAGCAACAGGTTTCAGCAGCAGAGCAAAGAACACAGCAAAGCCGATCACCTTCAGAAAAAAAATAGTATTTACACTTTCACACATCACCACCGTTCACATTATAACTATTCATAACTACTTATTTAATATGGGCAATTTATGAGCTTAATAGAACTAACAGTTGGTATGCTGCACAATGCAGGGAAAAAATTAATTGCAATTTATATTTTAAAAGTAGGATTCTATTCAGATTGCACAGTGAAAACAACTCCGGGAGCCTTAACATTTGAGGAAAGAATGAAATAATGAACTGATAAACTGAAAGAAGAACCCCATGCATTTTTGAACATCAAACTACAGGATATTTTGTTCTTTGCAGAGGACATTCTGCAAAGAACTAAACAACTGCAACCTTTGTGATTTGATAATTGCTCAAATTGTGATTTTGATTTGTTTGCATATACTACCACAGGAAGCAAACCCACCTTTAGCGGCTGTAGGATGAAGATGCTCTGAAACAGTGAAAGACCCAGGGACATGACCCACTTTGTTGATTTGTCTTTGCCGTACTCAAAACCATAGATCAGCGTGAAGTAGGTGGAGATCCCGCTGATGGCGAACAGCAAGAACCAGCCAATGAACACACACCACCAGGGCAGCCAGCATGATGATCCGCGCTTCTTTTTCACCGCTTTCGGTGGAGGCGGACTGCAATAGAGTTAATGCAGTGATTATATGTCTCAACCAGGCATAGGGCATTCGGTATTAAGCAGATATCACTGCGATCTTATGTTTATTTATTACAAGAAATAAAATGTGACTTTGAGGAGCTCTGAGGACCCCCGCTCCTATCTCTGCCCCCAGATTGTAAACCACTGCTCTAATTATGTAAAACTTAACACTGACACATTAAACAGACCCATCTCTCTCATGTAATTACATCCTAGGACTAACCAGTAGGCCAGGTGGCTGGTGAAGACCATCTCAGCCTTTCGGACCAGGAGATTGGTGGTGGTGAGGAGGTGCTGGTACTCGTATGTGGTGGGGAAGCTTTTGGCGTCCATTTTCTCCAGGCACTGCAGCAGGTGACTGAGGCCACACAGAAGGAACTTACTGCAGTAGACCCAGTGCGAGTCGCTTTGGGTCTCACCTGAGGGGAAGTGACAGAGAATTTTTTTTAATAATAAAAAAAGACAGAAATATAGAATAAAATACATACATTTATACAGCTTGTACAAAACAGAATTTAAAGTTGCATACCAATGTATTAAAATAGTAAAATAGTAAAATAAATAATTATAACAAAAAGAATATTTTTTTATGTTTTGTCATTGGACTGCTAACCAATATTTATTTTAGCTGAGGAAAATAAAGTTTGGGGAAATCTGTTTTATGCAACAATGCTCTATATCCCCTGCAAAAGTCCTGCAACCCACCTTGCATAAGCTGAATGAATTCATGCACATTCTCCAAGGCTGGGCAGAGATCAGCGCTAGACTCCAGATGATTCGACTGGGACATCTTATTTCTTGGACTTTGGCTCACCATCATAATCATCTCCTCCGTTTCCTGAACACAGCAGCTAGGGTCAGCATAGGTTTCTGGCATATAATAGTACCTCGAGGCAAAATGCGCTTGGGTACATACTGACAGGGTCACCACATGTTACAATTACACCGGCAAACAAACCTTTAAAATGGTTGGTATGGAAACAGGGGGGGGTTTCATGATTTCCTCGTCAGCTTCTTTTTTGGGGACGATGCGAGGCTTGATGCTACGGAAAATAGTGATGATTAAGATGTTTATGGGGAACATGAGGAGGCCACTCTGGATGCCAACCATGATCTCCTGCCAGGTGAGCTCCAGAAACCCTACACAAACACAATAAAAAGAGTGTTAGCCTTTCACCGTAAACAAGTCCAGTGCTACAAACATAGGCTGTATCTATAACCTTCTTTATACAGTCAACATAGCTATTTTGCCTCTCAACCCACACACATGTTTTTACTTATTGTTCTACCTTCGTATAGACCACTCTTCGTATATGAGTGGACTAGGAGAGCAAGAGTAGGAGGCTGATTGCAACGTTTATTCTATTAAGTACATAAGACTTTTATCCCTGTACATTGCACATTGTTGAAGAAAGTTCATAAAGTTTAATTATGGGAATAAGCAATGATGTCCAACTTCACGATCATGCACACCCATAACCCATATACCAAAAATGCATACTTAATTAAATTAATTAACAGAGAACAATCAAGACACATATGTATTGACCAGTAAAAAGTGTACGACCTGGGGAAACGTTTTTGTTACTCTCCCAACTTTGGGTTAATTACAAGTTACATGAGCTTTAGGTTGAGAATATTATATTAAATGACATTTTGGCGTTGCTCCTTCAGATATGATTTAGTTTGTTTTTTTTGTTTTGTTTTTTTAAATTGTGGTTTATCTTTTGAATTGTTCAACTGTTCATTATGTTGTTGTTTTGTATATTATTTCATGTTTTGTCCTACTATTAATTGCAGTAATCAAATTACAAGTCAATAAGACAGCAACTATTACAAGTACTTCTAAGTGAGTACAATTGTTAGCTACTCTATCCACCTCTGTTTACTTCACCCTCTTCACAAGAAGCACCTCAGGTTTCTTACCACAACAGTAAGAACACATTTTCATCTTATTTTATACACATCAGAGAACCCTTATCAAAGTAAATCACCTATAGACAGGACAACAGGTGAGTCTTCGTTGACAGGTAGGTTCCAGAAGGCAATGTTGATGGCCATGGTGCAGAGGAGCAGGCACATGCAGCAGGAGATTCTCTGTGCCCGGGTGAAGGGGCTCCGTGAGGGAGGGTCCCACACAGACACCCAGATGTGCTCATCCCTGAAGCCATTCGATGTCCGGTTTGTAAAGATATTTCTGAGGACAAAAAGATCTGATTATTTTTTTATTATTTAGTAGTAGTAGTAGTAGCTTTTTAAAAAAAAAAAATTCTTGTCTTTTCCCGGTTTGAGCCAGGATAAGAGTTTTAGTCCCTTTGTGGATTTGATTTGATTTGTTCCTGTTCTAGTCCAGGTTTAGTTCTAATCTAGTCCAGGTTTAGATTTGAGTTTAGTTCCAGTTTAGATCTGTTTGCAAGTGACTTCTAAAATAACCTACTACAGTGATATTAACACATTAATTAATAAATGATCACCTAGAAACCTTATTAAATTATCAACAGAAGAATGCTGATTATTTATTAAAAGTATGCTTAAAATACCTTATTGTCAGTCGCAGTAATTTATGACAATACAAAGAATAATGTATAAAAACAACAGTGACGAAAAGCTGAGGTTGTCTAACCTGAAACTGGCAACCTCATTCTTCTTTGCTGCGTTGAATGTTTTCTTGGTCATTCCATCTCCTTTGTCAGCACTCAGCCAGCAGTCGCAGAAGAAGTGAAAGACATTCTTGGTTTGTAGGTCTTGAATGATCACTCGGTTTATGTACCTATACAGATTATTGAGTATATTATCATTGACTGTGGTCCACTCCTATTGTTGCTTAAGTTCAGTATAATACCAAGCTGGCCGTCCTCCAGAGTTGTCATGCTGTAAGCGCAGATTCTTAAGTTCACCCAGAGGATATGGAGTGGCCAGCAGAAACACGTCCACAGACCCACGCTCAAACACAGGTTTGTCTTGGTCGGTGAGGTTATGGGTGTCACTCTCTCCTTCTGAGCCAATCAGCTTCGCCATCACCTGCAACAAGCCACAGTATACTGATCCAAAATGTCTGCTTCAACCCATGGTCATGAGTTCTGATATGGGTTTAAATAGGTTAAGGTTAGGGTTTAGGATAAGGTTAAGTAAGTAGTAACATAGAATCAGTCTCCAGAAAATAAATGGACATCAATAAGTCAATGTATCAACAAAAATGTTGTGGATTAATTTAGGATTAACTGCAAAAAATGTAGTTTTGGACACCATTCATATGATCAGAGGCAGTACGATATTAAGGATATGTGTTTATGTGTGTATTTATTTATTTGTTAAATTGGACTTAGTATCTCAAAATCTCATTGCTAGTAGTCTACTGTTTGCTAGTAGTCTACAGTTTCACCGTAGACATCTTTTCAAATTAGATTTTCTTACGTTTGCTGTTGTCCCAGCATTTTTTCGATGACCAGTGTGGACACAGACCAAGTAGTTGTATAGAGCTCCAGGATGGTTGTCATCTAAAAGGGTAATCTTCCGCTACAATAACATACAAATCAGTATTCAATATTAGCATGGCAGACACAAATGCTAATTCTTGGAACATCAAATACAATTCACACAACTAGAAATGTGGGTGTATGTCAAAGGTTTTGTTCTGTTATTTGACAATTACCCCTTGTTTTTTCACTATATTTGCCATTCAGTTATGTATGTCCAACCATGAATCTGTGATCATTTAATTTCCCTTGCGTTAGAGCAAGATTGAGTTTATACCAAAGATAAATCAATTTACATCGATAACATTTTTTTTTCTGAACTGTAACTTTTGAAGTATCACCTTAGACAAAGCTTTGCGGTCAGCGTAACAAGCCCACATTAGGGTCATGAAGTAGAAGCCAAAGAAAGCACAGACTAAGGCCAAAACCACATAGTTGTCTTTGGCAGTGGCGAACAGCTCTGCAGTGCGGGATAGGTCCACATAATTGGGCATCACAAAGAAGGAGCTCCCAAAAAGAGTCAAGTGGTTACAGAGGCACTGTGTGATCTCAAGGGTGCTCTTGGGACCCACCTAAAAACACAAGCAAGAAAGAAATATTGCAGTGTTGGATTCTGAGAAGGTTCACCATAGTTTAACTTAGTCCCTCAATTACAACTAAACAAATTGGATCTATTCTAAGCTATTCTAAGTATTCTAAGTTAGCTGAATGCATAGATGATGGAATAATTGACATCCAAGTTCATATCCCTATTTACTTAATATTAATAGAAATTTTCATAACAATGTTGTAACTGTTTTTCCCAGGGCAGCTTCGACTTGAGAAGTAGCTTACCACTATCCAGAGGGCAAGTAGAAAAGGTTTCAGAGGTAGTCATTTGGACACTGTTTTTGAGAACAAGATGATTTGGCTCCCATTCAAAAGTCATTTTCAATTTTCAGTCATCAATTAAAAAAATTGCTTCTGGATAATTCTGAAAACATCTTGTTTTATATGTCCAGATCCTAACTTGGGACACTCCTGGACGAATGAGTGATTACACCACCATGAAATTCTATAATGACTTTATTGTCACAAAATAAATACATTTATTGATGAATTGATACCTAAATAAGTCAAAAGGTATTTAGATTTTTATGAATAGATTCACCTGATTTATTTTAAAATTTGCATTCTATATTTTAGACTTGTATTAACACCAAAGTCTGCTGTATAACTGCACATTGAATTGTATTGTACTTGTTGCAGAAAGTAGGTGAGGTTGGTTAAATCAAAAACGTACATCACAGCCGTCAGTGGTCCACTTCTCGCTCTCTATATCCCAGTACAGGCACTTGGTCATGTGTGAAATGATGGTCAGCGTCATGCCTGGGACCCACGTCGAGTTGAATAAACGTGCATCAACATACCACATCCCGGACACTCCGTCCAACATGCTGGGTGTTATCATCCAGCGGTAGCCCACTGTTTAAACAAGTAACAATGACAATCATGAGGCCAAGCCATTCCTTCTGTGCTTTATGCATTACATGGGCATTACCTTATGCCTTACTTTCTTTACCATTATTTACATACTGAGACACATTAAGATGTATTTCCTTTATCTCTTCATCAGTTTTTAATGAGTTTTAAGAAGAAAAACTAAAATTTAATCAAATGTTAAACACAATAATCACTATAAAATTAAGGATATTCAAATCTATGTGACCAATTAACTGACTTTTAATTACACAGTCTCTTTACACATATTTAGTATGTAGCTGTTCTAAATACTACAGCTGTAGAAGATCCTACGAGGAGCTCTTCTGTACATTTTGCATAACTCATTACTGTAGCCATTGCTGTGAAATAGGATCACATACATATGAAAAACCGGCCTTAATAGAGTTGATATCAGATGAAACAGTTCCGAGGACAGCGCAATAATACAGACTGGATACTCAGAATAGGGCTCTGCTCACTGTTACCTTGTGGGTTTAGAATGACTTGGGTGCCATTAAAGGAGCTGTTTGGAGGTGAGCTGTATTGTAGGAGCAGACGCAGAGACACATTCACATTGGGCTCGATGGTCAGAAGAACTGTCACATCGGGGTCAGTGATGTTGAAGGAGGTCACTGCTTTGCGATCCTTTTCCAGTAACACTGTAGTGTTCACATCTGTTGTATTGTAGCGAGGCAAATAGATCTAACAAACATGGCAAAGTCATAACTTAAGTATGCATTACTAGACAATTCTTATTTTTTAAATTAAAGATCCACCGTGTAATGTTTTATTTTTTTTTGGAGGGGTCTTCCAAATGCTAGTTTCCATGGAGCTATTATCTAATTAGTTGTTCTTGTCTGTCTTACATGTGTTCAGTTACAGGTGTTTAATTGCTAAAAATATATTGCATGCATTCTGACTGTGAATGGTCTTGCCTCTCCACAGATCTGACCAGTGCCTTGGCCTTGGCTGATATCACCTGCTTGTCTCCATGGAGATAGACAAGTATTATGCCATACTGTGGAACATCCCAAGCTAAACAATAACACCTCCACAGAGACAAGCAGGTGGTGAAACCCTTCACCAGAAAAATTACATAGTGCACCTTTAATTAGGCATAACCCAATGCCTAATGAGAAAATAAGAATACCAACATCCTGTTCCACACATGTGCCTTACCTCAAACCTTTCTGAAAGATTTTTCACTTTAATTTCTTTCTTTGTTTGTGGATCATTCAGTACAAAGCTTAAAAAGCTTCCATTCATCGGTTCATGAGTGAGATGAGGATTTGTCCTGAAAGAAGCCACCTAAAACAGGGCAAAAATAGTATACAGTCCAATAACTGCAGGCAGGTTTATGGTATCAATAAAACAAGTAACTGGTGCACTGTTAAAATGAAGGAAATAAAGTAGGTGACAATACAAAAAATTTATAATGGTGGCCAAAGTATTGCAATCTGGTTAATTTTGGTTCAAATCTACCAATGTAGTCATCTGTCACAACAGCAATAAAAAGACAGTTGCTTTATCTTCTGATATAAATAAATGCAATACAGAATATTTTATAGAAGACTCACCTGAGCAATAAGATCTTTTCGCCCCTGGAATATTGGCTCAAATGCTTGTTTAGAGGGCATCACCACATACTCCCCATTCTCTCTGGAACCCAGGACTGCTTCGCCAATCTCGTTCATCTCGTAACTAAATTAATAGTTACATTTGTAGAAAAGGAGAGATAAAATAATCAGTGTTCAAAGTGAATTCTTGCAAAGAGATCTTATATTTTCTGGTTTAGAAATGTAACAATAGATGTATCACTTTTAATGTGTATTTACTTTTGCTGATAAAGATTTCCATCTGGATGAGTTGTCATAAATAGATAAGGAGAGTCAGCACCAATTGCAAGAGAAACAACTCTGAAGATGTCAAAGACCTCCTCAAACAATGCCTGCGGGGAAAGAGGTTTATTTTGCTTAAAAAAAAGTATGCCTAATTTCAACATGCCCTTTATTTAGTGATGTGAACATACAGTGGGATTGGTTACAGAGTCAAGATTGCATCTCGTCAGTGACAGGGTCAGGACAGCAGTGGTGCAGTTGAGGATGCGAGACACAGTGTGGTTGTGAATAGGAGGCTCCAGAGCCTGAGCTGCTTCCATTATTTTTGGTATTACGATAGACTAAGAAAAGATAGAAAGATTTTTAGATTACTGCACACCTAGTATAATTATTATGATTGAATTTAATTACTCTGTTTGCTGCTGAAGGCTCTCCATAATGTTGTTCAAAACCTCGCAATATACGCTCAACATCCTGTTAAAGAGGATTGATATAAAAATGCAAATTATTTGACTAAAATGTTTTATTATTAAGAATATTAAGTTCGTACATCAAGGGTGTCATTTATGGCAGCTCTTCTGTGTCCTGAAATAGACATAACAAGTTAAACACAAGTTTAAACATTTTGGTCTAATCTTTAAAATATAAAAAAAAAACTCACGTGAATGGCTTCTATGGCTCCATTTAAATGAATTCTGTTGAATTAAAGTTAAAACTTGTTCAGCGATAATACTACGAGATTTATGTTGGAAAATAAAAAGAAATATCCTACCTCCTGCTCAGATGCCTTGTAAATGCCTACAAAACAACAGTCAAGATTGATTTTAACAGTGTATGAATTTAAGGTAACACAAGACATTTTAAAACAACACTACAGAAAAAAAGGGCAGCGTTTCTGAAACATTAAGGTATTGTACACTGTTGTTTCTATTTTAATGAAATCAGTCAATCAGTATATGTTATGACATATGCAGTGTTGATATTAATCAATAAAATACTGTAGAGCTTACTATGGGTGCAGAGAAAGCCATGTTCCTCATCACAGTTGGCTGTAGTGATGAGCTGCAGAGGATTCAACTTCAGGTACGTGCAGGAAACACTGGTACTGTCCACATTTTCCCCTTTAAATACAAAGGGAAATATCTTTTACACTATGACAGATGACATAATGACCATAGCATTTATATTGCAATGTGTGTCCTGTGTGGTATTTTTATGCACTGCAAATAATAATAAAAAAAAAATTAATACCAAAAACAAAACATTAAATATATATATATATATATATATATATTAAAAATATTATATAATATTTTGACATTTCAAAAAATCTTAAATTCTTTTATTATTATTTTAAAATTTTATTCCTTTATTTCAAATAGATCAAACCTATTGTGAGTAACAGAAAGGTACACCACAATAGCAATTTTTTAAACATTTTTTTAAGCCATTATCTTTCTTATTTATTTATTTGTAAAGGGACAGTACATATTAATGAACAAAAGTACAGCAACAATCACACAAAAGTACATGACACTAGCACACTCACTATACATACAATTCATTTCAATTCAAAGTCAAGATTTAAAGAGTTAAGCCTTAAAATATTATCTGGGGAGGAAAAGAATACACTTTAACAAATCTCAAAATAAAGTAACAAGAGAATAAGAGTCATAAAAGAGCTATCTAGCAAGGATTTGTATTAACTTTTCGTCGTGAGTACAGTGTCTGCACTAAAATCCACATTAAGGCTCATCTCATGAGAGAGTGCCTCAGCTCCTCCATGTAATGGAATGTCAAATAATTAAGTGTATATTAGACAAATGAGAGCAATCTATGTAAATCTACTATTTTTGAAAGAAAATACACTTCAGACTCCAAACACTCCAAACTATAACTAGAAAGAGTTGCCAAGATTGTTAGTCCTGAAAACTATCCACTGTTATGAAGAAAAAAGCTAAAGTCTTTCAGTTGGTATTTCACTGAACAAACATGAGCAACAAGCCTTACCCTCTCTGATTTCTTTATATTCACTTTGCAGCCGCGCTCCGAGCCACCAGCTCTGCTCTGTGGTGTTTGAGTCTTTCTTGGTATTTTGCAGAAATAGTTTTTGTTGGCTGCTCATCTCCTTCAGCAGGTCCCCTTTTTGATTTTCACAGCTCATCCTGGCCTCCTCCCAGCTGAAAGCTCCATCAACAAACTCATAACATACAGCATCCAAAACATATTTACACATTGCAGGGTTTTGACTAAATGGTAAAACATATGATTTCTCAAGTAAAAGCAAAAATCCAAAGGTGCAGAGCAGAGTGAGGGACATTCTGCTTGACAACTCCATTGCGGTCATCAGTAAAGGAGCTTCTGTGGCAGAACAAGCTCTCTTCAGAGTGATATGGAAATAACAGAGCTTTCTCCAGAAGAAAAAACTAAACTGACGCAATAGTTATTTATGCCATAGGAAAATGACTTGAAACACTCAAACAAGATGCAAAGTGAAGGAGTGACTTGGATCACTTGGGGCCACACTGAAATCTTCTAGCAATCCAACATAGCCTTGTCTATATCTTAGTAATACCAATAATTAATGAAAATAAATATATTATATTACATTACATTACATTGCATTGCATTGCATTGCATTGCATTGCATTACATTACATTACATTACATTGTATTATATTATATTATATTATATTATATTATATTTATCCATTTTTTATAATTGATAGTCAGCTCACCAGTGCATTCAAGATCTCAGTCAGATGCATAAGAATTCGTGATCAAATATCGCGAGAATAGCATTAGCGCACGAGATGCTAATGTTTATGCTACATGTTACATCAATGCTTCTTAGGAAACGTGCCCTCTAATCCAGCAATGACACACGCACGTCCATGGCGGGACTTCTGAAGGTAATCAGACATGACAATTAGACATGCTAAATCTTTATTATATGTTCCCTGTCCTCCGTCAGTAAATATTCACTTTTCTAATACACAACTCTTAGCTTCACCGCTAAGTTACTTGAGGTCGCTTGAGTTTTAGACATCACACACCTACATCTGTGATTTGGCCATTTTAATTGAAAATGAAAATGAATTGATTAATTGTTGTACAGGTTTGGTGTAATGGTTAATGGCACATTGATTGACCACGGAAGAGAAAACCACAATCGGGAATCATATAATTTGATCAGAAACCTACCCTACGTAACTAGAGTGACAGACGTCCCTATTTACCCGGGACAGTCCCAGTTTTGAGCCCAGTGTCCCCTGTCCCCGAGGATTTGTCCCAGTTTTATGCAAGAAATGTCTCAGGTGTCCCTATTTTTGACAAATTAGATACCTGCCAACAGTAAAGAGAGGCATAAACTGTTATTTGCTTACGTAAAATACAAAAAAGCTGACCCCCCCCAAAAAACAAAAAAAACAAAAAAAACAAAACGTGACTATACTGACTCACATGTTCGTCACGAATAGGCCGAGGGCAGAACAATTTTCTTTAATTACTACTATTACTAACCACCCCAAATCGAGAGTAAAAGTAATTTATTTAGAAACTCTGGTCACCGTATATGAAACCCACCCTATATTGTACTATATAGCCTCATTAAAATGATTTTTTAAAGTGATAATTGAGTTCACATTCTTGAAAATTGCGTATTTAATATATTTCAACTCAAGTAAATTCAATTGTAATTTAATATTTGCCTGTACAAGTGGATACATTGTTTTTTGTCTTTTTTAATTTACCAACATGCAAAGACAATATAAAAAAAAACCAAAAAAAAAACACAAACACTAAAAAAACAAATCAAACATTACAATTACATTACACGTACATATACACATACATATGCATTCACACATGCATATACACATTACATATAAGTATACGTGTGTGTGTATACATACATACATACACACACGTACATATTACAAATACATACACATAGGTACATACTAATAGACATCTTATAAGATAAACATTAACAAATAACTGTTGTCTTTTTACAGAAACAGTTGAAGGATGCAGTGAAGGTAATTGGCTCTGGGAGTCTTCTCTTTGCATCCTATCTCACAGTCGTTGGAGATGAGCCCTTTTATGCCAACCAGCTCATGCCATTGCTGCAAAGGATTGTGGGAGCAGAGACTGCCCATGTTCTTGCTGTGAAAGTAATTAGCCTGGGTCTGGTCCCCATAAACCGCTACCAAGACCCCCCCTCACTAGTAAGTGCAGTATTTCGCTGTTTAACTCTTATAACCACACATAATGACAAAATTGGTATTACTTGGGTTGATTCTCTTTGTAGCAGACAAATGCGTTTGGTTTAAAGTTTAAAAACCCAGTAGGCATTGCAGCAGGCTTTGACAAACATGGAGAGGCTGTGGATGGTCTTTACAAAATGGGATTTGGCTTTGTGGAAGTGGGGTCCATCACACCAAAGCCTCAGGAGGGTAACCCCAAACCACGTGTGTTTCGACTCACAACTGACCAAGCCATTATAAACAGGTGAGTTTGGAAGATGAGCTGCTTTTAAAGGTGTAATTTATCAAAACGTTTGCACATAATAAAAAAAAAAAAAAGATGTGTAGCTGCACATGCCTGGGGGTTACAAGCTTATTATTTCCACACAAAGACACCTCAATTTTACACAATCATTAAAGCACATTATACTTTTGAACTTTTAAACCTTTTACAATGTCATCAAGTTTATTGCGTAAAAGAATTCATGACTGACAGCAGGAAGGAAAATATCAGCTTGACAGATGAGACATGTGAAGGTCCATGAAAAGCGTATTACTTTTTTTTTTTGTCAAGAAATGGGACAATTAAATGCAAAGCACAGGCACACATGCTCTCAATGTACTATGTAAAGGAAGCCCTTAAAATAAAGACGTGATTAGCAGGATGGGTCCTTTAACATAATTAAATTATAATTAATGAGTGCAGTGTGCTGTCGATAATGATCTTGGCCCCTTGCTCTAATGATCTTTTCTTTCAGATATGGATTTAATAGTTGTGGGCTTATTGAAGCACAGCAAAGACTCAAAGTGAGAGAAGCCACACAGATAGAACAGACTAGAGGTGGGTTTTAGTTTTTTGTTTTTTTACAACTTTGTATATTGAACATTTTTAACATTACCAGACAAACAGATTACATTATATTAGATTATGGTATTTATAATATAATAGTTTTGTTTTTCCTCCCAAACACATGACATTACAGTATATAAATATAGTATGTTCTTCAGTGTCATAATATATAAAACTGACCACTCATATATGTCATCCTGTGGTTTTGGTTGCTCAGTTGACCTACCGTGTTTTCCGGGCTATTAGGCGCAGTCTTAAGACTCCAAAAACGACTGCGCGCCTTATAATCCGGAGCACATTTAATATGAATTTACGCGAGTGTTCCAGTACAGCTTCGGTAAACGACAAAGCCGCACCACTTGCAGCATTACGGCTACCGTAGTCAGGAGCATCACTGAGTAATACGTACTGTGATTCCTCATTTTTCCTGTGGACGAGGCTGGCGACTGGCTGCGAAAAGTTTACCTTAAGAGACCGGATGGCTTTTTCCACACATCTCCGTCCCTATTGATCTGCGACTCCAGTGCAGTAACAGATTGTTGTTCAAATGCAGCCGCGATTAATTTTTGAATTATTTTACCAACAATGGCCAATACAGAGAATGTAATACACGAAGATCATAGCAAGTACCAGTGTGCGAACATGTGGCTCCTGAGTGAGTCAAAATTGGGGGTGTGTACGTCTGTTCTGGACCTGCACACACAGAGAGGTCCCGGTGTTCCCCGTGATCATGTACCAACCAGCATTTGTTATTTTAGGCTTTAATTAACCAAATAATTTTATGGCAATAGCCTATTCAATTGATACAACTTCAAAAAGTCCCTGCTTTTAGCCTAGTGTGAGAAATACAGTCAGACTACCAGGGGGGGCAGCTCCGGTTCAGGCCGGGCTCAGAGGAGCTTGAGCGGGGAGCCTCGACCTGAGGAAGCGCTTTCCCCAGGAAGAACCAAATGCACGGAGGACGGACGCTCAGAACAACACATAACAGACCAAACGGGACTCACGCTTCTGTCCGGATGCTGCACCACCTCGGAACCAGCTGCGGTTCTTGAGGACCGGAGCAGCGCTCCCGGACCTGTAGTCCACAGCGCATTCTTGCTTTTCCCGCACGGAAACAGCGCGCAGACAACGGAACGTACCCGCTCGGACTCAGTCCATCAAGCACTGGTCTTGCTCGCCACCATCTGGAACCAGTACATGGAGGATGGAGCGTCCGGACCATCTGACCAACGCGCTTGTAGGACGACAGAAGACCAAGGACCAGACCCCAGCCCCGTCCTGAGGAGCTGTGCGCTACGGTGAGCGCTGTCGGCTGCTGCTGTTACCCGAACTCTGGGCTGATGCGGTGAGTTTGTACAAAGTTCTACATGTTGCTGTTTTATGAGTTCATGATGATAAGTTGAGATGAGGACGGCCCGTGGTATTAACAGGAACATCGGTGTTGATAACTGGAGGTATCGCTGTTTTCCCGGGAAACAGAGACACGTCAATCGAACCAGTTTTGGTTCGTTTGCCGGTGTGAAAGCGGACCACACTGGAGTGTATTTGCTACATAATAACAATTTTATTGCCTGGTGCGGACCAAATAATCGAACTAGCGGTGTGAAAACGCCCTAATGTGTTATTTTTAGTTATAACTGAACAATTATGAGTTACTGTGAATACGCTGACAATTTATGGGTCTCAGACAGTTTTTTGTTTTTTACGTGTTACAAATGAACAAAGTTGAGAGTTAACGTAACGAGTAAATGCGTTAAATAAAGTTTGACCTAACTGTTGTGTTTCGTTTAACGCGCCTTATAGTTCGGTGCAGTTTATATGTGAAAAAAGTTCGGGAAAATGACAGTGCGTCTTATAACCCGGAGCGCCTAATCACCCGGAAAATACGGTACATTATGAAGCAACTTTAACTGTACAGTAAAGCTTAAATTGTTTTATATGCCTGATTAGAGCATTTCTATTCTCATTTTAGACCACATTTTTAAGTTAAAAATGTATATGATTGGTGTATAAAACGCTGAAAATATAATATAAAAAAATATAAAAAATCTTTTTTGTGTTTAGTTGGCCACCCTCTAGGCATTAACCTGGGTAAGAACAAGCTGTCCCAGGACGCAGGGGCGGATTACCAGGAAGGCGTGAAAGCACTGGGACCCCTGGCTGACTATTTGGTGGTCAATGTGAGCAGCCCCAATACACCAGGTCTCAGAAACTTGCAAGGAAAATATGAGTTACGCCATCTCCTCAGTATGGTAAGGCTGGCCATGAAACATCCTTATGACTAGTTATACACAGACAGTTAAAGTTTTGATTTATTTTTACATTTTCCAAATTCAATGCTTATTCAGGGTTTTGTTTAGTCATGCTTTAGACCTCACTTGGACCCAGTAATGCAATTTTCTATGAACTGTCAATTCCAGTGTATACTATAGCCATTGACTATTTTTGCTAGTTATTTTTGTACTTATATTAGCTACTTGGTTATTATAATATGTTGTGATTTGTGAGGTACTGTGTCTCTTCCCTTTTGGATCAATAAAGTTTGTCTAAGTCAAATTTATTGAATTTTAGTAATTTATACATTTTCAATAATTAGCTTGAGTCTTTTCAGTGGAGAGGTCTGCAGCCAATCCTCAGTAAAAGCATGTGATTTGGAACAGAGTTCAAAAGTCTTCTGTCATGTTTATTACTAATATTGAAATCCATTTTGATTTGTTTTTATTTTAATTCAATCAAATATCATAATTTTTTGTCACCCATCCTCACATCTGTAGACACAAATGAATCAGTCCTTTTTTGCCTAATGACATTTTTCTGGTACCTTTGAGTGAAAAGTTTAAAATCACTGATCTGCCTGTGCCCCAATAATACATCTTGCTCATCTAATCTTTGTAGGTGTTGAAGGAACGGGACGCCCTGCGGGGAGAGCACAAACCGCCCGTCCTGGTCAAAATTGCCCCTGACCTCAGCTCTCAGGACAAACGTGACATTGCTGATGTAGTCATTGAGGTTAGAAACATTTGTTTTATTCATAGTGTCCTGACCTAGCTAATTTAATTAATGTCTTTTTCTAACTACTTAGAAACTATCTTTTTGAAGATGACTCATATGCCCTAAATTACACTGATGCAAAAGCTCTGCATGGATGCTTGACATTTAATTAATACATTTTTAATATCCTTTCCTAAACACCTTTTGTAAAGCAGCAGTTTAAACTTGGTTATTCAGAAGTTTATGACCTTACCTCAGGTTTCTGGTGTATTCAGGCTATGTAGGTCACGTGTGTACCAAGTCCTCAAAATTATATATATTATATTTTTTTGCACCTTTGTGGCCATATGCTTTTGTCATAGTGTCACTCAGTCAGCAGGTGTTTTTAGAAATGCCAAGGTGGTGTTCTTGCATTCAGTGGAGCATCTTAAATGGACACATTACCGAGAAAGGAGGGCAAATATTTCTATAGTGTCCATCATAGCTCACATTAGTGCACAAGGGCTCTAAACCACACTTGCCTCACAGTAATGGGTTTAAATCCACTTTTTATCTAGTGTTTTTTGCTGTTGGTGTTTTGCTTGACTTGAGAGAATTCAGGTTGACTTCTGCCTCAAGCCAACACAATAACTAGACTTATTTGTGCGATGAATACTACTCATTGCTCTTCCATGGACACTGCAATGTAGAAACTCAGTCAAGATTGCATTAAAAGTTATAAATCCATGACACTTCTAAATATTTTCTTATGCATATTTTGTAGTTGGGGGTTGATGGTTTGATGGTCTCCAACACAACAGTGACCAGACCAGATACACTACAGGCCCCAGAGCGGGCTGAGGTGGGAGGACTCAGTGGTCAGCCTCTGAAGGAACTGTCCACACAAACAGTGAGAGAGATGTACAGCCTCACTAAAGGTCTGTATTTAGATAATGTGTTTGAAACTGTAAATCTTAAACCACATTAAAACAAGGCATTGCCTGATTTGTAACTTTTTACAGGTAAAGTGCCCATCATTGGTATTGGTGGTGTGGCAAGTGGACAGGATGCATTAGATAAGATCCGAGCGGGCGCCTCGCTGGTTCAGTTTTATACTGCTCTGGCTTACCAGGGTCCTCCAGTGGTGACCAAGATCAAGCGAGAACTAGAACAACTTCTTCTGTAAGTAGTACAAATGACTCAGATGTTTATAAAAAAATGCCAATTTAAATCATTAAAGGAAGTTAGTGTATATAGTTTAAGTTTTATTATATTAATGAAAGTTTCAGACCAGCTGACAACCTGCATTTTATACCTATTGACTATAGCTGATAATCTAAGCTATAACATTTTGTACAAGCTGGTCTTGAAGTGCTTTTTGGAGGCAGAGCTTTTCAACATAAAATACATTATTTAGTCACTGTATTCACAGCCTGTTTTTTTTATGTACTGGGACAAGGGCAGTGTTGTTTGTGATTAAGAATGGCAATGAAGATGCTATGTTAGATGACAAAAGGAAATATAGCAACTGACTTAATAATATATAATGTATTTATATAATATATTCTACTATATATTTCATATAACTATATAAATATTATTATAATGTTAACACCCATTCAACAGTTGCATATAATTGCAGAGCTGAACTTGAATGGTGGTGAAATGGTGTCATGTGTTCTTGTCTGTGAGGCTGCATATGTTTAGGTTTACATTAATGGGACCCTGACATAAGAGGAAAGGAGAGAATGAGAGAATGTAGTAATTATCTTCCTGCATTTCTTTTACACTTTATAATTAACATCTTAATTGTGTGTGTGTAGGGAGCAGGGCTTCAACTCTGTGGCAGAGGCAGTAGGAGCGGATCACCGGACAACGGCATCGGCTCAAAGGCAAACCTCTGTGTTTAAGGAGACGTTTACAGTTAAAACAGACATCACAAAACCTTCAGCTGCTGTTGAACAGCTAACATAATACATGATCTACTTGGGACCTTCTACCTGTCAGAGTACTTGTCCATCCACTGTGCATTACCAGATGAGCCACTGCATGTTCAGTATTTACTGTGGCAGATAAGGAGTCCATCCATTGTCCGTCCAAGCAAAACTGATAAATGTAATGCGCTAACCGGTATTTCAGCTGTGAATTACACACACTGAATGATAAAGTGTGTGACGGCTCTAATGTACCTTACCATGAACCCTACAACATTATTTACTATTTAAGTTCTTCTGGTGTAACAACAATAAACATTTGCCAAGTGTTTTATGACACTGAAGGCTTTCACTCACCCTCAGGCTGTTCTGACAATATTAAACAAAGAACCATTAGGCTTTGTGATTCTGAAACATAATCCATACAAATAACACGCTCCAATGGTGCCAATAAAATACTTTTTTCATTTGTTCTTCTAACCTGTGACAGTTTTAATTTGAAGTAATGAATTATCATTTTATTTATCACTTTTTGTAGATTTTATGGTCGCGATCATCTCATCTGCATCACGGATACTTTTTTTTTTTTTTTTTTTTTTTTTAAATCAATCAACTATGTCATCAGCTTGTAATTGAAACCGAAACATGTATTTCTTATTGAAAGTATAAGTTGTAAAACTGACATTGCATTTGAACTCTATCCTTGTAAGAACCCAAATCAATCCTAGAATAGGCTGATTTCATTAGACAGTCTTTTAATGTGGGGGATCAGCTGTGTCCCTCCTCACTTTCCCCAGGCAACGCTACAGTGTCCACATATGTGCTGTCCCGAGCAGCAGGCGAGATCAACACAACTTATGACTAATGGCCTTTTACATTCACTCACCTCAGTCAACATCGATTACACTAGCACCGGGCACTCATAGAAAAGTGTAGCTAAAGACAATATTTACTGTCAGGCTATCAGCAAAAGTGCACTAAAGATTAGATACATTGGTTGTGTGCAGTGAGTGAATATATTAGATGTCTTGTTGACACTTGCATCCACTCAAAACTAAAAGGTTGTTAGCTGAAAAGGAAGAGATGGACTACATAAGGGTTTGAATGCAGATCTCATGTTGTGCCAGTGGAGTCTCTGTATGCAAAGCATGTAAGCAAAACAATGCTAATGCCATAGGGAGAAATGGGAGTGAATTCAGGTCATTTTGTCTGTTCTTTAAGTACAACTGGTTTAAGGTGAACTATGTAACTTTTTGTTTGGGGTTCCATCACCTGCTTGTTTCCATGGATTTGTCTCTGCTCTGCCTGGAATGTTCCACTGTATGACATTAAATGTCCTTCCTTAGTTTACTAAATTACAGGTGGTTTTATAGCTTAAAAAATGCCTACAAAAACAGGCATTCTGACTGAGTACGGTTTTCTCCACAGATCTGACTTATAATTTGGTCTGGTTTGGTTTTTCCGTGAAGATAACTGTTTCATAACATACTGTGAAACATTCCAGACAAAGAAAAGCCAGTAATGAATGATAAGATTGTGATATTAAAATCTCAGTGAAGTTTAAAATCTAATATTTCACAGGAAATTATGTTTTAAGTAATTCAAAATATATAAATTGTGAGCCAATTTAAATATAAAGTTGAAAGAAGTCTATGTATCTATGGCAATAATATCTATAAAGGTCTTTGAATGTTGAAAGTGTGACCTCTACAGTAGGAGTACATGAGACCAAATGTATTCACTAAAAGAAAGCATTAAAAAAATTAAACACTGACCCCAAATTAATATATTACTTTTTTCTGTCAAAATATGTTAAATCGTTACCAGTTATGCCATGATAAAACTCCAATCATAACTTGCAACTATTCCCTAAAGTTGATCAAATTTTAGGTACTGTCAACAACATTAATATATATTTACTTTAAAATGAAAACAAACAAACAAAAAACAAACAAAACATCAAAGCAGGTAAGTTCCTCAAGCAAAAGCTGTTACTACCAGCAGTTTTGCCCTGTAGCTTCACCATCACTGAGATATGATTTTTTTCTGCTTTTCTCCCCTGTAAATATACAGAGAAAAAACTCAACATTATTGACATCAAAGTCTCTTGGGAGAATGTGATCGTGCACAGGTACCAAAATATTGAAAGGACAGCTCACTGCTGTTGAAGCTAACCAACTGTGAATGCTATAAATTGAGGGTTTCTGGGTTGTGTGGCAGATTCAAGAATAAAATTATGAAAATGCAATGATTTGTAAGGGAATAATGCAAACATGGGGTCTTTCAAGTGGACTATAATCAGTTTTGATATTTTAGAAGAACCCGAAATTTTCCATAAATTTTTATAATCAAATGTCATATTTAAGAAACGTTCTATTAAACAAGACTGTTTATTTGATATAGATGGATTCAAAAGGCCAACTGTGCCTGAACCTTTAGATATTATTGAATGAATGGTATTTGCTATTGAATATTTGATTGTAATGACTTGTGAGTGTGTCCACTGGAGTTTGAAATGGAAAATAGATGAAAATAAGGTGGTGTGACTAGAATATGTTTGTTCACATTGTTGTGCACTACAGCAGCTGGGCCTGCTTTGTAAAATGAATGCTGTTTCACGCTCATGTATGGTCCGTCATGTGGGGGGGTCACATACAAGTAATTGGCACTTGACAAGATTTGATTTTGGCTTGACCTGAGCAGATTTTGATTTTTATTATTTTGATTTAGATTTTATTATTATTTTGTTATGTGTTATTATGTGTTTGCAGCCATCCCAGCAGCCATATGTACTGTAAGTCTCAAGCAAAGTTTAAACTGTTTACTCTTTAGTTCATAGGCTATTTGTGACCCCACTGTTGCACCCAGGTTTTTAGGGAGAATAAGTACTTATTTCAAATTCTACATTCCACCCAACACTCTCAGTCCTGTTTGCTTCCAAACTGGAAAGGATCTCAATTATTTGTTAACACATTTGCCGTTGCCACAGTACGGTCTAATCAGAGGATTTTTAGCACTCAGTTTTCCTGATCAAATTAAAATCCAAGTGCATCCATATACAATCAACATGAAGAATATGTTGTCTCCATCAAGTTTTGCTCAGTTGCTACTTATCTGTCCTATCTGGTTATTGTTTTAAGTCCTGTCTTCTTTTAAAGCAGCAATGTTTAAACATGCACGATATAGGTTTTCTGGCAACGGCTATGGAGATATTACCTTGGCTGAAATGTTCCTCAGGATATGGCCTTAAATTCATCTCGATATAGAAAATCAGATGATGCCACAAGGCCAAGTTACAGCTTAGATCAATGGAGAGCTGGCCCCCTGTTTTTTCAAGGCAATAAACACCTCATATTGAATACATACAAGATTGAGAGGTAATGCCATACTACAGAACATTCAAGCAAAGACATGGCATTTCCATGGAGAAAAGTAGGTGGCAGACTCAGAAAAGTTACATAGTGATTCTTTAAAGATCCTACATTAGGCAAATTTTACTCTTGTGAGCTTTTAGCCATGTTAGAATGTTTTTAGCTCATCAAAATCAGACCTGGAGTTGTGTTTTGTTCCATTCATTGAGTAATCCTTTATTATTAGTCTCCAAAGCTCAAAATGCTCTGTTCCACCTTGTGACACTATATAGTGATAGTTTTCAAGTTAACGGCTGCCTTTTACCTTTAGTTCAGTATCACCACATGACATCACAAGGTGGAACATGTAGTGTTTTCCATTTGAGAGAAGAACACAGTATAAATATTCAGGTTTTGTGTGTTAAACATGTGTGAATAAAACAAAAACACAACTTCAGGTATGTTTGTGATGAGGAAACAACATAATATATATCAGAAAATAACGTAACATGGGCCCTTTAACTTTAATTAAGGGCACTGTAACTCTGCATCTTTTCCACCTGCCTTTGTCTTTCACAGATGTCAGATCATGGTGAGTGTGATGAAGAAGATGGAGCGAAGAGTGACACAGGTGCTTTGTCCTGAACAAAACACATTATCACGGTATCAGATGTTAACAACACGGCTCTATTAGACCAGACATTTGATATATATACCAGGTAAATACTATTATGTAAGCGAAGGCATATGGGCAGTTAGGTGTTGGACTTATATAAGTGAGGGTCAACCCAAGAGCTTAACTGGAACTGAAGGACTGGATGTATTAATGGCTGTGTTTGGACCAACTTGTTTATTTACAAGTTGTTTATTTCCGTTGTCTGGGATTTTTGACCTATAGCCCCACATGTGCTACGCTGAAGCCGGTGAGGACTAATGACTGGGCAGAAGTCAAACCACTCCCTTCAAGTCTTTCATACTTCACTGCACTTATGGAAAGGAGAGAGAGCATAGGTACCTTTAAGTGAAGTGCAGTCCATTAGTTTCAGAATGATGGAAAATTAAGACCGTTGCCATAGTGATGGACAATTAACAAATATATAGCCTATTATATCTTTTGAGTGGGAAAAATCCTCAGTGTTGTATATAACTGGAAACTGAAATTAATGAATAAGGAGTTTACTTTATTTGATTAAAGTTGATGAATAATGTTAATGTTATACTACTCATTCAGACATGTTTAACTTACAAATCCTGTATATTTAAGATGAGTTCTTTTCTGAAACTGAAAACACTCACTGTGATGCCATGTGGTAATACAGGAAGCGCTCCTCTGTGTATTTAAACTCCATACACCTTTGCTAGAGCCATTTGGACAATTTAAAGGTAAAAGGTAGCTATTAACTTGAAAACTACCTCTTCCTGGCATCACAAGGTGGAAAGGGCATTACAGCCTTGGATATGTAGACAGACTAATAATAAAGGATGACTCAAACGTGTGAATGAAACAAAACACAACTCACAGGATTCAGTTTTGTGTAATATAGGACCTTTAAGTAGTGGTAATGGTATTGTATTAGGCTAAGCACCGATCAATACCGCTATAATGAGTTGTGTAAATGTGAATCATCCAACTTCAGCATTCAAAGATAGTTGTGTAACACCTTTGATATGTCCTTGTCTGCTGTATGTGTCCTTTTGTAGACAGGTGTTACAAAACCTGCCTTGGGCTACTGTTAATCACGGATGTCATGGACTCTTCACGAAGCCCCTGACAATTAAGAATGAGGAGTGTAATGCAAAGGTACACTACAAGGTAAATAAAATTAGTTATTTTATAACACCATTTTGTATTTTCTTCTTGTTAGATAAGCTGAATATGTATGATGTAAAGTATATTAACAAAAAACTTGATGACCAGTAGAGCAGTGGTTCTAAATCTGGTGAATTGATTTCAAAGGGTCTCCAGAGATTATGTGAAAAGTTTGTAAATTTCTAGTGCCTCCGCTCAGTTTCATTTCTCTCCAGCGACTAGGTCAGGAATCAGAATACACTAGAGGGTTTGCAAGAACTTCAGCACAACAGTGAACAAAGCAGTCAAGATGGATGTAGATGAAGCCATACGTTCTGTGTTGGCAACAATTCCTGAGATTGAGGTAGATTGAGGGTATTGCCCTTCTTCCTACTGAATTTGTCGCATTACATACGTCACGACCAAATAGCAGTGAATACCTGCCTACCATCAAGCGAACGAATCCTAATTCTGTGAGGTCAGATGGTTTCCACGAAGTGAAACTGGCTGATGAATCAGGCTAGTAACTTTGTGTGTATAGGCTAAAACTAGACTTGACACCTGACACCATCAAATACAATAGTGAATGCAGATTCACATTTGTTGGCCTAAAAGTAATCTATTTAGTTTTAAGTTCTAAATGATCGAATTAAATAATTTGAGGGTTGCAATGTGAATTTGTATTGTTCGAAAGAGATTAATTTGGTCTCTTTTTACTCTAAATACTGTTTTCTTCTAACAGACCAGTTGACGTTAATATTTACCTTGACATGTTTTGAGTGGTTGTTGAATCAGGTCAGTTGATATTGTTATGGGGGTCAATGCTGAATAAATTGAGAAACACTGGCTTATTTGCTAGGCTAGGACTCACTTGGTCACTGCATCCAACAGATCAGTGTGTGGATGCAAAACAACTTTCTCCAGCTAAACTCTGACAAGACTGAAGTCATAGTGTTTGGTCCACAGAAACAAAGGGACAGTGTCAGCAGTCACCTCCAGTCTCTCTCTCTAAAACCTTCAAATCAGGCAAGAAATCTAAGGGTAATAATGGACTCAGACTTGAACTTTAACAGCCACATCAAATCAATAACATCTGCAGCCTTTTACCATCTAAAAAACATAGCAAAAATCAAAGGTTTACTGTCTAAAGCAGACTTGGAGAAACTTATCCATGCGTTTGTCTCCAGTAGGTTAGACTACTGTAATGGTCTGCTCACTGGTCTCTCCAAACGAGCTGTGAGACGCTGCAGAACATCCAGAACATCCAGAACGCTGCAGCTCGGGTCCTTACTCGAACTAGGAAGTACGAGCACATAAGTCCTGTGCTCAGGTCTCTGCACTGGCTTCCTGTGCCTCAGAGAATAGACTTTAAAGCAGCTCTGCTTGTGTACAAGTCTCTCCACGGCCGAGCACCAAAGTACATCTGTGACATGTTAGTGTCATATGAACCATCTCGCACTCTGAGGAGCTCAGGGACCGGCCTCCTGCTGGTGCCCAGAGTCAGGACTAAACAAGGGGAGTCAGCGTTTCAGGTTCATGCAGCTAAAACCTGGAACAGTCTTCCTGAACATGTGAGACAGACTCTTCTGTGACGCTGTTTAAATCCAGGCTCAAAACATTTCTGTTTAACTGTGCATATGACTGAAAGGTTTTCATTCTGCACTCTTCTCTCCAATTTATGTCTCTCTTTTTTTAATTTTAATCTTCATGATTATTTATGTTTTGATTTGTTTTTATTATGATTTTAATGTATTTCTTATTCTGTAAAGCACTTTGAATTGCTTTGTGTACGAAATTGTGCTATACAAATAAACTTGCCTTGCCTTGCCTTGCCTTGCCTTGCCTTGCCTTGCCTTGCCTTAGAGTAAACAATCCTACAATTAGTTTGCCTGTGATTCAGAATTTCCTCCAATATTTTACGAAGATATGAATCAGGTTTCTGGTGAATCTCCCTGCTATTAAATAGGGATGACTGACAGGTGGATTAGCCAATCAGGGGCATGCATTTTCAGTCTACATCAAATTAATTAATGGAGCAACAGCATTGATGTGTCTTGTGAAAAGTGTAAATGTGAAGAAATCAAAATTGAGACTTTAATTTGTCAAACCAAACTTAACAAATACCATTTAAAAAACTAATTGGCAAAATTATATAACAAATAAATTAAGACTATCAAACTGAACATTATCTCTGGTTTTCAGTGTACTTATCTGTGTTTGCATGGTTGAATGTTTCAGTATCGCTAAGGTTAAAATAACTTCACTCGGGTACACAGGCAAATTCTTTAGTTCTTCAGTTTGCTCATAATAGCTGCATAGCATTTCTGAAAAACAAGATCAAGGCAAAAGAAACACTGACAATTGACTCAGAAGATATCAGATTAAAAATGGGGACATAAACTAGACAAGAATTTCAAAGCTGTGTGTGCAGAACATAAAAGGGACGCAATTGTGATTCCAGACAACTCAAATCAAATAAATGACATAATTTCTCAGTCTTTGGCAGCATTTGAAAGCACTCATCTTCTTCATACACTTGATATACATATTTAATTGCCCGTTACATAAGTGGCTTCAAAGTAGGTGTACGTGATAGGGTCCCTCCCCTAATACCAATGTCACGGGTCTATTTTTAGTGGTGTCCTACAGTTGTTTAGGTTTTACATAACTTCCTGCTCCTCTGATAAAGTAACTAAACACCCACTCACTCTCTGCCTAGGCCATATGGGACTTCAGCTCTGATTAGTTCAATGTAGTGTGAGAAATAAAGGCGCAGACATCATCAGTCAATGGTACACTGTAGAGTCTATACACATAGGCGAACCAAAGGCATACAGAAGATTAGTATAGCTCCAAACAAGACAAAAACAACAAAGTGTGAGACAAGTTGAAAAGTTCAGTGTTATGTTAAAGGTCTTACTTATCTCAATGGAAATAACCAGGAGACACTACCAGGCCATGTTACAGGCAATGTTGGGAAGTAACTGAATCAATATACCAAAAACACGTATTCTGAATGCTAATTTTAAGCACCTCTCCTCTGGTACACTTACGCTTTCATTTGTTGGTATTTCGAATACAATTACTTTTCTAAATTCAAAGGAATACGTGATGGTACTTCATCACACAATTTTGGCTTTGAACAGCACAGTATTATTAAAAAAAACCCAAAAACAAAAAAAAAAAAAAAAACTACAGAAAACAGCTGTTGCAGTGGGTGCATGTGTGATTTTTTTCTTCTTCAATTAGACTTAAATTCATGCATAGCAACAAAAATAGTTGTTGTAATGATATGTCATGTCCTTTACACCGTTACATTGATATAATGCACCTCAATACAAAAGTATTTCAAGTATTCAGAATACAGTACCCTGACTGGACCATATAATGGAACATGTTGCAAAATACATTTTAATTCAGTATTCTGTAACTAAATACACTTTCAAAGTATTAACTGTATTATTGCAACAGGTCAAGGTATTTTTGAACAACAAAACATGTGCAATTCAACTGAATGGATGCAAAATAGGAAATATCCATGATATTATTTTTTATTCTTAAATCTACTCTTTAATCTTTAATTGTTAATTGACAAACCACTAACCACTTACTAATTATTTGGTAATGCATTTTTAACAGCAAATCACAGAGGATGAATTTCAACACTCAACTCACTCTGAATTTGGACCTGAGCAAAATGAAATGTGAACCTAATGTTCTCCTGTGACACATTGTTTCACTTTAATCAATAAAAAAAGAAAAAGTCTGTGCTCAAAGCTTTTAGCTTGACTGTGCTGTGCAATCCCAAAACTAACTTTTCAAACAGCCAATCATTAATATTTCACAGTGGCCTTTATCGACCCCCGAAAGACCCATTTTAAACCTCTCAGTGTGGAGTCTTGAGCTGGATTGTGCAGGTGGGTATATATAGCCAAAGCACTTGTGGAGGAAAATAGGCACAGCAGTTGAGTGAGGGTCGTGGGGGGCGAGCAGGCTCCATGGCTCCGGTCATAGTGAGATTTGGGATGAATAATCTATGTGACATGTCAGACAGGTGTGAGACAAACTGAGGAACAGGGAGGACTACTGACAAGATTTAAACCTTGAAGAAGAAATAAGCATAAATGCAGCCGTGTTGATGAGTGGGGAGGAGTGAATAGTAAACTAAATCACAGTTGAGAAGATGAAGAGAGAGAAAATTCTGCCTGTGTGTCTCAGTCAAAGGTCTCACTGCAGTTTAACAGGATTGATCAGGTAGGGTCAGCAGATCGGTGTCAGGGCAGTTGGAGGAGAGGAAGAACCAAAAATGTCCCTCTTCTGTGTCTTGCCGCATCACAGGAGTGTCTGGGGGAAACCAGGTGAACACAACCGGAAAGGCCTCATTTCGATGGTGATGAAATTCCCTCTAAGTATTTCCCCTGGAAGATCTTGGAAGCCTTTTGCCATATTTGCTGCCACATGTGCTGTAAAAAGCCTGTAACGTAGCTCCTGAGCTAGTCCCTTGCACAGTGTCCATGGATACGAGAAAAACAGCTAATTTCACACAATCCAACAGTCCCTTGTTTATGTCCTTTGAACTGCACATGCTGCCCTTCTTAGTTGGTTAAAGTCTTCTTAGTTGGTTATTAATTAATTTTGACAATCACAATAGAATAAATGCGCTTGAACTATATAAATGATAAGTCAGAAGAACACCACATTTTTACACATTAAGTACTTATTAAAGGAGCACTGTGTAACTTAACTGGTAGAGGGTATCAAACCTGCTTGTCTCATAGAGATGATATTGCTTTGGAATGGTCAGTAGTGTGGCATTAAATGCATCTTCATGGAAACGAACAGTGCTCATTACCAGGCCAAGTTACAAGTCAGATACGTAGAGTAAACCCTGCTCACAGAAAGAATGCATGTAGTGCATTTTTAAAACGATAAGTTTAATGCCATAGAGTAGAACATTCAAGGGGAAAAAATTACAGCTTCATAAAAACAAACAGGTGACAGGTTCTCTTACAGAAATGTTGCATGGTGTATGTTAAACTGTATAATTTCAAAAGGTCAAGGTATGTTTATGATATACTTTACTGCCCCTGGAGGCTTTGTGCTTTGTGACCCATTCATTGCAACCTGGGTCAACCTGCCGGACAGGCAACCACAGTGCAGCGCCTGGGGACTTATTATCCTGTACATTTTTTATTGTATTTAATTTGATACAACAACAGATATTAGGCAGTACAATGCAATAAATTCAATATGTTACAATACAATACAGTGCTTGTAATGCCACAGCAGAGAAAGTGTGAAGTGTGTGTGTGTTTGTGTGAGAGTTTGGGGTTTCAGCATCATCAAATGTAGATGACTATTTTATGTATAGTAGTGCATATAGATTCAACAGTATATTTTTATTATATGTAGGGATATTTTGGAGGGATCGACTCAAAGTTGGGAATAACGTAATGTTAATTATATAGGCCATTAGGAACATACAAACACACAAACACATACACACAAACCTTATACCATTAATAACAGTACGCACAAAATATGCTCATTTTGCTTTACAATCTTTTACAGTTAAGTGCTTGAAACTTCTTGGGTAGTAAATGTCAGGCATGACTAATTTCATATTTCAGCGTGTATTTTAAAATGCTAGAGAACACCTGAGCTGAAGGATGATTGGCACATGTAATATTTTACAGTGAGTACCAGAATAGTGCAGGAAGCAATGGAGAGCTCTTGACTTTTCAGCAGCTGCAATCCAATTAAAGTCCCTGAGCAGCAGATTTGTATTGAGAACTCTGTATTTATGGGCCTCACTAAAGACTGACACAAGTCAATTTCAGCGCCGCACGTTCACCAGGGCAGCCTCGAGTGACTTTGCACTTAAACATCCTCGTTTAATTTATTGAGGAAGAAATGTGCTCTCATGCTATTAGTAGAAGTGCACCTTTAATGTATAATCTATGCATACCAATTTATATAACCTTTTCATTTATATTATTTTATTGTTAATAGGGCTTATTATGTAAATAAGCAGTTACAGGAACACTTTCAGACAGGAGCCACAATGAAGAATGGAACATGTATTTAGTTTCCACAGATCTGACCTGTAACTTGGCCTGGTGGTGTCAGCTGTTTGTCTGCATGGCACTTTATAGATTTATTTCTTTACTGTTGAAATTCCAGACAACGCAATAACATCTCTATGAAGACAAGCACGTGCTGAACCCTCCACTAGAAAAATTTAATAATGCACCTTTAACTTCATTGAGATCTGACTGTGATTGAGAGTACTTGGTCTAGTATTGGGCTAGTTATATAGGTCAGACCAAATGAAAGAACTTCACTGAGGTCACTCATTCTTGTTGTGGTCAAGGACATCCCAGTTCTAGGTCACCACCAATCACACCCATAATCATTCTTGGTGGTTATTGAATAAAAGGACTTTTCTTGGCCTGATTACATTTGACCTCTGTGTTTCTGTGCAAGTTCGTTCTTAAGGTAAGCACTAGTGAGTCATCAGAGTATACACGTTAACCAGGGTCAAAAGCTTCATGTGAGCATTTGGTCAGTATGTTGGTCAGTATGTCTCCAGTGACCCTGAAGTGAGTAGGCAATCCAGTCAAATGCAGAGGGTTGAGAAATGAAAAACCTATGATACTCACACGATTTTCTAAAAAGATTTGATAAATATCTTTTATCTTTATTTAAATTTGTCTGAAATCCATAATATCTTTAGTAGTAGAGGAAACTGGTGCATTTACCTTTACAGACATAGAACATGCAAATTTTCTTGACCTGGCGATTGAACCCCAGACCGTCTTGCTGTGTGATAGCACTAACCACTGCACCACAGATCCACCCAATTGTAATAGAATAGTATGATGTTATTGTCTACTCTAGTACAAGAGTCTAACCCCAGGACTGAACCAGGTCTAAACCAAAAAGATAAACAGGTTCATAAACTTGGAAAATAACAATAATTGAATTGAAAAATTTTATATGCTGATATTTTTGGGAATTTCCCCCCCAATTACAAAACTCTGAGAAGGTAAGATTATGGAAATGTGAAAAAACAATAAATGCTCAGGACAGAAGGATTCCTTTTTATCATTATTTCAAAAATTACAACAAAATTACAACATTTTCCATTTTTATTTTAATCAACTTTTGTTTCAAAATTTTTGAGATATTTTTTTAGATTTTAAACAAAATACCTGTTATTCAAATCTTGCATATCTTCAAAACAACAAAACAAAAGCATTAACGTTTATATGGTCAACCTCAAACTGAACTTATCAAACTATAAAAAAACAACAACCCTGCTCTACCCAAATTAACCTGTGCCCCACAGCTTGAGAATCCCTGCTGTATCATATCTGTAGCAGTGGCTACTTTCTGACCCCATGCAGTTTTAGCCCTGTGAGCTGTTCGGATTTGCCCTTTCCTCCTCTTAGTCAAAAACAAACCACAGCCACAGGTGGTCCATGCGTTTTATCACTCCTGACACGCAGCTCGGCCCCAAGAGCTTAAAGGGACAATTAAAAATTCATTGGGACAATGAAACACGCAGTGTACAGAAGTAGAACGGAAAGCAAAACATACCCGTATACACTGACTTCGGAAGGGCTATGACCTATTGTCCACTGAGACTCATTGCTGTGGGCAATAATGTCAGCGTCTTCCTACTCTGTTTGTGTGTGTAACTGGGTTCAAAAAGATTATATTACAACTATATTGCATCTGTTTAAACTTCTGAGATCTGATATTAGATCACTGCTGATTTATAGAACCATATTATCAACCTTTTATTATATCTCAGTATAATGAAAGGTTTTTGTACCTTTTAAATTTCAGACACATTTTATGATTTCTTTGCACATCAAGAGTGCACTGTTTATCATTTCTAGTAGAGGGTCTGCTACCTGCTTCTCTCTATGGAAATATTCCTTTTTTTGTTTAGAATGTTAAACAGTATAGAGTAAACCAGTAGCATGCAGTGACTTTTATGGCTAGGCAAGCAGACTTGGGGTGGACATAAACATTAGTATAGTTGATAATAATTTAATAACGCCACTTTTTATACATTGCAAATTAGTATATTTATTTTACTCACAGTAATTTCAAGTATACTGAGCCATTTTGGAGTTAACTTAGAGAAGCCTAGACCTACAGTAATATTTGTATATTGGACTGCATTTGACACCCTGTTTGTACAAACGGCTGTTTATGGGCTGTTTGTTTCTCCTCCTTATTTACGCAGCTGAGTTTTCAGTACTTGTTATCTATGTATTTCTTATGCATCTAGAAATCATATGAGTGACATATGACAGGTCTACACATGTGTAATACACTCACTACACAAAATGTACATTCATGAAGATCATGAAGGATTATTTTACAAAGGAAGTAATATCCCACCATAAAGAAGGTTTAACGTGGCAATACAGCTCTGGCAGTGTTGCTCCATACAGGATAGGAAGCGGAGATGACAGTAAATATATCTACTAATTACTGGAAAGGGATATTCACTGAATCACATCTTGTTACAAACTCAACCATCTGGCAAGAATTCAAGTGAACAGTTACTACCAGGTTTTTTAGAACCATTAAGCTGGGACCAATGCATTCTCATGTTGGAGAAATTGTGTGGTGGTCAGTAACCACACTCATATATTTTGGCATTGTCCTAAAATGGATTTGCTCTGCAAAGAAGTTTTTGATGCCCTCAAAATTACTTTTAATCAACATATTCCATTTACCCGTAGCATTATTGGGAGCAATGCCTGCAAGTATCAACAAATGAGATGAAAAATACCTTTTGAACCTATTTACTGCTGCCTTCAAATGTCCATCAAAATGGCTCAAACCAGATCCACCTTCTATTAACATATGGACCCAGAAAGTATGGGCTATATCAAATGGAGCAGATAACATATTCTTTAAGGACTCAAAAACTCACATTTATTAAGCGTTAGAAACTTGTTTTGCCTTTGTTATTACAGTAAGGGTGACATGGGGCTTCTTTTATAACAGTCTCTGATGTATAAAGAGTGAACATTTAATTTAGTCTATTATTACTATTATTTGTCTATAAACTACTATTACCCTGTTGTTTGCTTGCTTTTTTTATTACAAAAAAAATTTTTGTGCATTGATTTAAATCATTGTATTATTGCTGAAAAAGAAACAGGGGAGACAAACAGGTTACAGCAGCACTCTACATTACAATTCAGATCTGTGGAGAATCATCCCTATTTACAGAAGGAATTATTTTATTTTTGACCAATAGAAACACCTGTAATGAATAAATGGCAGATGGACATGTTTATGTCATACCATGGAACATTCCAGGCAAAGCAATAACATCTCCATGGAGACAAATAGGTAGTGGACCTTCCATGAGAAAAGTTGCGTAGTGCACCTTTAAGAAAAAGGTCCTATTTCATGTGTAAAAATAAGCACTGCATGTTTACTTTTGAAGGTGAAAATGTCCATACATATAGGCTATATTAAATAAAACTGTCAAATACAATATAATTGAATTGGTTAGTCTTAATACTGTAATTTTAAGACTTATAATTTAAAATATATATGATAAATGCGCTTTGACATTGGGTGTTGTGCATCCTTTCTAAAGCACATCAGAGCCACAGCGATGTAAATTATTCTGACTAACAAATACCCATCGGGAATTGTTTTTCTTACTTGCAAATAAGTCTTCAGTGATTTTCTTGGTATGCCCGCCTGGTATGTCGAATCCTCAACAGAACAGAGCACCATCCACTGTTCTGATATTACAATACAACAGTGCCATGACGTTAAATTAATAAAATACCTAATACCTAAACTATTTCAAAATGTAATCTTCTTAGACAAGTAGATGTTACTTAATGAGAAAGACATCAAGTACTAGTTTATCCCATCTTTGACATATATGCCTGGCATATGACACTTTGATGTAACATATAAAGTACTTTGCTGGTGTATTCTTCTAAACTAGGATCTCATCAGTTTGCTACAACCCAAAATGTATTTAAACTCAACCCATCTTTGCTTCGACCAAGCCTCTCCCTGAAATGTAATTTATTTCTTTCACTCTCATTTGCCTGTTTTTGCATTTCCTTATGCATCTGAAGCACATCCAGAGTCTGTATGCAGTGGTTCTCTATTATGTCATTTTTATTGTTACTTCACTTGTATTGTTGAGGATAAATACTGGGGGATTGCAAGGTCAAGCAAAAGGAATTACATTTATAACATCAACAACAACACCATGTTCTAAATGATCTCAGTTATTCACAAGGCTTATTTTAGAATGGTTGAGACATTGTACTGTATTATAAAACGTACAATTTTATAGATGTACTATTTACAATGTTAACAAACTAATTCTAAACAATGTATTTCAGTCATGTAGATTAAGTGCTTCATGAGTCTTTGGTGAATACAGGTATATATATACAAACACACTCTTGTGATTCTTTTAAGTTATGAATATTTGAAATGGCTGGGCTGGACATGTATGCACAGGAACTCGTGAAAACTTTTCAGATCTGACCATCTTTCAATGCATTTCCATGTTATACAAGTTTGTTTTGAACTCACTCTCAATGGATGAAGGTTGGGCCTGCGTCAATGGCTAAAACAAACAAAGTGTATGTGCATGTATTCAAAGTAACTCCACAACACTGTCAACTGTCTCCCCAAACACTTTGTGTTTCTGAAGGCTGTAGCTCTAGGAACAACTGAAAGTAGGGTTGCTGTGTTTTATGTGTCATAAATCAATGTACTGTAGTTAACATGAGAGGTTGAGATAAAATACAATGGAGAAAATGAATGTTGATTATTTGGAAGCAGTGACACAGTTTGTGGCTCAAGGTTTCACGTCATTGTCTTTGACGTAAAGGAATTTGTCTATTTTTATGAGTAATTTATGGAGAGAAAAAAATAATCTGCACTTTATAATGATCACACTTAAGTCTAACCTTAATAAAGCATGACAGAGACTCGTAATGAACACATTATTGATAGAGAAATTGCACTGCTGTGCTGTGCCAGCCCTTGTTACCTTGGCCTACATCATCATCATAACATCTTGAGGGTTCATGTCCCTGGGTCCTGTGAGGTACTGATGGTCAATAAACTTCTCCTGCATTAAAACTCCAGCCTCATGCCTCTTCTTTCAACTTTTGTCCTATATTACAATTTATTCTACAGCAATTATGACAAGATAAGATTAGAGTGAGAGATACAGAGAGAGATACTTTATTGATTTGGATGAAAATTAAAGTTTTCTTCAGCAACATTTACACCACGCTTCTCAGTCATGTTTGTGTCTCAATCAAAAGGTCTCTGTGCAGTTTAACAAGAGAACTGGTCAGGTAGGGTCAGCAGATCCTGTGGAAGGGCCAAAGTGTTGCCCCTCTAGGGGCAGGTGAACACAACAGGAAAGGCCTCATTCTTACTCTACTTTGGTGTTTCCATTGGTGATGAAATAGTGTTTCCTCTGGAAAATGTTGGAGTATATCCTTTGGAAGGTCTTCTACCACATTTTCTGCTGCATATGGTGATTAAGAATGAGTCAGGCTTTGTTACTACCAATTTAATATTCTACCCTAACACCGTAATTGATTGGTTACCAAGCCCAAACCATTCTTAATACATTTTTTGTTCATTATGAATTAAGTCTTTGTTCATACTTTAGTAAGGCTAATTAAGGTGCAATTATATGAAGTGCTACCAAAATATTGGCAAAATTAGGCAGCTAGAGCAATGTAAAAATCACATTATTATATATACAGTATGAGCACATAAGAACTGCAGACTTGTCCCTAACCCTGACCCTTGGCTTGATTACTCCAATTCTGCACTAATTTGCTATTACTAGTATTTGTACTTTTTCTATTCTAAACCATGCTGACTGCTTTTTTATAAAACTACATATCACTGGCGCCCCAGCCACCATACTTAGACTGAATTTTAATTGAACATTTATTTCATTACTGCAACAGAGACTCTTGTAAGCAGCCAACTGATTTAACCACTTCCTCTGCTAGTGACTCAGAAGATGTGTTCACACTTGTGCATAAACCACGTCAAACCTGGCACTAAACTAGGATTAAACCTGGACTAGATCAGGACCAAATCAAGTCTTCATCAGGACTAAACTGGACTTACCCTTAGTGAGATGCACAATCACTACAGGCTAATGCTGCCAACTGGTTTCCTCTCTAGATCTGAGCTTCATCGTTTGAATACTAAAGGTGTCAAGTTCAGATCTAAAACATCAGCCCCTCATTGCCATCAAAGGCGTGTGGATAATATTGCTGTCCTTTGTTACTTAATGTGATTTAGGGTTACATAATAAAAGGTGATGCTGTCCCATTGGGATTATAGCAGCAAACCCCAGAGGAGTCAACGATTCTCTCTGAAGAAGCTTCTGAAGTGGTTTCTCGTTGTTGTGTAACTGTGGGAGCAGTTAATATTGCAACAGAGCTGAGTTTATCTCATCGTATTGAGCATGTTCAAAAGTATATTATTAGTAAGTAACTCTTCCTCAATAATTTTCCATAGATTATGTGCATTGATGAAGAGAATGGAAAATTATACTATCACAACACGGTACACTTTCTCTGCCCTAACATTTCTAGTGGAGGGTCCGCCATCTGCTTGTCTCTATGGAAATGTTATTGCTTTGTCTAGAATGTTCAGCAGTATGGATTAAACTTATCTATCACAAGCAGGTTACAACACTACGCTACATTACAGTTCAGATCTGTGGAGAGTCGCCCCTATTCACAGAAGGAATTCATGTATTTTTGAGCAATAGGAACACACGTAATGAATAAATGCTAGATGATATGTTTAATGTCATATTATGGAACATTCCAGGCAAAGCAATAACATTTCAGTGGAGACAGGTAGCGTACCCTCTACCAGAAAAGTTGGTATTCCCACATCCAACCAGTATAATGGATATTTTAATATATTTATGTTTTTATTTTTAAAAGTTTCATTAGGACTATGGGCAGTGTAGTACAGGCAACAACACAAATTACATAAGTAATACAGAAATGGCTTTTACATTTATGTAATTTCAAAATACGACTGGGCGATAAGGTGATAACATTTTAACTGTGATTTTATCCATGAGACAATATGCACATTTGGTTATATTATCAGTGTTATATTATTCAGAGTTTGATGTTAGTGTAGATCCTTAAAGCTTAGAGTGAGTGAAAGATGGAATTAAACAATCACAGTGAAGTTTGAGCTCTCGGGACAACAATTATCTCCAGTTGCAGAAATTACTGCAACTAATGGCAAAGATCCTAACATGAAATACGAACTAATTTAAATAGTGCTCTGGCTCCAAAAAACTCTGATATTATTATTTTGGCATATCAGCCCCATCCTATGACACATACCTTTTGTTAACATATTTTCTTATATTCATTTAATGTCAGAAATAGAGTCACCAATTCACCAACACATTCACCCTTTAGACAGCTATATTATGAAATGAGGACATATACTAGTAGATGGGGTTCTTTTCAAACCACTCTGTATATAACAGTATTCTGCAAGCAGCTGCAGCGTCAACATTGCTTACTCTAGTTGACAGCTAATTCCCTGCAGCCTGTTATCAGCTCTTAACTGTCTGCTGCAGTGACATTTGAAATCCACATATATGAATGTGATACTGCACTGGACTGAAGAAAACAATTTGTTTTTATACTTTCACACTAGTTTGATTTTGCTTAAAGGTTCACTATGTAACTTTCAGCATTTCGTCCAGCATTTGGTTGTGTCCATGAAAATATGCTGGGGAGATCGCTTTGGATGAAATATGCTGCAGTATAAACATTAAACAATAAATCAATACTTTGAAAAAAATTATTCTGCTGTAATTGGTGCACCTCTTCACAAACTGGACCTTTAAATTGGCTTGGTGCTTGTCTCCATGGAAACAGATAAGTTTAATATTATATTGTGAAAAATCTCAGGCAAAGAAACATCTTCATGGTGACAAATCCTCTGAAAGTTACACAGTGCACCTTTAAAATGAAACACGGTGATCCAACTTGAGGTTTATGCTTTTGTTTGTATACAAGCCGACTTAAAATACAATGTATAAAACAGTCAGAAGAGGTCAGTAAAGTAACAATGTTTTTTTTTTTTTTTTTTTTTTGCTTTTTGCTTTAGAAACTTTGCAGCTGTAGCGAGATATTACATTATTGCAAGACAAAGGTTAAATACTGTGGTCTATCTCTGCTCTGCAAACTCTTTAGCATTACATAAACAAATAATTCATATCAAAACACATTTTAGGCAACTTGATCAGGCATCCTTTTTATTGGTCAGCACCCAGATGACTTGATAAAACAATACTATAATAATGTTACAGAAAATAGTAACTCAAACGACACATATTTTTTGCTTCAGTTTATACAATACAGTTCAAGCAATAACAATAATATCAACACATCAACATTACAAAGCCCTGAAGGAGAGTCCTGCACAGTTAAAGGGTCTGAAGAATTGTCAGTTAATCTCAAGTTTTACGATTCATTTGGCCCTTAATCATAAATATACAATTCATTATCCATGTTCCCTAATCGAACAAAATAAACACCATAAATAAGAAAATATGCTAATATGGTACTTGAGGCAGATTGGTAAAACAAAACAAAGAAAAATATCACAAGGTTGTAAAATATGTGAATGGAATTTCAAATTAATGTATTGACAAAAAATGTATGTATTATTAATTTGTTTCTTTCATTGCGAAATGTAGTATTTACTCCTGAGTTGTCTTTGAAGTGAAAATGTGAGGGTGAAACTGAAATATAATGAAACACTAATGCATTTCTATGATCCTGGGGCTCAAACATTGAAATGTATAATCAATATGTTACACACTGCAGATTGCATTGGAAATGATTTGGTCAAATAAAGCTATAAAGCTATTTATCATATGTGGGTTTTGCGTGTATGAGCTAAACCCACATATGACGCAACACAACACAATGCTGAAAATGTGGCTTTGCTATTTCCCACAGTTGTTTCATGTCGCGGGAGCTGAGTCTAATGGCTGTGGCGAAGCCTTCAGAGACTCACACGAGAGATTGCTAATGTGTGTGTCTTTTCTTAAAAAAAATATTTCATAATCTTACATAATGTTCGATGGCAGTAATTGCAGTAAGATTCATTTTTAGTTATTGGATTACTTGTTATTTCTCTGAGCTCACCCACAAGTTCATGCTCTAATTGGATGTGGTTTGTTTGGTCTGGGTTTTGTCTGTGAGACAGAAATCTCTAGTTATAACAACTGGGTGACATTTTGTGGTCAGGTCAAAAATGGGAAAAACAAGAAAAAACGATTCATTTGTTTGTGTATTCTGTGTAATTATAATACGATACAGACTCGAGATGGTGGCGGCATAACATGTGTTTATTTTTTAAAGTTTTATTTTGGATTTGGATGTACATTACTTTGTAATAAACTGATTAATTGTAAAAAAAAAAATTACACTTCATGACAGCTGTAAGGTCTAGAATCTGCCATCTTTAGATGCAGGAGGTAGGGCCCTTTAAAGCTCTTGCTGCAGGGCCCAGTTGCTCTAGATTATGCTGCCTGTGCAAGGACACCCACGGAGAACAAATCACAAATCTGTTTATGAAACTGACCCTTGAAGTTCGGACCAAATGGTGTAGCTACAAAATAGCAGCATTGTGCCTTGGTGGGCTAGCCCCCTCTCCCCACAGTGGGGAACCCACAGGCTTGTATTAAACATGCTCATTGGCGCAGCATGGTTCTCCAAAATCTTAGCTCAGTATCTGAAGAATTTGCTGGTACTGCACCTCCATCATTTGTGCATTGCTCCTGACGTTTATCGCAGTGGCATTGAGGACTGGTTAAGTGAAGAGCACAAGTTTCCCTTCAGGGAGAATGAAAGTGTCGTCAGGCTCAATACCCTGTATTTTACATATCATGATTCAAAATCTGCATGAAACTGTTTTTAACTGTAAACCCTTTTGTCATCCCCTGCATAGAGAGACATACACAAACTGTGATGGTCAGAAGCTTAGCTCATTCATCATTCAACACTGTGGCCACAGAGCCCACTGGCACCACATTTATACGACACATCTATATTTATAATGTACACTGAGAGGCAGAGGTCTTTAAGATTTCTCTCCATGTGGTGGGGACTGTTCTCTTTGAAACAACAAGGTCACCCCCTTCCTGAAGCGGTGGTCCCTCACACTGTAGATGATGACATTACAACAACTGTTTGAAGTTAATATCCAAAAGGCGAAAAATGAAAAGTTGCACCATGTGTATCCCACCACGTTTCCGAGCACAAACACTGCAATTGGCGAGAAAGACGCGGTGAAGGCAAATGTCAAGATACCAATAGTTTTTGCTGCTTTGATATCAGAGAAGGAGGGTCTATGGGGACATCCGCCGCTGGTGCCTCCTGCTGTTTCACTCACACTCCCCTCTGAAAGAAGTTTACGCTTGATAGTGTATCTCCGAATGCTTGTAAAAGACATGATATTGACTGCTAATGTACCACCAAGAAGTGTAAAGTCAAATGCAGGAAATAACAACAAAATATTCGCATCAGGAGGCAAAAGTCCACCATGAAGAAGTGGGGTATAGTTACACATACGACTGCATTCATTGTACTCCATTGTGAAGTTACTACTGAACATTAACGGGGCCATTGCTAGCATGAAACTAGCTGTCCAAGAAAGCAAGATCAATAGCAGTGTCCGTCTCCTGGTCACCAAAGAGTCTTTATGCAGGGGTCTCAGTATGGCAATGCTACGCTCCACAGTCATGAGGAAAATTGTGCTGATAGATACAAAGGTGCATCCGGCAAAAACTGGTCCAATCAGCATGCAGGGCTGCCAGGGACTAACCAGACCGCCCATAGCCGTGGACAGGGCTGGGGAGCTGGAGCTTCCCTGGTACCAGTTTGGGGGGACACTGGTGACCATCAGGGAGACTTCGGTGTAGACGGAGAATGGGACCACCAAAACACCCACCATCATGTCTGCTATAGCCAGAGACACTGCCAAGAAAAACAAGAAAACTGAGGTAAACCATTTTAATATAGGCTACGGTATGTCATGCATGTTTTTCTATTGGAAGTGATAAAAAAAACCCTTTTCACCTCTGTAATGAGACCCCAGGAGGTTTGGGAGTCACGGAGGTCGTATTAATAATTCAAACCAAATGTGACTATTATCTGCTTACACAACACAGTGAAGTTTCATCATTTTAACATAATTCTAGTTATTTTATTCTCATAACAGTGACAAGATAATGAAGCTGTCAACAGTCGTGTTTGTTGTGGCCTCTGCTTTGAATCTCATAAAACAATAATAAAGGTCCTTACCACTAGAAAAAACAGGCTAAACCAAGGGATAGACTCTGAACACTTCACATTTTTATCTTTTTTACTAGCCTTCAGTTGAGTAAATATAGATTTCTCATAACATTAATTAAGCTTTGGGTTTATAAAGCTTTGTAAAAGGAATGTTTTGGTGTTCTTCTTGTATTTATCATTTCCTAATTTTATAGATGACAGACTTGTGAAAAATGTCAAAATTTTTATTCCAGCAAGCATTTTATTGTAGGCCAATACACTTTATTTTAATGGATGAATACCAAACATTGTGAATATGCAACGTGTACAATATTATGCTTTTACACAACACTGAAGGGGTCATTTAAAGGTGCATTGTGTAATTTTTCTGGCGGAGGGTCCGTCAAATGCTTTTTGCCATGCAGATGTTTTACTTTGTCTGGAATGCTTCACAGTATCATATTAAAGCTCTTTATCTTCATGGAGACCAAACCAGAGTAAATTACAGGTCACATCTGTGGAGAGGCAATCCCACTCACAGTTAGAATGCCTATTTTTACCTCCGCCAAGGAGGTTATGTTTTTGCCGGCGTTTGTCTGTTTGTTTGTTTGTTTGTTTGTTTGTTTGTTTGTCTGTTAGCAACATAACTCAAAAAGCTATGGACCGATTTTGATGAAATTTTCAGGATTTGTTGGAAATGTGAAAAGGAAGAACTGATTTCATTTTGGGGGTGATCCGGAAGAAATCCTGGATTCTGGATCACTTTGAAATTTTAGTTAACATTGTGGTAAATGGGGCCAAAAAATTTGTTTCTCAATATCTCAGTTAATTATTGACCAAACCCCATGAAATTTGACTCAGGGATGGACAATGGGATCCTCTTTCATATTCCAAAGGCTGATCCGGATCTGATCCAGAAGACTGATTTTATCGCAATTTATATAAAAAATGGGGGTAGTCCTTGGCGGAGGTCTGCGCTCTCTGAGTGCTTTTCTAGTTCTAAAAGTACTTTTGAGCTATAAAACCACCTGTGATTTTATAAATGCAAGCTAGAGCTGCTTAATGTCATACTTTGGAACGTTTCAGGCAGAGCAATGGCATATCCATGGAAATGATCAGGCAACGAACTCTCAATCAAAAAGTTACATAGTGCACTTTTAAAAGTTATTTTATTGTAGAAATATTTACTGCACATTACCTTTGAGATAGCCCTGTGGCGTCCTGGACTGCCTTGTTTGTACAAAGACCGTTAGAGTGACCACGTTTCCCACCACAATGGCAAAGGCCAGACTGACCATGAAGACCACTGCCAGGGTGCGATTGAGGACCCCACAGCAGCAGAGGGTGCAGAGGGGGGCGGTCCCAAGTGTGGTGGGAGTGGTCAGGTTGAAGGTGGGGTCAGTGGTGAGGGGCAGAGCAGCTGTACTCCCTGTGCTGGTGTTGAAGAGGAGAGCAGTCATGGCCAATCAGAGGAGAGACAGGAAGTCTTCAGTGCACAGGATCTTCTTTTAAACCATGCCATGAGCCTGGAGGTTATTCTGAAGGGACAGAGGTATTGAGATGGATTAATAGAAAAAAGTTAAAAAGCCAGCATTTATTAAGGGTAACTAATGTGTAGATTTGATTTAGTTTTAAAATCATATAAAATAGAAGATGCCAAGTGACATTGTGGGCACAGCTGATCTGGGATAGACTGACAAACAACTGGCTGTCAATGTGTTTACTATGAGCATGCATCTCAAAAAGAATTACCAACCTATGGGTAGCTATATTAGGTAATATATTTCACTTGTAAAAAAAACGGATTGTATTAGAAGTAGTTTTTAATCTACCAGACCATGACTAAAACAGAACAGGATCAAACCTTAAAGATCTGTTTCAGAAAAGCACATTTAGAAAACTCTCTATCTGGATTGGTTCCTTATTTTTAGCAGCGTGGAAATTTCAGAAATGCATCTTCCCTCTTTTGCCACACTATTTAAATGCATAGAAAGAGGGCTCTTGGCTCCTCTTATCTGCTCAGAGCTGTTTTGTTTGGTCCAAACCCAATTTGAAGTAAGAAGTGTTCTGCGCCCTTGAGTTCAAACTAGTTAGCAAAGTTTCTCAGTGCACAAAAACTAGCTTTTGTTTATGCAAAACTTTAATTAATTATAAAAAAAGCAATTCATGTTGTGTGATTTTTATTTTATTTTTTTTTTTTTTTGAGTGACTATATATATATATATATATATATATATATATATATATATATATATATATATATATATATATATATATATATATATATATATATATATAGTATATATAGTATATATATATAGTATATAGTATAGTATAGTGACTTTTTACCATGCGATAAAAAAGAAAGAAATGGGGAGACAGGGAAATGCAATATTGAACCAGAGAGATGCATAGCCCTACAAATACAAGAATTTGCTTGTAAAAAAGAAGAACCAAAAGCAGACTTGTGAGGGATTAGGGCTGGGGGGTAGTACAGATAACTGTAAAGTGGTTTCCAATATGAGCCTCCCAATAATAAAACCTATAAAAGTGCTATTGCACAGGTAATATAAATTTTCATTCCCTTCTCGTAGCCCTTGAGGGAGCCCTTTTGAGTCTCCGCCTGAGTCTACTTTAATCATTGATGCTGCTCACTGAGCTGGACAACAGCGAGAACATTCAGGAAGGAACATTACATGGTGCTCCGCTCTTTGGGGAGGGACAGTCGATAAATCAAAGCTGAGGAACTTCGTGGGAGTTTTTCAGAGAATGATTAAACTTCATATCAGCATTTTTCCATCCGTGTGCATTTGTATTGATTTGCTCTTTGCTTAAATTGTCTGGTGAAACTTAGCGGTGCTGTAACATGAAATGATGGCCTGATTGCTGATTGATAGTATTGTCTCTATGCTTCTTGCACTGAACTACACCGTCTCCTGAAATGGCATCTCGAGTCTATTACTGTGTGGGTGAAACTGTTTGGACGTCATTGCTTTTTATGGAGCTGAACAGGTACCACAACGTCACAGTTACTGTTCACAAGAAATAAAGGAAATCCTTCACATGGGTAACTTCCGGGGAAAGACAACAAGCTGCTTAAATCTGGTCATAAAAGATTTTCAGAGTAAAAAGTATGACAGCTTCATGTCAAGGGTCACATATTTAATATTGAAATATATTTGAAGCAGAGAGACACAAATGGGTGATTGATAAAATCGATCAGTGAAATATTTGCACTTTTCATTCAAAGCCAGCATACCGTTAGTAAGGTTTGACACATTCATTTCAGGCATGTATCACAGTGCAATGTCATAGTGTTGGGGATTTAGTAGTAGACTTTTTTAAAATTGTTGTTTAAACAATTGGGCTAATAGAGCAGGAGGCCACAGTTAGGACACCGCTGCTTTCAGCAATTTATCTGACAGTAAGTTTTGAATGGATTATCAAATGTGTCAGAAAATCTATAGATTTTACGTTGAGATTTTAAGTAAATAAATATGTGATACGTGATATGTGAAATAACTCCTTATATGCCACATTTCTGTTAACATTTAAATTAGTCTAGTCTCAACAGTATTAACCTACACACAGAGGTCAAGATTTTACATTTTGTGTATTGTAACATTGACCAGAAACAGTTTAAAAGTAGAAATAGTCCCCTTGGCTTCCTACTCAAAACAGCAGAAAAGAAAAGCCTTGCCTCTTCACTTCATAGTTAACTTCATTTCACTAGCATTATTTATTTATTTTATTTTTTATATTGTTATTGAACACCATGTGTGGCCAGGAGTCTAAATGTTTTTTCAATATTTGGAACACAGCAACAGAAAACTGAGCAAGCTAATAATGAGACACCTTTACAACATAATTAGAAGCTCAAAAACATACATTTCACATAATACATTTTCTGAGTAACATTGGAGCAGACACGTATAGAGCCATACAAATCCCCATGTTCCTTTAGTGTCCTCTTGAAAACCAGGTATCTGCACATCTGCTGCGCATATCCTCAAAATGACCTTTCCCTGAGCCCTGGCGCATTAACAAAAGGAAGGTATATCTGTGGGGGCTTCACTGCAGAACCTTTACCTTGAGTGGAGATGACAGGCGGATGGCTTCCCTTTGGCGAGTCCTGAGGCGCACAGAGACACACAGCTGTCGGCAGAGGAGCAGTACAGTGGGTTAGAACATCATGCTAATACTGTAGCCCAAACAGAACAATGCAGTGACCCATGTGCTTTGAAGAGACAATAGAGCAATAGAGCATAGAGGCCTGTCACAGTAACACATTTTGAAGTCTGATCCATTGATGAAATAAATACACAACAAAAACTAAAACTTCGCCAAGATAAAATGACATGAATTAACAACATATTATTGATTTGAGTAAATTTCACTTGACAAGTAAAATTATCTATCAATGGAACAAGTCTTTTTGTACTTGACTGAAATAAAAAAAAAAAAAAAAAAACAGCAAGGCTTTGTACTTAAAGGTGCATGGCACAGATTTTCTGCTGAAGGGTTCATCACCTGCTTGTCTTCATGGAGATGTGATTGCGTTGTCTAGAATGCTCCTCAGTCGAGATTAAATTTATCTGTCGTGAGAAAGACAACTATAGGCTACATTAGAGGTCAGATCTGTGGTGATTCAACCCTATTCACAGACAGAATTATTGTATTTTTGAGCAACAGAAACACCCGTAATGAATAGATGCTAGATAAATGTGCTTAATGCCGTACCGACCACTCCATAGAGAGAAGAAGGTGATGGACCCTCAACCAGAAAAGTTGCAACTGGTAGCAAGTTGTTGTTAAATAATGTGAAACACAATTGGATCTGAAGTTCTGAAATGTGATAACAAACTCATCATGATGAATACTTGTTATAGGAATACGGTATATGAAATTGAGTCAACAATCTTCATATTTTTAAAATGGGAAGATGGGAAAATAGAGCACAGCCCCTTTAAATAAAACAATGCCACAGAACAATACTGTTGTTACAGTCCCTGGACCTATTAGAATAATGAGAGGCTCTTTTGTTGTTAATTAAACTTGAGAAATGTTTTAGCATGTCTGCATGACTGATTAGCAGCATATGAGAGTTTTGTCACTGCAAACAACACAACACATTCATAGCAAAGTCATCATCTAGTCATATGTAATCAATGAAGGACTAAAACTGTGTAAGAAACCAGCATTGTGAATCATTTAAGTCGTGACAAAGACTGATGAAGAACGTCATAACATTTGCATGCGTTGGTTTGTTGTGTGGTTGTTACAGTTACAACCACAAGGGGCCAGTAATATAACACATGTACTTTCTCAACGGGTAAAGCTTCGAAGGAGACTATCATTTATTTGCTGTTAAATGTGGCTTAAGAGTAAAAAAGAAATATTTGTTTTTCTCAGCTCTTGAATGATAATTCTCTGGTAGTAGAGCATCCTTGGCCTTTAGGAAGTGTGTGAATAGTTATGAGCAAACCACTTTGGGGCAGGTCATGACACATAATGTTTTCCAGTTTGTTTTTGTCCTGGGGTTTCTTATGACCCTCTGAAACCTTCTCCCAAAGATACTGTTGATAATCACAGCTTAATCAAGCACATGGCTCTGTGATTGTGAGGCTTGACAAAACTCCCTGATTATTATAGTTTCCTTGTTCTGTTTTAGCTCCTGAACGCTGCCCTCTGATGGTGTAAACAGGGAGTTGTGTTTAGTAGAGTTAAGTTCAGCGTATCCACAGTGACATGTGTCCCTGAGTGACAGATCAGCTCATGTGGGGCCGGGCCCCTGGCCCCTCTGTGCACCAGGCTCTGTGCACAAATAATGACCCGCTGCAGGCAGCTGCCACTGCACATGAGCTACATGCTCCCCCTACACATGACCATGTGGCTGAGGGACGATATGAGCCAGACCAGAACATAAAACGAGAATATTTTAACAAATAAAACATTTTAATGCACTGTGTCAATTTGCCCCATGAAATAATTTGATACATTTTAAATGGACATGAAGGATGCACAACAGGTATCCTCATTTTCTTGTATATCTCTTTATATTTAGGGGAAAGGGAAAACCCCTATTGTATTGTAATGTAAATTTAATCTCAGCAAAATGTTGAGCATATAGTATAACATCTCCACAAAATACCCATAACCTAATATTTGCACACTTAGTTTTCTGCCTTTCTCTCACTGTCACTAGCACAAAATGATTTTTAGGAGTGACTAATAGTATCCACTTATCTTTTACTTTATCAGATCAGCTGAAGTGAAACAGCTTAATACAGCATCTGTATTTTCCATTGCATCAACAGCTGTTCAGCTGCTGTGCCTTATCTATAGTATATATGTACAGTATAGTATTGAGATAGAAACTTTCTTTTCTTGAAAAAAAGATGGATGATAATTATCATGAACATTATTTATTATACCACATAAACGGAATACATGAGCAAATTTAACCAAAACAAGTGTCTTACCAGCTTTGGGACTTGCTTGAACCATCTTGGGTGAGTGATATCCAAAGTTGAAGTTTAATCCAATTAGGGATCCCTGGGCAACCCCCTGGCTCTGTCCCTCCACATGTGTCCCTGTCCTCTGGTCTGTCTGAGCATGTCCAGGTTCACAGCAGCACAGAGCCACAGTGAGTCAGTGGACAGCTCCTCTGCTCTCTGCCTCCGGTACGTGATGCTGTCCCCTCCCCTGCTTCACACACGCACTCACTTCTCTTGAAGCTTCAAGGTAAAGTCTACAGCGCCAATTCTTTTCTTTTTCTTTTTTTTTTCTACTCCCACGTTCATTTTCAGAGCCATCCCTCCTCTCTTCCTCTCTCCATCACTCTCATCCTCTCTCTCTCTCTCCATCTCTCTTGGCTATAATCCCATCCCCTTGTTCTTTCACCCATTCAGACATTTCACACACTCCCCGCTCCTCTTCCTCCATCTCGACTGGTTTCTATAGCCTTTTTACATTCAAAGCCTCATTTTGTGCATTTGTGTTATCCTTAATCCATTACTCTTTTGATCTATTCTTCATGTAAGGATGAATGTTCATGAACACAGAAAATCAAAAATCAAGCTATGTAAAAAGAAAGATGGGAAAAAATATATATAATAATAATAATAATAATAATAATAATAATAATAATAATAATAATAATAATTCAATGTATTTATATAGAGCAGAACATATTTTAAAATAATTATACAGTTCTAAAGAAATAATACCGGAAAAATGAAAACAGTTAAACATTAAAAGCTATTCTAAATATCCTAATCCAAAATTCTAAATGGCACATACCAAATCAAAAAAATATTGTGATAAAGTGTCTTGCTCAAGTACTCATAAGTATACAGTGCTGGGGATCAAAAACTGCTGCCGTTAATCTGAGTCAGGGCAACAAAAGGCTGCGACAGAACAGTGGTGCATTAATAATATTTTAAAATGATATCAGAGTAAACTTTTTTGTTTTGTTTTTGTTGGAGATCACATTTTTACACTTGATAGTCCTCATTGCTGTATCTGGAGTCAGCACTTTACCCAAGAACCAAAATGACTGTGTGGCTCCAAAAAGATTTGATCCTGTGTTATGACCTTCTCATTGAAAGCCAGACACAGACAAGACAGACAGATAGATGGATTTATTATTGATCCTGAAGGAAATTCAAGTTTAGCTTCCGCAGCCTTTACAGTGTGCTTTTCTTTTGCCTTTGTGTGTGGGTCTGAGTGCAGATTAATGTAAGGACTGGTCAGACAATGCTACAACTATCACCTTGTTTTATTAGTGTTGCATCAAAGACTGTACAAAGAAGTGGACTAAGGGAGAGCATTGGGCTCCACTCAAACGAAGCTCACGAGGCTAGCAGTTATAGGAGCAAATTTTGAGAGGAGTTTCATATTAGGAACAGGAATTTTATAGCAAAATAAAATCACTGAGATCATGTAGAGCAGATTTACATGAACATTTTAAGATCAAAGTGATAAGGCTCACTGCAGCAGTTACAGAGAGAGGGGTGATCATTTTTAAGTGTTAAGTCAGTTGGAGTCGGAGTCAAGGAGTCGGAAGCGCCTCCACATTTACTTCCTATTTCGAACGTGGCTTCGCAGATTAGCTATATATCTTCATTTATATATACAATTTATGTGTTGGATCCAGTGAGTCTTAAAGGAGCTGTACCATTGTCTTCATGTAATAACTTTTCCTCAATATTGACCTTAATCCAGAAGTTGTCACTGCGATGCCATTATCATTCCAGTTGTGTGATTGGTGGTGAACATTATATTTCAATCTATAATATTTAAGCAGGAGTGACAGAATAAGGTGGGTGTTATAAAAGCAGCTGAGACCGCTGTGTGTGGTCTTTATCTATTATAAAACCCTTTAATTGTCCACAAACCAGAAAGTAAGGCTGGCATGTTCTAGCCTGATTCATAAGCCAGTTTCACTTCGTGGAAACCGACATACTGTCTAGTGTATTCTGATTCCTGACCTAGTCGCTGGACAGAAATGAAACTGAGCAGAGGCACTAGGTGGCGCCAGCCTGGCTAGGTACATGCTGTTTGCATGCTCGTTATTGTTAGCACTACCATTCACCTCTGAAAGTTGAAAACACGCTCATAAACTCATTGCAAGTAATAATTAGCATGCAGTAATGTGTAAGTGAGGGATAAGCTCAGACTGCATTAGAGTGTATATGTGTTTATTACATCATTTTAAAAAATCACTGTACTGCCATAAGAAGGCTGAAAATACAAATGAAAAAGAAAAAGGTCCAACAAAAATGGCTTACGGTGGTCATTTCAAGGAAGCAGAAACAGGTTTAAAAAATTGAATTCTCCAAAAGTACAGAACGTAATCTGTCCACCTCCACTGCCAATGCCGTTTTCAGACCCTTTAATTATGGCATCCAATGTCAAAAAATATCTTAACCCTTCACATTTTCCAGGCTACACTTGAACATTATTCTCTGACTGTCAAGTAAAAGCAAACGTGCACTGGTATACAAAGGGCAAAAAAAAAAGTCTTTCAAAAATGTCTGGGTAAAGCCCCATCTGAATTATTTATTTAATGGTCTGAGGGCAGAAGATTCTGATGTGAAACTGCAGGAGTCACATATAAAACATGTACAGTGCATCAATTCAACAGGAGAAACATGCTTGAATATTAACACCTTGCTGCAAAAATGTAAATCAGTTGAGGATACAACATGATCCAGTAGCTTAATGTACATTTCTTTATATTATGTATTAAAATATAACATCATCATTTTAGAATGTTGCTTGCAAACCACAATATTCATTATGGATCTGTTCCTGTTCGAAACTTCAGAACTCAGAACGCCCTGCTTCATTTCCCCCATAGCAAGCAGTAGATAAAATAACAGGGGGAAGAGGCAGGAGGTAAGAGACACTGGGAAATTAGAAAAAAGCCCATTCCTATATATTTAAATGAATTATTTAAACGTGAACTGCAGTATACAGTAAAATAAAATAAATAGTCCTTATTCCATACAGAACAACACTGTTTGGTAGACTCTCTGCTCTTTATAGAATAGAATAGTCTTTCACAATAGCAGACTTTGTAGTTTCTGCAGTAAAGCAACAAAGCAGCCTTGACTTTAAAGGAGGTGATGTGACCCCATTCCATTTCAAAAAACACCCTGGTCTATTGCTTTAGTACTGCCCGTCTGACCCTCTGTCCTTTAAACGTGCAGCCCTTTGATCCCAGGTCATGTACAGTCATGTGAGGGGTCCCATGGGATGAGAGAGGGGCAAGAACAGACCCCCACACCCCATCCACAATCATTTGTACAACAGCAGACATGTCATTGGAAGTGATTTGCTTTTGTTTAATAAAATCTCTTTGACACAAGCAGAAATCCACTGAACATGTGCATTCAAATTAAAGCTTATGCCCTCGCCGTATCTCAAAGCACTGATGAGGGGGGCCGATAAGAACTACACAGCAAGCTGCGTTATGTAAGTCTTCCAAAGGGCTTTGGGGAACAAGTCAATTTACTATAAAATATACAAGTTGTGTTGAATTGTCAAACCCAGGCACATATCTGTACGGATTTTGCAGTTCCTCGGTTCACAACGCCCTGGGTGGCTTTGACATGCTTGGCTAAACAGTTTTATACCTGACTTGACAAACTAAATTTCATCACCTCTGTAAAAGAGTCAGAATATGAATAATGAAATACACGGGAGGTGACTCTGCTCCCCTGAGGCACAGTGCTGTCATGCATCTATATCAATACAAGGATGGAGGTTTTGATTCAACTTTACACTTAAAACTAATCAGTGCAAACTTTAACTAGGGCATTACAGTTTTCCTCTTAAACGGCAGAGGGCCCTTGGACTTTTTCTTAATTTATTCCTATTTTACCATCCGATGAAAGGGATCACACTTCTGGGCATGTAAAACATAAAAGAAGTTGTGAGCCATAAATTTTCAGTCAAAACATTCTGGGAAGAATTAGAATCAGTTTGTACCAACCCTACAAATAAAAAAATAAATATAAAACAACAACAACAACAACAACAAAAAACAGGCTTTTTATATGAATTCTGCCTTTACTTAAAAAAAAAAAAAATCTAATTACAAGTCCCTACATTTACTTTTATTGTCAAGACCATACAAATAATCAATCTACTGTCCATCCCTCCAGGCACCAGCTGTACCAATCTTTATATTTAACAAAATCAAAGTAGGCTGGATTTGAAGGTTTCCCTCTGAGCATAACTTGTTCCCAGTTATAATGGAAGTTGATCAGACAGCAGAGCCCAAAAAGGTCTGTTTCACAAAAAGCCCATCCATTTGTTTCCACTCCAAAGGGTTTCAGTTTGAATTAGGGGTCATTTTAATCAGGCGTTGTAGGAAAAAATAGGCCTTCTTGATAAGGGGTTAAAAAAACACACACTCAAAAACCAACAACTTTAACAGACTCCTTGTGGCTGGATTTTGTACGCTGTTTTGGCCATATGTTGCAATCTCAAACTCTTAAAGACACGAGTTGTTTGTACCTCTTCTAAACTATTTAACCATCTTACAACAAAATAAAATACTTTCTAAAGTGAAAGACAGTGACAGTGCCCTGCTCTACTCCTAAAATATCACATTTGTTCATTTTCAGAATTTTTTCTTCCATAGCTCCGTAGCAACGACAGCCTGGTAATTAGTGCTGATGTTGTCCGCGTACTTTCTGTATTAGTTTCTTAGTTTCTTTTAGGACACATGGCCATGTTGTGTTCCATTATAACAGATTTATTAAACTGATGTCAGCCAATGGACAGAAACATGGCACTGAATAAATCACTGACCATAGCAACCTCTTCAATCAACGGACATGTTCCTCTCCCTCTGTATGAAGGCTTTTTATTGGCCCCGTTAGTCAAAACTTATTTAAGCCACTATCTCAGTGTAACAAACAGGCTGGTTTGTTACCCCAAACCACACTTAGCACCTTCACCCTTCACTAGAGCACTTTAAAACACTGCACTTTCCTAGCACACAGCACTTTTAACATATTTGCACATCACAAAATAAATTGCACACAATTGGTTTAAAAAAATATTTATTGGCTTTCCTTTAACCATTTTTTATTCCTGAGGCACAGCACTTTAATTAGGAAGTTGCTTGTCCCTGGAGGAAAAGGGAGACAATAACAAATTACATTTTAAATTGACTTTGTGCAGTAAATATGGTGCAATATCTGTTTTAGAATGTTTTAAGTGTTGATGTGTTTAGTGTATTTTATTGTGTTTTAATGAATGGTGGATCTGCTTTTACTTACCTCCCCTTTTTATCTTCTGTCCAGGTGTGAAAAGAGTTCCCTGGAAACGAGCTCCCTCTTTTATGGTTCCGGGCTGGACCACGTGTAACATTTTGTACAGGGGTTTTAGGTTAGGTGTTTTATTGGTTTATGGGTTTTAACATTTAATTGGTGTAATGGTTTTAGGGTTTTATGTATATAGTTGGTGGTTTTAATAGTTATCTGGGTTTTGGGTTGTTTTATGGAGGTTTAGGTTTTGATTTTACGCTAATGATAATTTTAACCATCCCTGTTTTAGCATAGTGGTTTTAACCAATCAGTAGGACTGGCGTAAAAGGCACCTTCAAGATCAGTGTTCGGCTGCTGGAGAGGAAACTGCTGCCTGCCTCCATTTTGCACCCTGCACTTTTTGCACTTGCACTTTTGTAATAATTGAAGAAACAAAAGTAAACTGTGGACCACAACTACCTGTCTGTGTCTGGATTTGTTTTTTTACCTTGCTCACTGAACCCCAAGCCGCTCACGGTCAACCTACGTTACACTTAGCTTAACCTAATGAACTGAGTAACATTAAGTGAAATTCCCTTGTATTTATGTCTGATCCTTCACACCTGAACATGAGCAGTTATGAGACCTTTGACTGAGGCACAAAGGCGACTGAGAAGCACAGTGCAAATATTGCTGTAGCAAAACTTGAATTTCCCTCAGGATCAATAAAGTATCTCTTGTTCTATTAACATGAAATTGAAAGGAGACGAACTGATGCAGCAAAGACTATGTAAACAACTGAAAGCATTATTTCATTTTTTTCTTCTGTATTTTCCTTGATAATACATGCACAGGGGCAGATCAGAGAGAAAGCAGATTACTCACATCAGATTTTGCTGTTGACATGACATTTCAAAACCTCACAACTCCAGACATCAGCTAAATCAAATTGTTGGTAACGTAGCCACTGTGATGTTTCAGTTCATCTTCTCTTTGACATATTTGTCTCGTGGTAATGCGTTTCTTTTTTCAGCAAGAGCAAAATGATATGGTAAAAAACCACTACATCAGTGCAAAGCCTTGAATAACATCTTCCTTGTGATTATGAAGACAGTAGGGCCTTAAAGTGATTCAGACAGCTCCCTTTTGTATGAAGCCAACTATTGTCATTTTAGACAAAGGCTCATAGAACAATGTATCATCCTGTCGGCCGAATGGTACAACAGCTGTCAGATGGTCACTTTTAAAAGTTAAAGAACACATATTGTGCGTATGTCTGCTGTATAGTTATAATCTAAGACACCCGTGGACCATTGTGTTATAATTTGAACTTTTTAAACAGCAATAATCATAGCTTAATAAGAGACAAGTTCTGCATTAGAAAACTGCAAAGACTAATGGGAGCTGAAGTTACCATAAATGTCAAATGACACAGAAAATGCACACCAAAGTTCTTGTAGAGGTGCAAATACAAGGGACAGCAGCTCATTTTGAAGATTTCAACCATCCTAAAAAAAACCTGCTCCCTTGAGGTGGGTGCCTGGAAATGCTCCAGTCAAACAGAGAGCACTTATGGATTCACCAACTTAAGACTCCTCATGGACTTAATGTGGACTTTGACCTAAGATGCTTTTTGTGATATGATCAAACTATGTTTTTGTGAATGCTTTTATGTAAGGATCTAAATGTTTTTTCTTGTTTTAGAGTGGGCTGATCTCACTGAGTGACCTCACTTTGGAACCTCCCTTTCATTGGTGGGAGACAGGAGCACCTGGACTGGCATCCATATTGTAAACTGTGGTCTAAAGTAAGAAAAAGGATCTGATGAAGGCTTTTTGCTGAAACTTTGTAGCCGAAATAGGCTGAAGCAAAGCTGTTAATAATAATTGTCATTAAGTTAAAAAACAAGGCTACTCTTTAAATGAAGCAATTAAAATGCATAATACACAAACAGCCAGGCCTGTACCCCAGGCCTGGCTGTTTGTGTACATTTAGATGGTGAACAACAACAGCTCAAGAACAGTGCCCTGTAGATGTTGAACACTTGTTGTGGATTCTTTCACACTGGACAAAGTCACTAAAACTTTATCTTGTGTAGTGCACTGTGAGACAGATTGCCATTGCTCAGCTTCCTAAGCACAGAGAGATTGACCAGGTCAATTTGTCTAGTCCAAGAACACAGGTCAGGGGGTCAGGGCAGGTGTGATTTGTATAGGTCAGTCATTACAAAAGTGACCTACATACAGCTCTCAAATCAAGGGAGCACACTGAGAATTTGAATCTACATGCTAATGGCTGCAATTATAGGCTATTTTTACTGAAAAAGAGTCACTTCTGCAAATGTATTCCTCTATAGGTGATATGACAGCCTTTAAGATAAAAAAAGACAGAACAGAAGCACTCATCTGAGTTATTTCTATAATTTATCTGAAATATATGGTTTTATTATGTAGAGCAGACAAATAGATCTGGAATTAAGCTTTAAACTTTTGTAGTTTTTGAAGTAGTTTTGAGAGATGTTTCCGATAGTCTAAGACTTTTCCCCTCCTTTCCTCTTGAAGTCTCCCTCTAGTTTTTATGCTCAAGCTCATCTTTTTGAAGTGGCACTCTAACCACCTGACAATGGAAGCAGAGAAACTTCAGTGTCTTGCCCAAGGACACAACACCAATGTACCCTGGTGATAGCAAGGAATTTTCCAGCTTATAGGTTAGCGAATGCGTTGGTGTCTAAATGGTGCTCAGGACAGTAAAATGCACACACCAAACTGACTGACAGAGAGAGAGCTTTGCAATTGAAATCCAGATGGAGGTCTTCTTATGTTGACAGAGCTTTCAAAATCTAATTAAGACCAAAAAAAAACAAAAAAAAAGAGGCTATACATGTGAGTTTTGGACCTTTGTATTGTTGCACATTTTTATAACAAAACTTCTTTTCAGTAAAGCATGAACATAGTTTTTGTTTCAATAAAAATCAAAGACTGTGACAATGTGCATCAAAGAAATGATGCAACTTCAGTAAAACTCCCCAGACATCCTTTTTATTATCTTCAGTAGGACAAGGCAGACTTCAGTGAGTTTGGATCAAAAAAAAAAAAAAAAAAAAAAACATGTGATGGCTGTATTGACAATTCTTTCATGCAGCAGCATTGGAGTGAGACATTATAATTCAATACCATTTTACAGGGAACCACCGGTTGCTGTTTTCATAAAACTTTTGTTCCAGTCACCATAGTGAGATTTGGGCCTAAACAACAAAGAATTTCAGTGGGTGATAGAAAACAATGAAAGCATGAGGTGATCTCACTCAGTCCCTCATTTGTTCAGCTCAAAATGCACAAGAGGCTGGGACCAGGTGCAAAGCTTTTTTCGGGTAGATTTGGCAAAGTCAGCATGATTTAAATCTTCTGTTTTATTTTTGCTCTTTTGGACTCATGACCCCTGCTCATTTTTGCTTAGAATCAAAAGCATTTTCTCTACTCTGGCCAGGCTGATATGAGTTAAGGACCTATTATTTTTGTGGGCTACCTGGTTTCTCATCCACATATTTCTGTAAATATTCTCTGTACTGATAATGTATATTTGTTTATCAGACTCATGCCTGGTTTACACAAAGTTGAGTAGAGTGTGATGGATATCCTCTACAAACAGAACTAATCCTGATTTCAGTTTTTCAGGGGTAGAGTAAAAATTATTAAAGTTGTGACTCATTTCCTCTGTTTGTTCAGGTGTAAAATCCTTAGTATATAATGATATTTCATCCCATGTTGATGCATGTGACATGGGTGACTGTATTAAATCCGACAGCACACTGAATTACTATAGGCTGGAAAATGGGACAGGAGCAATCTCTCTTCATAGCAAAAAGGGCCTGGTGTGTTTGTATGGCTTCATCTTCGGGTGTTTGTACAAAAGGCAGAATCCTGCAGCTAACGTAGTCAAGATGACCTTGTGATCTGGAGATGGGTCCCTGGGTGCTGCACTGCACTCACCCACAAGTTGTCCATTGGGCATTGATGGGGTCAAATGGACAAAAGGAAGAGGGGAAATTTCCACACAGGAACAAGAAAATCTTGACTCCCTCGAACAAATTATTCTGTTTTCTCCCCTATTATTTTTGTGGCATCTTCATTTAAGTTGTGACTAAATATTGCAAATAAAAAAAACTGTACAGGAAAAAAAAAACAACAACAAAAAAACAGCTTGCATAGACTGTGGTGTGCCCTCTATTTACTGTTTAGAGGTGATAACAAAGGCACACTGAGATAATTAAGCATCACCGGAGACCATTGCACACTGCATTAAGGCTCTCGCAGGGAGCTGATCAGTGTGGCATAATTAGTTTTACAAAAGCTCAAAGAAAGTGTGGAGGATATGCGGTGCAAAGTGCCTGTATCAAGTATAAATTATATTGGGCAAAATGGACATTTCCTCTTTCCTCTTGGTGTTATGAGCTATGAGTGAGTATGAGAAATTCAATACATCAAAGTCAAATTAAATGGATTGTTAATTCAATACTTTTTATATTTTATGTGGAAATGTTAAACTTGCTGGAATATTGGAAATTTGGTACCTCACAATAGCATAGCATAGTATATTATTTAAGAATCTACTAATTCCTGATAAAGACACAGATTAACACCAAAACATTTTTCTTTGAACCCCAATTTTCAAATGTTGACTTGAATGAGCAATGAGAGTTCCATTCACACCAATGTGTAAATGTTTGTGTATTTTGCTTGTAAATCTGTGTGTTGTTGTGCCTTATGTGGACCCAGTAAGAATAGGTGTTGTGGTGGTGAAGTACAATGAAAAAAGCACAGAAGTAATTCAGTTCTATCAACTGGACAAATGTTTTTTTTTTGATGGAGTAGTCCAGTTGACAGAATCTCCTGTGCTATGGATCCTATGTGAACAACTGAGGAATTTCATGAATAAAATGATGAAAAAATAGAATTGCTGAGTTTCAGATGACAGCACAACATTCTTTTGGCCAAAATGTTTAATACAGATGGGGGCAGCTAAAATGGATATTGTTAAAATGCTGATTTTGGTTGTCTTGCTCCCACCTGGGAGTATGACATTGTTACATTATAGAATCTAAAAATCACCTGTACCACCTCAATGTGTTTAAGCACATATAAACATTTAGGTAGTGTAAGAAATCTAATAAATTTACAAATGATAGACTTAAGCATATCAGATTAACGTTCATGGCCATAACTTTTACTGCATTTGGAAAGCTGATTCTGCCATTTCAATGACCTTTCATAAAAACAAAGCCAAAAACTCTTGGCTTTACTCTTTTGGATTTATCACAGCAAATAATGTGCTTGTTTGTGGAGTATATCACATTTCCCAATTAAAAGCTGCACTTCATCCAGAACAATACGCAATAGTATGACTAGTTGTTACATTGAATACCTATATTACCATAAAGTGCAGTCCACAAGAGCGAGAAGTGATTACCATATGCAGTAAGCCTATAATGAAGATTCTTATGTAATTAAGTAGTGACTAGAAGAGGTTTAGGAGCGCAGTAGAGAATAATCAACTGCATATTGAATGTAGAAGTGAGAACCACTGAGATACTTGAGGTCTATGTAACAGGTGATGACATAATCTACCCTGCACATGTATGTTATGATGTTGTTTCCTCATCAAAAACATACCTGGAGTTTTGCTTTGATTCATTTATGCATTTAACACACAAGCCCTGCATATTTAGGCTGAGTTCTTCTCTCAAACAGAAAAGAGTCTGTTCTCCCTTGTGATGTCATCTGATGCTACAGAAAGTGCTCCACTGTGTTTTTAAGCCCCAAACACCTTCACTAGAATCATTTAGATAATATCAGCTCTGGAATTGCCAATACTGAACAAAAGGTAAAACGTAGATGCTAATTTGAAACCTACAGCTTCATGACATCACAAGGTGGAACAAGGTGGAGCATTCTGAGTTTTGGAGATGTAGACAGACTAATAATAAAGTATTACTCAAACATGTGTGAATGAAACAAAACACAACTCCAGCTATGTTATATATATATATGTTTTATGTATATTATGAGGTAACAACATTCTAACATGGTTAAACGCTCACAAAATATAGGACCCTTAAATTATAAACAAAATTATATTATACTGAAAGTCATTTCAAGCATTTTGAGATGAATTTGGTTCACCTTTGCAATAAATGTGATGTTAATTAGTACCTGAAACAGTTGGAATTAGGAGCTACTATCTGACATTTTTGTAAAAAAAAAATAGGTATGGTTGGTATAGGTTGATAGAATCTGGTTCCTGTACACTTACCAAGATTTTGTAGAGTTTGGTAAATTCTTTAGATTTATATGAGCCAAAATGGATTTTCCAATTCAGTTGAGCTCTATGGCTAAAACTTTAAACATTATGATCTCAGAACACATAATCTTACATAAGGGGACAATCTCTTTGGCTTTTTTGACCGGTCATTCTGACCAACAGTCAGAGAGCCCAGTTTGCTGGAGTTTAGATCTTTGGTGATAAAATACTCACTAAACTGCTCCAACAAAAATATGAAATAATTGTGTACCTTTCACCTCATTTTGACTTTGAATGTTCAGCTGTACTTTAACAGGACTGGGGGGATCAGTTCAAATTTAAAAGCAATTAGTTTGACTGAAGTGAAGGGTGCCCATGTTTCATTTGGCCAGGTCAGGATGAAAAGGTCAAGATCGCTAGACTGAATACAAACACTCCTCACAGCATCTGTCCTTTGTCATTTAACCCAAGAAATAAAAATAAATAAAATATACTGTCACTGCTGTAGGTTTATGCAAAACAATCAAGCTGGGTGGAAAGATCAAACTTTACTATATCAGCAACAGAACAGATGGATATTTAACAGTATTCCTCTGAACAAATTTTTCTGAATATTTTTCTATAATATTTACTTATCAATTCTAGATGCTCTAGGTAGTTTGATTTTATTATAAAAAAAAGTTACATACTGTACCGTTAAGGACCCAAAATGTACTCAGATTTTAAGCCATTTTATAGTGTTAATATACGTCTCCAAATGGGCAATTACAAGGCTGAAATTATCCAAATGATTTTTGTTTAGTTGTATGGAGTTTAAAAACACAGTGGAACAATTCCTGTATTACCACATGACATCAAAATATGTAACAACAATATGAATGTTTTCTGTTTGAGAGACGAACTCAGCCTAAATATGCAGGCTTTGTGTTTTAAACATGTGAATGAAACAAAACAACTCCAGGTATGTTTTTGATGAGGGAACAGCATAGATCAGAAAATAGTGAAATACAGGACCTTTAAGATGAAAGGATCTTTATGGTTCAACACATCTAAATGTAATTCCAATTCATTCTACACACTGATTTTAATTATGAATAAATTTTCCTTTTCTCTCTGGCATCTGAATGGTTTAACAGCTCAATTTAAGAGTCTTTGTTCTACACTTTACACTGGATTTAGCATGTCTGATGTATGAGTGGAGAGAGGATTTACTGTTCATCACCATCACTGTACAGGCACCTACATAATTAGCTGGTCTCTGGAGTCAATTTGTCACATGCCCGACATCAAAGACAACCACTCAACTCTGTTTCATGTTAAAGCCAGAGGAGGCGGTTCTGCACTGAAATATGGCATTTAGTTTCCAGCAGGGTTCTGTTATTGATTTCTACAGCCCTCATACTCTTATGTCTTTATATATCTATATGTTCAAAGACTGCTGGTTTCTTTGTCCCACTGTTGTTCTACCCCAAAATGAAGTCCCTCCCAGGCAATCTATATGACTTTCTTTTTCAGCCTTGGTGTTGTCTCTGCTCATGTCTCAGTGACAAACACATCTTGTCCAGACCATGTAGCCATGTTTTTTTTTTTTTCCTATTTGGTACCTGTGTTTTAATCGCAGATCATAGAAAGTAAAGCAGATGTTGGGACTCTAAACTGCAGTACACAAAGCTGACCTTTGCATAGGCAGCTTAGGCAAATGCTAAGAGCGCATGATGACATGATATGTTTGCACCTGAATGCTCCTGATCATTACAACAATATTCAGTGTAAAATCAGCGGTAAAATCAGTGTTAAAAAAAAAAAAAAAAAAAAAAAAGCAGTTTAGAATAAAAAAAAACTCTCCTACATTCTATAAATGTATTCTACAAAATTGTCTTTTTGGTCAATATGATTCTTTATTTATGTCAGTGTTGATATTCATATTTTCCTCACTCATCTCTAATTGCATGTATGACTTGTCGGCAGGATGTAATGTGAGACTGTGGTCTGCACAGTGGACAACTGTAAACTCTCCATTACTTGTTTCTCTCATTTTGAATAAAAACATGCCTTATTTGAAAACTCTACATGGTACAAAGGGTCTTTTCCTGAACTCTCAACCTGATAAAAACCCTATCACTTCCATTTCAGCTTTGACTGTAGTAATTGTGGAGTTACACAATCCAAGGTCAACACTGTCTAATCCATTTGAATCGATTCAGTGACTCAGAGTTGCACTTATTGTCTGCTGGTGTGGAGTGCACAAATAATCTTGTGATGCAGTTCAAATGATTGTACACATTGGCATTTGTTTAAATTCAGACTGTAATCTTTTTTATGGACATTGCTTTATGAACATAGCTTTTAAGTTTTAATCAAAAATAATATCTGGAATTGTGTTTTATTTCATTCTTGTGTGTTGGCATAACACTGCACCTTCACACTTTCCACAGCTTAAAATGCTCAGTTCTACTTTCAATGTCACTGGAGACAATGGCAGCCCATCAAGTGCTCCTCTGGGTTTTTAAAGATGCCCGACTCATTCTGATCATTTGAGATGATCTCACCTTAGATACATCTGATTCAACTTTAAAGCTGTATCAGCCAATGGGGCATCACTTATCAATCACAGTGATATAATGTAGTTTGACCATTTAAACAATGCAGTGGCCATTCCTGAAGAGGCTGATCCAGTCCTCCAATCCTCATGTCCCTGAATCTCCTCTATTTGAAGGAGGGACAATTCAACATTTGACTGATTTTTATCTTGGTCATTTCAGACTCACAAAATGTCCCAAGGAATGCAACAGCACAACATCATCGAAACAGCAAAGAGACAGACAAAGAGACAGACAAAGAGACAGAGACATTCCCATGATAATGAATACATCCGGTCACAAAAAGTGGGCACAGGTGGGACCTACTGCTGTCAATGTGAGGTATCTCCCTCAGCCCGAGACCCCATACTTCTAATCCCTTCAAGACACCACACCCTAAGGTGATGGGAAGAATACTTTTGAAAATGTATTTCATTACAAAACGCTAAATACAGCATTAAAATTTTGTAGGGTATTCCAATACATGGTCAAATCAGAGTACTGTATTCTTAATACTTTGAATACTTTCACACAAGGTTGCATTTAAATTACAGTGTAAAGTTTTAAACAGCTTTCTGTTTGTCTCACAGTTTGTTATGCATTTATCACCCATCAGAGAAGGAAAAAATCACACTTTTATATTTTTCTGGCTGATTCTGTGCAGTTTGAAGCCTAAATTGTATGATCAAGTACCAGCATGTATTACTTTGATTTTAGAAAAGTAACTGTACTTTATTCTGAAAACCACCAAATGAAAAAGTAACTATACAGGAATACACTTATTCAGTTACTTCCCAACACTGACACCCATGATATAAACAACTGCAGTCGAGTGATAATGTAATTTGATTAGTGTTGTTGGGCCACAACTTGTATATTTATTTATATTCTACATCAGTTTGATCACACTATTTAGTTTGCCCACAACTAACAAAGATTTACTGGACAGTTTGTTTTACTCCTCACGCATAAGTATTTTCATAACAAACTCATAATCGGGTTTGTGTACACACTTTTGTTAGTGGACTACACCTGCCCTCCTGTTTGATGATCTTATAATCATACTACTAATAATAATAATGATAAGCTAAGATAAATATAAGATAGATAAACAGGCTCCTGTGATCATGAATAATATTTGCCAGCACATATTAAAGAGAAATGCTATCAGGAGTCAATTTTAATTTCAATTCTGTTTATTTCATTACATTGAGTGAAAATTTTAAAAAAGGACTGTATAATCTAATATCAGTGACACAAATAGAAGTAGTAATTACAGTATTATCCAGTTTGGGCAAGGACAAAATTATATGTGTAAAATTATATCTGTTTAATGATATAATTTTACACATATAATTTTGTCCCAATACAAAAACAAACAAACAAAAAAAGCAACTCCAAACTCTAAATTTCACACTGGCATCTCTTCTCCCCTGTGCTGTGTCGTCTTAATAGAGTCCCCTCTTATCTGGTGCTTAAGGCTGGTCAGAGCATTTGTTGGTCTAGGAGGCCTGTTGGCACAAAAGACTAAAATGAATGTCCTAATCACAAACAATGTATTACCTAGCAACACCTCTCCAAACAGCAGAGCCTCATTTCTGTGATTATTTAGATAGGCTGCCACTTTATACCAAGTGGCACTGGGACTGTGAGATAAGCGCTTTACTCCTCAACCTGGAGGTGTGACTTGAGAGGACTATGATTTAAAGAGTGCACACCATAAATAATGCAGGGCGTGTTTCACACAAGAGGATAACCAGAAGTGGATGAGTGTTTATTATATGGGGAATATGCAGAATACAGGACATTTCTCCCATGAATAAATAAATGTTAAGGTTAAAGACGCTTCCGGTGTAAACAGAGCACCTGTAATCGAAACGCTGATACCCATAGAACTGCAATAAAATTTGGAGATGAATCAAAGATGGCAGTTGTACTTTTTTCAATTTCCTTGGCTAGAAATTGATGCTGGTGCTTTGATTCTGCTTTCACTTCCTCATCCCTTGATGTAACATACTCCACATGATCACTTCTGACCAATCAATATGATGGCGGCGAGTGTGTGTCTGGGTCACAGACTGTTCAAAGAAGTGGACTAAGGGAGTGTGACTTCAGCCATAGCATCCGGCTCCAGTCAAATGAAGCTCATGAGGACTGCAGTTATAGGGGTGGATTTGGAGAGCAGTTCATTAAGATCATAAGGAATATTAATTGTTTTACAGACAAAATAGCTAAATGAAAACCAGGGTCATGTATTTTGAGTAAATAAGAACATTTTAAGACAAAACTGAAGAGTTAGAACTGAGAAAGTCTCACTTCCTATTTGGAACACACAGCTCGTGGGTTAGCTATGTCCATTTACAGTCTATGGACTAGTGCGAGGCTGGGATAATTACCAAGGTAATCAAAACCTTGCGGATTTCAAAAGCATACAACCATGTAATAAGAATTTTTAAATTCTTCAAGGTTATGCTGCATAAATTGTATTCAAAATAAAGCGAGTCAAAACAGATTTGCTTTATTAAGCACCACAAATCCAGTATAAATTAGTAGTGAATTAAGAAAAGTATGGAAGTTAGAATTGACGACACAGTGCACAAAAATAACATATAAACAACAGTGTTTTTTTATTCTCTTACATCAGAGAAAATACAGTTCTATACATTACCGTTCATTCACAGAAATGTCTCCTTTGTATAGACAGTACGCAAACATCTTTTATCTGACATGACAATCCTTGAATTGTTGAGAAGCGTTCATGGTCAGTATACCAGCTGTCACAGAGACATTTTAGTTGAACTGTAGCAGCCTTGTCATAAACATAAATGCAAATGAAGAAACACCAAATAACACTGCAGTCAGCCAGATGTGAGGTCTGGGTTAAAACTTTCAGAAAAGTTTAGGGAATTTTAACAAAAAATTTTAACACTAACACAGTGGTCATAATAGCTTATCACACTGTACTATGTTTCTAATAATGTAACAATAATTCTAAAACATTTCAAACAGAGCATAATCATTAATCACGTTACAATGATTCATAAATCACTATTACAATAGTTAACACAAATAACAAAAAATAAGTGTGCAAATAAATATGCATTGAAACTCACTGAAGCCCCAGTCTCTCATATATTGACTGGTTTGTGTTAGGGCTTTCTGCTCCAATTGTCATAAAACTAGCAGTTAGAAATTAACTCAAGCAAGCTGACAATAATGGCTTCTGAATGGTAACTGAAATATTTTCAATCAAAGATATTGCCCAGATGACAGATGAAACCTTTGCTTCATTGGACCACTCCTACATACCCTAATAATATCATTTCTAGAGGGTACACATTAGTACAGGTATAGACACTACCATTTTTCTCAGAAGAACATTATATTGCAAAGAATTATCATCATAACACAGGCACAGTAATGTAGTGCTGAGTTCTCTGTCATTTCATATAGAAAATGTATTTTTTGAATGTTCTTTGAAAGTCCTTCAAAACAGAGAGAACATAAGTCAATGAAACCTATGAAAAGAGTGTCAAGTGTGACAAACGTTTTGAGTTCTATTGACACAAACAGCATGCAGAGACTTTACATGAAACAAGGAACCAGAATGGTCTCATACCAAAAATAGTTTTTTATTTAGAAAAGTTTCACATTTTTGTTTGTTGTTTGTTTGATCATTTATGTATCAAGTATCTCTTGAGAAACACCAGACCACTAATTGTTACTGTGAAGTTTTAAATCGCTGAAGCAGGTGAAAAATGCCTATCTCATGCTCTTATAGGTTATTTTTTTCTATGTGGAAATTAAATTGGTATCAAGCTTTTTCTTTCAGTATCAAAATTGTTTATTGTTTTAGCTTTGCTTTGCTTGTGCATGCAGGCGGTGAGGTGAGTTGCGTGCTGTTCACTTGAGCCAGTGCGACTGTTCGGACCTACTCATGCTTAAACACACAGAGCGGTGACAATTTAATGCCATGTAAATGCCACACTTGTCACACTTTACAGCACAAGCGAGCTCCAGCTCATCTACAGCATCTCTTGACTGTGAAAAGCTCTATAGAAGTATGTGGAATGTATAATGTTCAACAACCATGAATCAAACATTATCTTTACATTAAAACAAGAAAAGTACTATTAGGTCTAAAAAGTATATATTTATTTAGTGGCATCAATATATTTTAGGTGGAAAAAGTCCAACATTTGAGGAACACTTGGCTGTAATACTGAGTGTGGAGTGAATGAATAGTGAACTGTAATGCGCCTTTGAATGTCCAAAAAAGCACTATATAAACTGATCCATTATTAAACTATTGCCTTTAAAAAGAACCCAAGAAGTCATAGTCTAGCATTGTTAAAGAAACTGGATTGTAACCATCTTCTAACATATTATATTCCTAAAGCTGACACCCTTGCTCTTGCTCTTGGTCAGGAGAACCTAGCTGGAAACCTATTGTGATGTTTTAGTTTGATAAGAGAAACCAGAGTGTCCAGACACATGGAGCAGAAAGGCTGAGACTTGTCCGGGACTCAAACCAGGGACCCCCTTGCTGTTTAGCGGAAGTACTAACTTCTTGACCACAATTCTCCACAAGACATTATATCCATCTTAAATAAGCAACAGTCAATTCACTTGTGCATTGTGCATTAAGGCGTGAAGCCAACAAGAGACATTATAATAATATAATTTTCCCATGACAAAACTTAAGCAATCTGCATTTGAATGTGAAACTAAACAAATACAACAATCTACAAATAACCACAGTGCTGCTAAAACAATGCCATATTTTTCAGGTGGAACAATGAAAAGAGAAAATTATTCAGTTTAGATACACAAGGATACACAGCACTCACCAGCAGCCCCTGCCCCTTTGACCTCTTCAGTGCAGATCAGAACAGGGCAGTCCACTCTCTGCAGCCACTTAGGAGGAGGTCTGCTTATTTCAACTCCAACAATACACCGAGGTCCTTCAGTCATGTGTCCACCTTCACATTAGCATGATAATCATATAGATCAAACAGGACGGACTGCAAGAAATCTAATACCTGAAATAATGCTTCTGAGTCTGAAACATTATGTCTGTATGCAAGTAAATATGAATCGCTTTTTAGGTGATTTTGAGCCCTCAATTTTCAGCTTATTAAACAACTTCTCTGCCAGTTTTAAAGTCATGAATTTGATTGCAGTGATGAAAAAGTGAATTGAAACACTGCCCAAATTTAAAAAAGCTTTAAAACATGAGTTGATTCATAGACATAAATTGTTGTAAGTTGGTTTACATGAGACTAAACTTAAATTGATATTCTGCTGAGACTAAATTCTTAAGTTGTTACATTTTATTGGCTGTATTATTAAGTAATTTTAGGTACTTGAGAGACTCCGTGAATAATATGCTGTGTCGACTGGTCTTGGCACTAGTGGGTAGCCCTTATGCTTGCAGTCAGCCTGTCCCAAATAAATAAATAAATAAATAAATAAATAAATAAATAAATAAATAAATAATAAATAAATAAATAAATAAATAAATAAATAAATAGGCTAGCCATTTTGTAAACATGATTTATGTTTTATTTGTGGATACTTTTCAGCATCAGTGTTGAACTACTCCAGGCTACAATGTGGTTTGTTGGCAGTCAGGACACTTCTGAATGAAAATGAGCTGCCCAGAAAATGACTAAAACTTTAACTGACTTGCATTCCTACATTTTAGTTGAGTTGTCTGTGCCCATTTAGTCAGCAGCAGCAATAAACAAACCCACCCACAAGTTTAAATTAGAATATACTGACAATGCAATCCCACAGTTATCTTAGTGAATCATTGCCTATTATATTACATTATGAGCTTTTGCTGTTTAACTTGTCAGCATAGTCATAACTCACTGGAAATGGTGGAAGATAAAAATCTGTAATCTTTAATCTTTAATTAAATACATTTTACAGTGGAGTTTTTTTTTTTCACTTGAAAGCAGGTAATTTCTATTCCACTACAATTCTCACAAACAGAAAAATGACTAGGAAAAATTAAGAAACATGCAACAGTCAAACCCGCTTTTAAGTTTTTAGTATGTGTGATTTTAAATTTTGATACTTTTTTATTATTTATTGTCCTGCATTTGGGGCTTGAGGGCTCAGAAAATTTCAGTTTTCAGCTACCCCCATAAACTCTCCCACTTAGTCGAATTTCTAAAGGGACAGTTCAGAAATTTGGACATAGGACCTCATTTCCTAGTGAGCCAGAGTGTCCAGAGTTATCCAGTCCTTGTATTTGCAGAGATCGCTGGTGCTAGGCTAGTGCATGTCAATGGCCATAGCTAGCCTGCCACTAAAAACCATCTTACCCACTCCACAAAACACCCAAAACAAATCTATTATTACACCAGACTGTCAATTTAAATGTCTGTGTCGACAGGATCATTTTAGAAGTAAAACCAGCCTCGCATTTGAAGGATTTAAGTCTGAGCAGCAGCAACAAGTTGTACTTCCTGATAGAAAGCTTGGCAGCGGCGGACTGATATATGAAAAAATAGTCCCTCAGTATGCAATGATTCATGTGATACAAGATAATAGATTTGCTTCGGGTGCTTTGTGGAGTGGGTAAGACCTGTTATTAGTGGCAGGCTAACTATGCCCATTGCAAAAGCCTAGCACCAGCGACCTCTGCAAATACAAGAACTGGATGGAATATTTTTAAAAGTGTCTCCACATGTCTTCAACAGTCTCACTCACTAGGTAATGAGGTCCTATGTCCAATATTTCGAACTGTCCCTTAAACAAACAAACAAAAAAACAGACTCTGTATCATACGATCTTATGATGTGTCTCATAGCCATTTTTCAACAATAAAAATACAATGTATTATGCAGCTCTAAAAATAAAAATTCAATTACTAGGCCTACATAGTTCTGCTTCTAAATTCTCTTGCATTGTTCTTACACTATTGACTAAGACACAATGACTGTAGTAGAAGGTGCCTATCTACTGTAGAGGCTGAACTGCAGTGATGTGGGCCCATTACCCATGACACTAGCCTCACCTCTGCCCCCTCTTCTCTCCTCTCCTATACTCTCCTCTCTTCTCCTCCCCTCCCCTCTCCTCTCCTCTGTCAGGGTTGAACACTCAGAGGTGCTAAGTCCCTTCTCACCCTGCTCACATGTGTCACAAGAAGGCAGTGAAAAGCCGACATATGAACCCTGTACCTCGTGTCAAATGGACTTTTGTAGAAATGTAAAGTATAAAAGGTTAACACGGCCATACAAGAATGACATAAAGAGTCTTCATTGAAACTTTTTTTTTTTTTTACTTTAAAGTCTGCAGCAGACACTTATGTATGTTTAAAAAAAAACAACAACAACCAAAAACAAAACAAAAGTTGTCAGCTTTTTAATCATCTTTTTCATTGTTCTTTTTCATTCCTGCTCCAACACAATACAGTATAAAACAACTCACTGGCCACAAATGCCCTGATAGAACACATTCAGTAGCCTCCTGCTCACATCAAAAGATTTAAGTTTCCTTAAAAAGAACAGTCTGAACTGAGCCTTTTTGAAAACAGCATCACTGTTCCTCCTCAGGTTGGATGGATTTACCGTTAATCTAGAACATGAAAGTCTGGTTACACTCATGAGATTGGAAAATATAATGGGCCTATATGTTACAGACACGAACTGCTGATCCAAGAGTCATTTCATTGCCACATAATGTGGCACAGTGACAACAATCTCATCACTTTAGCTACAGGGCCAAGGGCTGTGACATGAACGAAACATGGTGTGAGCGTGGATGGTTTGATATCACACGTATCAGCAGAGTCTGTGTGTGTTTATATTTTCTTATCAACCCATACAGCAGTTATCAGGACTGAAGGCACAATCTGCTCTCATGCCATATACTCTTTGTTTAACTATCGAGGATTTCACGCAACCAGCACCAAGACAAGCGGACGGAACAGGCTTAGAAAATGAATTTGATAAACAGGCGTAGATCAGTACCACAAGTCTTACCTCACTGGTGCAGTAAAAAAAAAAGCATTGGAGGTCATGCTAAAATAGTTATTATACATGCATTTAAAAAAATTAATAAATAATTTATTTTTTATTTTTGCTTCCCTCTGCATTTTTAATTAGATCATTATTTAGATTAACGTCTTTCATTTTTCCAGTGCATTTTATAATAAACCTATTGCTCTGTATTTGATTGAATAAAAATAAAGTTTATGAAGACATTATACTTTTATTTTGTTAAACAACTATTCCTATTCTAATACTGTACTATATGGTCTAATCATTTTATTGAATGTTACAGGTCAACATAGGTTTTCAAAGCAAGCAAATAATCACATGATCATCAATATTCAACATTCAAATATTGTATGCTTTATCAGTTTTGTGCATCTATAGATTTTCATTTGAGATTACGCTAGCAATTGTTCTGCAGATTTTCAATACCCAGCTTCAACACTCAAATGATTCATGTTTGAGTGACGTCTGCTCTGGTTGTACTTCCAGTTCCTGGTACTGTTGATTTCTGTTGTATCTGGCAAAAATGAAAAACAAGCACAGAGGCATGGAAATCATTCTTACAGTACAGTAATGGTGTTACAGCAGAATTCACAGCAGCAGGGTGACAAACAGGCAAAAAATGTCAGAGTTTACAAGCATCTACAGCCGAGGTATTTGAGAAACCTGAGGAGTCTCAGAGTCTAAAAAAAACCTTTGTATAGTCTAATTATAAATGTTATCTTTTTAGCTGATACATAAGTCTGATAAAATCACAGAACACCTGCAGTTTCATTAATTTCATCATTCAAGGCAACAGAAGAGAACATTTTGCACTATAAATGTAGCAAGCATTTAGTATGAAATTAGTACAATAACATTATTGTTCACAGTATCTATGGGAAAGGTCAAAGTTGATTGATTGAAAATGACCTTCCCGTTTTCTGTGTCAAAGGCAGCAGGCTCTGAAGTAGAAATGTTTCCAGGATTTTGTTCTAAACAACCAAACTCAAAGTTGTATTGCCTGTCTGACCTGATGGATAAGAGTGTAAGGCTGCTCTAAGTGTGAAGGCTTCTGACAGGTTTCACAAAGTCAAAAATCAAATTCACAATGTTACCACTTGTGAATTACAGCCATTGTTATCTTTGCCTTTATAAATGTTAAACAGATGATCATGATGAGATAAATAGCAATAAAGTAATAAACAGCATTATGCGTGTCAAAGTGAATCATGAATCGACATTTTCTCATATCTTGTTGAATGGCTGAAGAAGTGATTTGGAACCAGTGAGACAGAAATAAATGTCTTTAAAGGAAGGTTATCTAATAATGTAATAATGGAAAAAAAACAACAAAGACTATTCACTATTAACATCTGCCATGCTCGATCTGAGACCATTCCATACTGCATTTGCCCACTGCTCCTGACAAGTTTCACTAGAGACAATGCAAGATGGATCAAATACAGAGGACAAACATAAGGGCCTAATAAAGTATAACATATGTATTGCCTGTTCATTTTAATATATCAAAAACATCTCAGCCAAATCAACATTACAGTGCATTTTATTCAGTTTCTTAACACATAGTACACATTGACAAAATACTATAAATGTATAAGCGATATGTGAATCTTTTACAACTGCTGACAGTATAATGGAGAAACGACAACAGGCGGAGCAACAAACACTGGCGACATAATAAAACAAGCAACAATGACTGAAGGACATCTTCTAGACTAGGAATAATATCTGACAAATGCTTCAAGTTGGATAAGCCCTTTGGATAGTAAAACTAGATTTTTTTCTTAGTTGGATCTCATAATATTGTGAGAATGGTGGGCAGGGATCTTGCAAAGCTATTTTTTATTGTTTTTTGTGTCAGATGTTTTGTAAACTGTGCAGAGGATCCACACCTGACCAGGGCCTTCCAGTTGATGTCAGAGACGCCTCTAATCGATGGGTGAGTGTCAAGAAACATTTTGAAAGGGAAGAAATCCTGAAAAACATTTAGCACCAAATTTGAGTCTTCTGGAAGCAGTTTATATGCTTTGGAAGTTTTAGTTTTGGAAGTTTTATATGCATTCTTAAATCCACATTATTTAATTACACATGTAAGAAAAGATTTGAAATATCCCTTTTTAAAAATTTTATAGGCATAATGACCTACCCTGGCAAATGAGGTTACTTTTTAACAACCAACTCAGCAAAGTGGATCTACACACATTTAATGGGACACACACCAATATCCCCAAAATCAAGCAAGGACGACTAGGAGCACAGGTAAGAAAATAAATATACATAATCATAAATATTTCAAGTTTTTTTAAAATAAAAGGATATTGTGTGGATGCATTACATGACATTAAAAAGAAGAGGTGTTCCACAAGATTCAATATTAGAACCCCTTTACATTGATATGAACATGTTTTAAGTAACAAAATGTAATACACATGTAAATGGTATACACGGTGGCTGAGTGGATAATGATCCCGACTGTAGACCCTTCACTCTTGAGTGACAGTGAATAGCTGTACATTTACATGTAGCATATTAACTATTTCAAACTTGTTGTTTGCCAGTTCTGGTCAGCCTTTGTTCGATGTGACAGTCAGTACAAAGATGCTGTGAGGCAGACATTTGAGCAGATCGATGTCGTTCACAGGATGTGTCAGAAATATCCTGATGTTTTTATGTTTGCTTCCAGCAGCCAAGGTAAGAACTTATCTCTCCTTTAACATTAAAAAGATGAAAACCAAAGTGCTGAGGTTTGCGTGTTGTTTCATATGACTGCACAGACATATTGGACGCATTCAAGCAGAATAAGACAGCCAGCCTGATTGGGGTAGAGGGCGGTCACTCCATCGACAGTAGCCTCGGCACCCTCCGCACCATGTACCAGCTCGGAGTGCGCTACCTCACCCTCACGCACTCCTGCAACACACCCTGGTACACCACTCTCCTCATTTAAGCTTTGAATTTTGTAACAGTAATGATTTTTAAAAGCAGAATTCAATGCCCGAACCATTGTGCCATTCCTTATGTCATTCTTACAGGGCAGATAATTGGCTTGTGGACACAGGGTCAGAGCCATCTCAACACGATGGTTTATCACCATTTGGCAAGGTAATCAGCCCAATAAGGCCGAACTGAATTAAAATGAAAAAGAAAATAAATTAGTTTTGACTATTATTTTGTTTTATTGATCCCCTCCAGCAAGTAATAAATGAGTTGAATCGTCTTGGTATGCTAATCGACTTGGCTCATGTGACAGTGAAAGTGATGGAGCAGGTTTTAGAGATGTCCAAGGCTCCTGTGATCTTCAGCCACTCCTCGGCCTATTCAATCTGTAACAACAAGAGGAACGTCCCAGATCACATCCTCACTAAAGTGGTGAGAACATAAACCTGCGATAAAGCTCCATATACAGCACCTACCACTTTGATAACTGAGCCTTCATAATTGTACCACAGTTTTCTTGTGCACAGAAGTTATCTCTAATACAACATGAAAGTGATAGCACCCCCGTAAAACAATAAACAGATAAAAATAAGGTGAATGACTGAAAAACACTTGACGATAAGAAACTGAAGGTCAATACAGCAGTGTGTGTGTAATGAAAATATATTACCTTCTGTGAACACACACACACACACACACATATATATATATATATATATATATATATATATATATATATATATATATATATATATATATATATATATATTACATACACAAGTTATACAAGTGCCTCGCAGTCTCAAAAGTCTTAACTGGACAGAATGTAAGTTAATGTGTGTGGCCACTCCCCTATTAGTAAAAAAAAGGTTCCACTCTTGGCATTTCTTGATATCTATTGGTTTACCTTTTTAAATAAAAACAAAAGTAAAAGTGCAATCATATAACATAAACTTAAAGGGGAAATTATGGAGTTAAACTGAGCAGAAAGATTTCAAAATGATTGTAACTGCATAGTAGCATAACGCCTGCTATTCCATATGCTGCAGCCAGAATTAACTTTATATTTTATAATGACACATTCTCTGTAAATAATATTTTTTATGTCTGTATTTGTAATAAATCGACTTGTTTTACTGTATTTGAACCTTTACTGATAAATATGTTTTCTCCTCTGCAGAAAGAAAAGAAGGGGATTGTGATGGTGAACTTTTACAATGATTATGTCACCTGCAGTCACACGGCTACCATCTCAGACGTTGCTGGTAAGCTATTGTTATACACCCTGTTGTAAAGTGGATAAGAAACTACTTTTATTATGTTTATGAGCTCTTCCTCTATTTTCTTAGATCACTTTGACCACATAAAGAAAATTGGTGGTGCTGAGATTGTAGGTTTTGGTGGAGACTATGATGGAGTTAAAAGGTATGTATATGTAAAAATACAAATTTTTCAAATTTTATATATTTTATGAATTCAGATAATTTATGTGACACTTTATAAGTTGATGAGAGACTTAAAGACTAACTCTACACTTGTGGCATATTTGATAAAGCTTGCACAAAAAGTAAACCAAAAAATTACCCAAAATGTGTTTTATTATACTATATTCACATAGGACCTCACTGAAACTCTGCAAAAACCTTAAAATGCTAGCCTACAATTTAACACATTTGACTGCTTTATTTCTACTTACAGGTACAAATGAAATCACTTGAAATGACTGTGCATGACCTTACATGTAGTTCACCAATGAATAAATTGCCATTTCAGACACAACACAGGGCACATTAAAAGTCAGACATTTTTGTTTTTCATTACTACCTGGTCCTTGTGGGTTTTCCTGAATGGGATAAGCCCTAATTTGCTAAACATCACTACAGATTAGCAAAATTGTGCTTTCATATTCATTATAGTATTTTTATTTGACTAGTATATTACCATCCTGGTTTTACAATACAACCTTAAGATAACATGATCAAAAATCATAAAACCGCAAATTTGAAGAATAGGAGTACGTATTGGTCAAGGAGTGGTCCTACAGAAACAATGTGAGACACCAACCAAAGTCATCATAATCTATTTAAGATTCAAACCAAAAAGATATAAAATGGTAAATAAAATATACACTAATAAAATATACCAGGTGCTCCACTATAACATAACAAAAAATAATAATAAATAAATAAATGTAGTCAATGTCCTCACAAAGGCCCATCAGTACTTTTGACTTTTGATGTTTGTGACAATGGCAATAGTTGCCTTTGACAGTCTCTATAATCAAATGTTGTTCAGCCCAAGCTGTGATGCTGTTGAAGAAAGTTAATCTTTGGTGTCCTCCCTCACTTCTACTTGTGCTATTACAGTCTATTTCCTGGGAGGCCATTGAACACATAGAAGTAGACCCTGTAAGCACCTTTTACTCATTCATTATTTGCACAACTCTCAGCACAGGGCCACAGCTGCTGTTTTTTTATACATCTGAACCTAAACTTCATTTTCTGCTTCAATAGTAAAGCCCTGCTGGTTACTTACCAAAGAGTACACATTAACCTGATGCTGACCTTTATATATTTTCAGAAGTAGGCGCATGTGGAGCCCAACTGAAAGCAAATGTTCTCACAATTTGGTCTTGAATCAGCCTTAATCATTTATCTGCAGTGTCATTCAAACACAAAACACAAATGTCTCTGTAACTTATATGTTTTTCAGTCACTTTGACACACTTCACTATTGAAAACTGACTTTTGCAAAACAACTCACACAGAAACCCAAACAGGGTTATGACTTTCCTTAACAATGTAGTATGATGCAGTCACACACGCACTCTTGAAATTTAAACAAGACATTTACCAACAGGACACTGGAGATATGGTATATACAGGCATATGCTACTATACCTTTTAGTTTTGTTTATTTTTTGCAGTCATATTTGATTTTCTTTATTGAAAGCAACAGAGTTTGGCCCAGCAGTTGAATTTACTGATTCACTGCCAAATGTTTTGAAAAGAGCCTGAGACCTGTGTGAACTGATGAGAAATGTTCCAAATGATTTGAGCACTTAAGACTCCTGTTTGGATAAACGTTTGAATCAAAAGATCAAATTAAACCAACTTAAACCAAAAAATGTGCTTAAAATCATTGAACCTTAATAACTCCCTCATAAGATTGTTCAGTAGTTCACTGGTTGCACATATCACTCCTGCCCAGGAGTGAGATAGGACTCTAGACTCACCTCTTTGACAAAAGTTAGTCTTGGCTGGTCAGACTGTGATAAATGTGGCTATTTATCTACCTCAGGCCAGATAGTCACATAGTCTTTGTGTTTTTTATTGGGCTTCTTCTTGGGCTACTGTGGAAAATTTCTGACACATAAATGCATGAAACTAATTGCAAATGTACCTTTAATGGAAAAGATGAAATTATTATGATAAATACAGAATCTGGATAAGAAACAACTCCAAGATGGTGTTTGGCTAAGACTCAGCAGGTGTTTTTTAAAGGGAATATTATACAACTGAATATTAAAGATACACAAATCCACAGTATGTAAAATGTAAAATGTATTCATCTTGCGATCTCATCATATTCATCATATTTTTTAATTTAGATTTTTTGTTCTAATCTGATAATTACTGACAAAAATCATGTATTTTCAGTTGTATAAGTCTGTAATACACAACAGCAACAAAAATCAATGTAGTAACGGTAATAATATCACACTGCGTCTGAGTTTATGTAGTGGGATTGGCCCTTTGATGGAAGAGTACATTAAAGTAGTGTTGTGATTGTCAGGCTGCCTCAGGGCCTGGAGGATGTGTCCAAAGTGCCTCACTTAGTGGCCGAGCTGCTGAGGAGAGGCTGGACAGACACGGAGGTGAAGGCTGCTCTGGGAGAGAACCTGCTCCGAGTGATGAAGGAAGTAGAGAAGGTGAGGACCACTAACATACATCAATTAACAATAATGAGTGGGATTTAAACCAGGCTATTTCAAAGATAAAACCATATCTGAATGAGACAGGAATTTGTATAAAAGGGTAATTAAGTTCTATTAGTGAATGATGAAATTAGGTTCAAAGGTCAAACTTATGATAATTCAATTTGATGCACACAATTGTTTTTAACCTTACAAATGAACATGGGTGGTCTGAAGGTTAACTGTGAATGCAATGAAGTAGAGCTCAAGAGTCTGCCTTCTACTTGTTTCCATTTGTATTTCCTGTAGATTTTCTGAAGTTATTAAAACATTTTTAAACTTCAAGTGTGTTTTTGTCTGAACAACAGTATTACTGACATTAGTGTACAATCCTTCAGTCGTCCAGGTAGAAACCATAGCAAAAGGAGAAATTCAATTTATCAACTAGACAAAAGTTTATTTGGTCAAATATGTTTCATAGCTCATCCAAGCTGTGACATCATGTTCACCTTCAACTCTCAATGATTCTCAATGTTCTCAATGAGTGAACCTCAAGGAGCTCAAGGATATGCCATATATTTACAGAAAGGTAAAGGAATAACATGTTGTACAATATTAAGTTATTTTATCTTTTCAGCAAGCTCCCAGCTGACGTAATAATGCTATTAAGGCACAGTTTAGTGGTGGTTTCCGTAGCCACAAATGTCCAGATGTAGAGAGTATTTTTGACTAACACCAATCAGGCAAAATAGAAGTAGTGACTTGCCCAAGGACAATCCAAACTGGGGAGAGTGGGTCTTGAATCCCTCAATGTCCAAATTATAGCCTGTTCCTGTACATTTTTGGACACTGCCTTATATCTGCCTAAAGGGAGGAGCTAACTACACCGAAACTACTCTGAAACTAACACACCTACTTGTTTACAGTTTCTGTTAGTTATACTACTGAGCTGCACTGAATGTGGGGACACCTCTGGGCCTGGCCTGGCTATCCCTATTGTTTTCTTTGTTTGTTCTGATTATGTTTGTGGATGGAGTTGTAAATAGGAGATAGATGATGAGTCCCCAATTTCTGTTTAAAGAAGGATTCTCTTTCTTATTTCTTGTTAAGAAAGAGAACACATTCAGTGCAGCTCAGTAGGCCTAGTTAACTAACACAAACTGTAAACAAATAGGTCTGTTAGTTCCAGAGTAGTTTCAGTGTAGTTAGCTGACCAGCGTCTGACCAGAACTGAAGAAGTAGCTTGGATGAGCTGCACAATGTATTCGACCAAATAAACTTTTGTCCATCCATCCATCCATCCATTTTCGTCCGCTTATCCGGGGCCGGGTCGCGGGGGCAGCAGCCTAAGCAGGGACTCCCAGACTTCCTTCACCCCAGACACGTCCTCCAGCTCCTCCGGGGGGACCCCGAGGCGTTCCCAGGCCAGCCGAGAGACATAGTCCCTCCAGCGTGTCCTGGGTCTTCCCCGTGGCCTCCTCCCGGTGGGACATGCCCGGAACACCTCCCGAGGGAGGCGCCCAGGAGGCATCCGGAACAGATGCCCGAGCCACCTCAACTGGCTCCTCTCGACGTGGAGGAGCAGCGGCTCTACTCCGAGCTCCTCCCGTGTGACTGAGCTCCTCACCCTATCTCTAAGGGAGCGCCCAGCCACCCTGCGGAGGAAACTCATTTCGAGCGCTTGTATCCGCGATCTCGTCCTTTCGGTCACTACCCAGAGCTCATGACCATAGGTGAGAGTAGGAACGAAGACTGACCGGTAAATCGAGAGCTTCGCCTTTCGACTCAGCTCCCTCTTCACCACAACGGTCCGATACAGCGACCGCATCACTGCCGAAGCTGCACCGATCCGCCTGTCAATCTCACGTTCCGTCCTTCCCTCACTCGTGAACAAGACCCCGAGATACTTGAACTCCTCCACTTGAGGCAAAGACTCTCCACCCACCCGGAGAGGGCAAGCCACCTTTTTCCGGTCGAGAACCATGGCCTCGGACTTGGAAGAGCTGATCTTCATCCCAGCCGCTTCACACTCGGCTGCAAACCGCCCCAGTGCACATTGCAGGTCCTGGCTTCGATGAAGCCAACAGAACAACATCGTCCGCAAACAGCAGAGATGAAATCCTGTGGTCCCCAAACCGGACCCCCTCCGGCCCCTGACTGCGCCTAGAAATTCTGTCCATAAACACAATGAACAGAACCGGTGACAAAGGGCAGCCCTGGCGGAGTCCAACATGCACCGGGAACAGGTCTGACTTACTGCCGGCAATGCGAACACAGCTCCTGCTCCGGTCATACAGGGACCGGACAGCCCTTAGCAAAGGGCCCCGGACCCCATACTCCCAGAGCACCCCCCACAGGACACCACGAGGGACACGGTCGAATGCCTTCTCCAAGTCCACAAAGCACATGTGGACTGGTTGGGCAAACTCCCATGAACCCTCGAGCACCCGATGGAGAGTGTAGAGCTGGTCCAGTGTTCCACGGCCAGGACGAAAACCACACTGCTCCTCCTGAATCCGAGGTTCGACTATCGGCCGGAATTCTCCTCTCCAGTACCCTGGCATAGACCTTACCGGGAAGGCTGAGGAGTGTGATCCCCCTATAGTTGGAACACACCCTCCGGTCCCCCTTCTTATACAGAGGGACCACCACCCCGGTTTGCCAGTCCAGAGGTACTGTCCCCGACCGCCACGCGATGTTGAAGAGGCGTGTCAGCCAAGACAGCCCCACAACATCCAGAGACTTCAGGTACTCAGGACGGATCTCATCCAACCCCGGAGCCTTGCCACCAAGGAGCTTGCCAACCACCTCAGTGACTTCGGCCAGGGTGATGGATGAGTCCGCCTCCGAGTCCCCAGCCTCGGCCTCCTCCTCGGAGGACGTGACGGTGGGATTGAGGAGATCCTCAAAGTATTCCTTCCACCGCCGGACAACGTCCCCAGTCGAGGTCAGCAGCTCTCCCCCCGCACTGTAAACAGTGTTGGTGAAGAACTGCTTTCCCCTCCTGAGGCGCCGGACGGTTTGCCAGAATCTCTTTGAGGCCGTCCGATAGTCCTTCTCCATGGCCTCCCCGAACTCCTCCCAGCTCCGAGTTTTTGCCTCCGCGACCACACGGGCTGCAGCACGCTTGGCCCGCCGGTACCCGTCAGCTGCCTCAGGAGTCCCCCGAGCCAGCAAGGCCCGATAGGACTCCTTCTTCAGCTTGACAGCATCCCTTACTTCCGGTGTCCACCACCGGGTTCTGGGGTTGCCGCCGCGACAGGCACCACAGACCTTACGCCCACAGCTCCGAGCAGCTGCATTGACAATAGAGGCCGAGAATGAAGCCCACTCGGACTCCATATCTCCAGCCTCCCCCGGAATCCGGGAGAAGTCCTCCCGGAGGTGCGAGTTGAAAGTCCCTCTGACAGAGGGCTCCGCCAGACGTTCCCAACAGACCCTCACTACACGCTTGGGCCTGCCAGGTCTTTCCGGCTTCCTCCTCCGCCAGCGAACCCAACTCACAACCAGGTGGTGATCAGTTGACAGCTCAGCCCCTCTCTTCACCCGAGTGTCCAAGACACGCGGCCGGAGATCAGATGACACGACTACAAAGTCGATCATCGACCTCCGGCCTAGGGTGTCCTGGTGCCACGTGCACTTATGGACACCCTTGTGCTCGAACATGGTGTTTGTTATGGACAAACTGTGACTAGCACAGAAGTCCAATAACAAAACACCACTCGGGTTCAGATCGGGGAGGCCGTTCCTCCCAATCACCCCTCTCCAAGTGTCACTGTCGTTGCCCACGTGGGCGTTGAAGTCCCCCAGGAGAACAACGGAGTCCCCGGTCGGTGCACTGTCTAGTACCCCTCCCAAGGACTCCAAGAAGGCCGGGTACTCAGCACTGCTGTTCGGCCCGTAGGCCGACACCACAGTGAGAGACCTGTCCCCGACCCGAAGGCGCAGGGACGCGACCCTCTCGTTCACCGGGGTGAACTCCAACACACAGCGACTGAGCTGTGGGGCAATGAGCAGGCCACACCCAGCCCGCCGCCGCTCCCCGCGGCCAACGCCAGAGAAATGGAGAGTCCAGCCCTCTCAAGGAGTTGGGTTCCAGAGCCCAAACTGTGCGTGGAGGTGAGGCCGACTATATCTAGTCGGTAACGCTCAACCTCCCGCACAAGCTCAGGCTCCTTCCCCCCCAGCGAGGTGACATTCCATGTCCCCAGAGCTAGTCTCCATGTCCGGAGATCTGGTCGCCGAGGCCCCACGTCGCTCCTTCGGGCTGAGCCCGGCCGAGCCCCGTGGGGGGAGGCTCGGCCACCAGGCGCTCGCTGGCGAGCACCCACCCCAGGCCTGGCTCCAGGGTGAGGCCCCGGTGACGCCAATCCGGGCGACGTAACTGGCCTTGTTGGTACACTTGTCATACAGGGCTTCTGAACCGTTCTTCGTCTGACCCGTCCCCCCGGACCTGTTTGCCTTGGGTGACCCTACCAGGGGCATGAAGCCCCCGACAACATAGCTCCCGGGATCATTCGGGCACTCAAACCCCTCCACCACGATAAGGTGACGGTTCAAGGAGGGGAACTTTTTTCTTTTTTTAAACTTTTGTTCAGTTGACAAATTGAATTTCTCCTTTTACCAGCATTACTGACATTAGTTACCACATAGCTGATTAGCCACTGTTGTGCCTTTAGACTCTTAATGTTTGAACATTTCGAAAAGTCTATGAGAAATATTAATGGACAATGTACTTATGGGGCCGTTGAGAATCAAAACACAAACACCCTGGATACTGTTTTGAAAATGAAGTCCTTTATGTCTGTCAGTTGGCAGGATATTGCAAGTGAAGTGTGATTACTATTCTGGTGATCAACTATTATCCTCATATTTAATTACACCCAGTAATACCTGTCATAAACTTTCCCAAGTAATTATAAAAATACTAGTTGATTTAAACCATGTTTTAATTAGACTAAATTGTAGCATGTACGCTGTTCTGTTGCTTTATTGTTTATAGGATTAACTGGTTGTGGTCTTGTACAGGTGCGTGACAGTCTGAGCAGCAGTCCTCCTGATGATGTCCCGATCCCGTATGAGCAGGTGGAGAACCCATGTCGGACGAGCTACGGGTACAACGTTACAAACCATGCCCCTGAGCACCACCTCGCCATAGTCACGCTCCTGCTCCCTCTCTTTATACAGGCTTTCATTACACTATCACATGAATAACTATGGAACTGGGTAGTACTCATTTGTAATCTCATACATTAGCTTAATTATTTTGTAATATATTATAATTGTACTTCACTGAGTAGTTTTCACACCTCATTTTACTCTTACTTGAGGATTTTATAGTAAGTAGTAGCAGTACTCTTGTCTGAGTCCTATTGCAATAAAAAGCTTAATATTTACAATTTAAATTATTTGAAAGTTTGTTTTTGTGTAATTTTTTTTATTTTACGCATTTTCATTTCATTTTAAGCAGTCCTTCAAAATACATTAACCTCTGATTAGACAATTATTCTTACTTGTGTAGTCTTTTCCCCAAATATTCTTCCTGATTTACTTATTTGTGTAATTTCTTGGATCATGTTTTTGTACTTCTAATATGGAGAAACAAGACTTTTACTTGAGTACATTTTTGGATACTTTTCTCACCTCTGGTCAATAGTAACTACATTCTTCTATCAGTCATTATCGCAGTGAACTGTTAACAAGGGTTTGTCGTTGGCTCATATTGGTTGGTCCTCACCTCTTATTGATATTAATAAACATCCGTGACAAACAGGAAATGGGAAATACATTTAACATTTGTATGAGAAGATGATAAAGGACACATTAACTATATACATTTTACACATTTATATAGTGACAATTACAGTCTCCCCAATACACAGAAAAAGTAAATGTAAAAAATATATATGTCTTTTTATAAAATATATAAAAAGACAGACCATGACCTGTGGAGAAGTTCAGATTCTTTGTCTTGCAGTTAAAAAGGTTTATCTTATATTAAATTGAACCTTGAGCTGAAGGCTACCAGCTGTTGTGACAAAGTTTTTCATCACACAGTGACATCCTAGCAATGCACAAATTTTCAGCTAAAATGGTCGTACAAAACTAATCAACGTTCACAGAGACTCACTGACGTTTACAAATGTCAAGCGTCTAAGCATCAGTATTCTCCTGGGAATCATTTATTTCAAGTGTGTCACTGAGCAGTGGGGTAAATCATCTATAGGCACAAGATATTGTTGAATGAGATGAGCAGTTTGGAGGGCTGATGCTGTCATACAATAAAGAGCGACATCATGTTCACCTTCTACACTCAATGATTCTCAATATTAAGCTTAGGGGTGTCAAATTATCGCGTTAATTGCGATTAATTAATTACAGTCATATTTAGCGCGTTATGTTTTTTAATCGCGTTAATCTCATTTTTAATCTCTAACTTTACTGTTTCTGTATGTGAGTTGCTTTATTATAAAACCTGTTTTTATGTGTTGTTGGGACAACAACACACACACACAAAAAACACATTTATAAATTTTTTAATTTCGGCAATTCCACTCATTGTCGGAAACCCGCACAAAACACGCGCAGTAAGAGCGACGTTTACGGCGTCAGTCGCACAATGGACGAGGTCGAAGAGCCAGTAGAACAGAGTCAGCAGTGCACAGGTAAAAACGCATTCGTGTCTTGGAAATTATTCTCCCGACGTGAAATATAAAAGAAAATAACAAATATAATATCGCCTACAACTTAAATGTCACTGGTGAAAACAACCTGCATAGGCTCATGATGTCTGCACTACTGTCCTATACACACACAAACACAAACACAAAACACACACCTTCATCATCGTCATTAACCTCAGAACGCGCGGACCACGTTTCCTTCCGTAGTTACTGCGCGGACACCGACGTGCTCCCGTGAGCCGCGTGTGGATCGTGTTTTCTCGCGTACGCTGCGTAAACCGCGCTTCCTCCTGTGCGCCTCTAAACCAGAACTAACACCAAGACTAAAACCAGGACTAATTCAGTCCAGGACTAAACCAGGACTAAACCAAGTCTAAACCAGGACTAAACCAGGACTAAACCAGAACTAAAACCAGAACTAAAACCAGGACTAAACCAGGACTAAACCAGAACTAACACCAGAACTAAAACCAGGATTAATCCATTCCAGGACTAAACTAGGACTAAACCAGGACTAAAACAAGGACTAAAACCAGTGATCTCATATAGAAAGCATTTCTCTATTAATAATATTTTTAATATGGTTAGGGAAAGACTGGACTTTTTATTGTCTTTAAGTAGACAAAAGTTATTATGTTCAGATTTCCTCGTCTTTGCTGCTTTACAGCAAACAGTTTCTTATTCATGGAGACTTGGGCTCAACAGCCAATTTGGAGAGATTTGTTAAACAATAAATGACTTTATAAAGTCACTTTTTTTGTTCTATATCAGTCTTTTGATCTGCCACAATAATGTAATAATGAATTTTAATGAAAATACCTCAAATTGAAGGCTTTTCTCAGCAATTTTTAGGTGAGATTAAAAAGAGATTAATTAGATTAATTAATTACAGATCATAATTAATTAATCTCTCAATTTTTTTAATCGCATGACAGCACTAATTAAGCTATTTTATATTTTCAACAAGCTCCCAGCTGACATAATGATGCTATTAGGGCACAGTTTAATGGTGATTTCAGTAGCCACAATTGCCAACATGAATCAAGCAAACTAGATGTAGTGACCCAAGGCCCAAGAACGATCCAGACTGGGGAGAGTGGGACTTGAACCCCTCAGTGTTCAAATTATAGCCTGTTCCTGTACCTTTTCACCCCACAAATGATGCAAGCTTTTTTTTTTTTTATATAGTTTACAGTGGTCGACAGAGGAAATTTGGACTGGAACCAAATGACAGTTTTATTTTGGGTGACGGCTACAAACACTGGGATATTAGGCCTATGCATATGTCCACTACGGTCAAGCTCAAAACAAAACAAATAAATAAGTAAAATAAAACAAAATGCACTCTCTAGACTTGTAAAGGTTCAGTTTCACCACTCAAAGGGTAATATAAAATGGAAGCCAGCACATAAGTCATAACCCAAATATGTTTCTCGTTGACCCAGTGCCTTTACACATCCAGGTCAGTTTGCTGTTGGCAGTGAATATATTTAGTTAAATTATTGCATGTTGTTTTTGTCCTTAAAGGTCCTATATTGGGAAAAATGTACTCTTATGAGCTTTAAAGCATGTTGCAATGCTGTTACCTCATTGAACACATACCTTGAGGTGAGTTTTGTTTCATTCACATATGTTTGAGTTATAATGGTACTTAGTCTGTTTACATCTCCAAGGCTCAAAATGATGGTAGATTTCAAGTTAATAGGTTTCTTTTAGCTTTTGTTCAGTAGAGATTGGCAATTCCAGGGCTGAAATCAACCAAATGATTCCAGTGAAGGCGCATGGAGTTTAAAAACACAGTGGAGCACTTCCTCTATTACCACATTACATCACAAGGTGGAACTAAGTGTGTTCAGTTAGAGAGAATTCAGCCTAAATATGTGTGAATTAAACAAAACAAAACAAAAACAATTCTGGATATGTTTTGAAGAAACAGCATTATAATATAGATCAGAAAATAGTGTAATATGGGTCCTTTAATAATCCCACAGTTTTAAAACAACTGCATTAAAAAAATAAATAAATAAATAAAATAAAAAATAAAAATCTTTATATTATTATCAGGACCAAACTGCATGTATTTATACACATTTTACTGCCTCCCAGTGAGTACTATAAAACACACTGCTCAAGGTCATGTCTATTCATTGAATGTTTTCAAAACAGGATATTCCTAATATTTGTGCATAGTTAGAAATGTCATGCATAAATAATTTTTTTCTCTCAGAAATCTTTCATTCTTTTCTTGCTAATTACATAAATACAGTCTTTATCGCACTGGAGGTCGACCTTTCTGCTGTGACTTTTACATGTTATCAGAATAATCTTTTTTTTAAATACTCGCTCCCTGGAGTGGCATATATAAGGGACCTTTCAATATGTAAATTTGGTTATATAAGGTAAAAAATAACACAAATACATGTAAATAGGTTCACAATATTATAAAATAGGGGGCAGGTGTCTGTGAAAGAAATATCCACTGAAATTTGAACTTGGACTATATCAGTTTGTTAGGGATTAGGTCCACACACTTAAAATGTTAAATGTTTGGGTTAAAGTCATTTAATTATGCCACCACCTTTTAAAGATTTTTTGTAAGGTGTCAGTTTCAGTTTCTTGTGGATTGTATCGACATATTAAGTAATTGTAGTTAAAATAGATTTTGATGCCATCTTTAGCATTGATTAAAAAAACAAACAAACCCTAATCCAGAGAAAGTAATTGAAAAAACTATTAAGCCAAAAGACCTACTATAAGTGTTACTGTAGTACTTATAAAAGTTATTTGTCTCTTTATACACCAGAATACTTTCAGAGTTTCTTTCAAGTAACTAAATCAACTTAATTTGAAGTATTTTCAAAACTTGGAAGACTACAAAAGGTCAGCTCCATCTTGTGGTCAGCCAAAGATGAGGCAAAGTACTAATGCTACTGCATGAGTTTTATGATGTTTTATTAAAATAAAATGAAAAATAAAATAGAAAAAAAAAAAAAAAACACACACACACAAAACCCAAACAATATTCATTGGCCAAAGGATTTAATAACTGCGTGTTCAAAAATCCCAGGTGTCCTGAAGGCAGCACAGATGAAGTCATGTTTACACAGAGCTAAATTATATTCTCAGGCAGATGACAGCCTACTCTGCATTTCACATTACATTTTAATGAAAAGTATGAACCTTCGCTATATGGCTGATTTAAGGCAGTCATGGGGGAAATGCATAGAAATTAAGTCAAGATACAGCAAGTCTTGAGAATAACTGAAGCACATTAGTAGCTTTGCAATTTTGTACCAGGAAATTGTAAAATAAAGTAAAAGTAAGGCATGAACTACAGTTTCTGTTATTTATGTGAGTGAATTTAAATAATAAAAAGAACATAAAAATACGCAAATGCTTCAAAAAGCAACAAATAAACCCCAAATTAGCTTTCAGTGTTTTGAAAAACTACATTATATTGGAACAGAGTGGTTTACAAATGAGATGGACAGACAGCATCAGAATGAAGGTGTTGGAGATGCAGTATCCAATGCGTCATAAGGCGCCCTCTAGTGGTCACCATGAGAAGCTCCTCTCAGCTCTGTGACACTGCTGAATCATACAGACTTAATGAAAAGTGCATGAGCGGTTTGTAAATGGGGAAAGTGCTGCTGCTCACATGATACACAGTGGTCACATGTTTAGAGTGACATGCTGTCATGAAATGGACAGTTTTAGATTGTCACATGACATAAAAAATAAGAAAATCAAATACATGGTGTACATGACATCAATCAATTAGAATATCATGGCAAACTGAACTATTTTTTAAGTCAGGTTTCACAAATTACACAACATTTAGATAGACATATAGCTGTGTCTATATTGTGATAATGGCTTGCAGTTCATAAGCCTAAACTTTATTAGTAAGTAGTAGAAGTAGTTGTTAGTGGTAAATATTTATATAAAATACATGAAATATCTCATGAAGTCCCCATTTCTAAACCTGTATAATGTTGTGTATTATTTTAACTTTTGCAGTTGATCAGTGTGTTCCTGTACAATAAAAAAAACTTTACCAAAAAAAACGACAATAAACAAGATTGATTCATGAAAATAACACAGCAACGTAACAGTGTAAAAAATGAAGTCTGAGACACTTAAAGGTGTATTATACAACTTTACTGGTGGAAGGTCTGCCAAATGCTTATCTTCATGGAAATCTTTTTTTTCCTGGAAAGTTTCACAGTATTTAAATGTATCTCTGGTGAGAAAGAGCAATGCCAGTAGGCCAAATACAGGTCCTTTCTGTTTATAGGCATGCACGCTCAATAATTCATGTATAACTGGGTATTTTGTATAAATACAAGCTAGATCAGGCCTTAAAGTGGAACATCTCCATGGAGATAAGCAGGTGGTGGGTTGACTCTACACTAGAAAAGTTACATAGTGGGCCTTTAATTCCACAAATGTAAAGTGCACTGTATCCATTCAAGACACTTCATGGTCTTCAGAGGTAAGGTTTGTCCACAGTAAGAAGTCTATAATATGCAGCTAACTGGGGGTTGGGGGATTACGCCACAGCTCGTAGTGTCCCATTGTCCTGTCCCGTACTATCACTGTCTGACAGCAGAGGGGAGTGGCCCGGTACTGCAATCCTATAGGGCAAACTGTCTTTAGCCAACATTTTCCTCGTGGCAGAAACTAACCGTGAATAATTATCTGGATTATATTCGGAGAGAGGGGCACGGGTGCGTAGCAGTGGCAGACTGTCCCGATCCGGATAAGACAGGAACAGAGGCGGGCGGCGCTGACTCTCCCCTTCTTTGAGTGAGTCTGGCAGAGGCTTGCGTTTGGTTTCAGGGAGGAGCATGATGCAGAGGACGGACAGAACGGCGAAGGAGGCGAAGATCACGTGATGTAAAAAGTATCCACCGTTGTTCTGGAGCTCCATCAGAGAAGAGGCCGCCATCCCCACACAGCCAGCAGCCATCACCAGGCCCAGGCACCCACCTCTGGGAAAGCAAACAGAAAATACATGAATTATACTGGTGATACTGACAAAAGTAATATACACATTTTCTTATTTCTTAATATTCAGATGATATACTGGAAATCCAACGGAAATGTTCTAAACATGCTGTAAATGTTCAAGTATTGCACAAAAAGTGAAATGTAAAATTAGTCTAGTCTAGTCTAGGCAAGTAAAAATGTGACCCAGGACTAGTGTTGTCACAATACTAAAATTTCAAACTCTATTTCGATACTAAAGAAAAGGCTTGATACTCGATACAGATTTTGATACTATAATGAACAAAGAAAAATGAATACACTTTTAATCAAATTTAGTTTTCAACACATTATAAGACCCAATTATTTTTGTGGTCTTATACAGTCTAAAAGTATTCAGAAAAGGTTCTGTTTTGCACACTTTATGTGACTTTTTCAGCATTAATACTTGTTCAAATAAGTATCAAGTTTCAATACTAGTTTTTTTACTCTGCTTGGGACACTGACCTGACGACGGTGGGCAAGACTTCGGTGGCGAAAAAGGCACTGAGCATCGCCAAGGCCTGAGAGAAAAGCAGCCCCACCACAGACAGCACCAGGACCAAACCCCCACGTAGATCTGGAACAAAAGTAAGATCACTTATGGACACAGTATAAATTATTTTTAAATTTAAAAACTTATTATTACTATTTATATGTTCTATGTGTAAGAAATGTAAGAAAAACAAATTACTCTTTTATGCAGTTATTTTAAAGACTTTTTCCTATTTCCCTGCAGTGTCTAGCCTTAATATGAAAATGGATAAACAACAAAAAAGAAAGATACATGATACATGTACATAAATCTGTCTATAAGTGACATACATGGAGTGAGAGCCAGGAGCAGGAGTGAGGACAGTCCTGTTACGATGGCAGACAGCAGGAGCATCCCTCGTCGTCCGAAGTGATTCACAGACAGAAAGATAAAAACACATGCTAGTGCCCCTGTCAGGACACGGATAAAATAGGTGAAGTAGAAGTTGGTGTTGAAGCTGTGGACATTTCGGGTGAAGCAGTACTGGATCCCTGTCCCAATAAACCTGTACAAAAAAACATTAGTACAAAAGCTAAGTATTTTGATTAAGAGTTTATAGTTAGTCTGAATACATGCAAAAAGGGTTCAGAAATATATTAAAATACACTTTAAAACTTTACCAATTCCCAAGACTCTTTGCAAACCCATTATGGTATTGAGCAGAAGACAATAATGATTAGAAACTTACAAAGTGAAACTGAGAATGAGGCAGTTTTTCCAGATGACTCGAGTGCGACGCAGCTCCAAAACTGTGTGGTAACTTGGCTTACAGTCCTCTCCAAACGCTGAGTCAATGTCTGTAAACATGCCAGGTACAATTCAGTATAACATAAACACCAGCTTTAACAATTACAAATAATGTAGCAAACTAAACAGCCTTTTGGTAGAGCTGTGCACAGGGGCGGCACCTAGAATGGCTGATGCCAATTTGATAATACATTCAATCATAATTACAACTTTTCAAATGGCAACTACAGAATGTTCAATTAGACTACAATAAAACAATAATACCATATAAGGTTTTATAAATAACTACAGGGTGCTAACTTAATTTAAACTTGTTTAAAACTGCAAAGCAAACATGGTAGGGGGTGGGCTCACAATCACAAAAGGTTCAAAATTAACATGTTAAGTGTGTATCCCTATGGAAGAACTTAGCACCTCCTCCAACCAAAAATGTCTTTTTGTTTCACTGTTTGTTCTGCATTTATCTATCACTGATTTAGAGAAGGAAAAATCACAATGGCATCCACCACAAGAGCAGTACATATGTCTCACTAACTCTGTGCAATTTGAAACCTAAAAAAAAATAAATAAAAAAAATCAAGTACCGCCATGTATTCCTTTGATTTTAGAAGAGTAACTGTATTTTGAATATCACTTAAGGACCAAATGAAAAAGGTATTGTGATGGAATACAGATACTCAAAATTCATATTCAGAATACGTATTCTCATGATATTGTTTAACTGATAAGACCTATAGACTTGAGACTAATCTAAAGTGGTTAAACTAGTTACCCGTCAGTACGACTTGGCCTGGGAACATCTCATCCTGCAGAGGAGACCCGTTCCTGGAGCTGAATTCCTGGAGACTTTTCCGGGCCGCTGGGATCTGCTGCGTGGCCAGGAGCCATCGAGGAGACTCTGGGAACACCGAGCTACAGCTGAGGAGGAAAAGGGCTGTTATCATCCACAAGTACATACACACACCATTTACTTGTTATATCACACAGTCTATAGGGCAGCATGCTCTATATCATGAGGAAGATTTACATTTTAATGGCTAGAACCATTTTAGATAAGCCATGACTATATAAGCCACAGAGTCTGCAGTGTATGCTACAGTGTAATGATACAGTTACTAATATAAGCCTCTGCATTGTACATACACCCTTGTTCATAAAGTTTTGCAATAATTTAATATTATTATTATTGTTATTTCATTTTTCTTTCTATATTCTTTATTTTTCCTTTTTTCCTTTTTCTTTTCTTTTTTTTTTTTTAGAATATTATTAGAATAACTTCTGACTACATGATATAAAATGTAGAAGATTAACCATTCCTATTTTGTTTAGGTGTACATCTGGAACTATTTGCCTTTTATAGGAAGCAAAGTAAATCTTCAAGTTGTTATTGCTAACACTACTTTGCAGCTGTAATGTTATGTAATGACTGTTTGTGAAAAGCTTGTTTTTGTGCTTTAAGTTCAGGCCGACTGAGGCATGATGGATCCTGTTCAGTCAGGTGTGACTTCAAAAGGTTATAGGTGTTTGCATTGAGCATGTATTCGTGTACATTATCTATTACAAATATAAAACACATAAAACAGAGTTAAAACAGACAAAAATATTTTAGTTTTAAAAACTTCTGTAGTGTAAATATTTGCTTCCTCAGTATTCTCATCTATTTGACAGTAAGGCTGGGCAATATATTTTTTCTCATATTAATCAATACCAAAAGAAAAATGTAATTCTGTGAACTGGACTGAAGTTTCACTCTAAAAGCAGTCCAGTTGACAGAATTGATTATTTCTTTAGCTGTGGCTCTTATCTGGATGACTGAGGAATTACATACACATTTTAAACATTTTAAACAATAAACCAATACAAAGTTTTAATCATTGCCTTTTAAAACAACAAAATAGTCTTGATACAAAATCTGAACTCCAAACCACATCATTCTACTGACAGGATAGGCTGTAGACCTCTCAGTAGCAATTTCAGATGACAATTAAAAAAAATAAATAAATAAAATGTAGTATAAAAACGTAAACAGAGTCAAACACTTCCCCTTAAACTCACCACCAGTATCCGAGCAGCAGGATGAGAGGGAGCGTGACCACAGCCTGAAGAATCGGCCAATCACGGCAGAGAGCAGCAAGACCCGGCAACAGCAGCTCCGCAAAGATACCGAAGAAACCGCTCACCATTGCCACCATGAGGCGATGGGGAGGATCACACAGCTCGAGTCCTACGTCAAGGAAAATCTAAATTAAACCAAACCGAAGCAAAACCAATCTGTCGAGCTAATGGATTTTCTATCAGTAAACAAACATGGAAACCTACTGCTGTGGTTTCATAATGACAGTGTGAGTGAGTGGTACTGATAAAAACATTCCTATTAGATGCAATAACAATGATTTTATACTTTATTAGACAGATGATTGTGTTTTTATTTGCATGGGCTAAATACATCAGCTGGTCTTTTGTAGTAGCAACAAAACATGTAATGAAAACATATTGTCAAAACAGAAGTATACAGACATTTCTAAACTGATTCAACCATGTCAACAAAAGGTATTCTTTAAAAGGTAATACATGTGAAAACGCACAACATGTTTCAATAGGGAACTGTAACTAACTACATACAATTCATAACATATACACTTTAAGCCTTGTTATGCAGTAAAACTGATTTCATTCAGATGACCGAGGTTTCAACTTTTCTGGTGCATAGTTGGAAAATGGAGCCATTCAGCTGTTTGTTCACGCGTAAATCTACTCTGGAAACACTCACGGTAGGCATTTATGGATCTGAAGAATCTGATTTATACAAAGAAAACATATAGAAGCCCAGGACATACAGTGAAATGTTTGATGTATTGTAATAAGCTAGATGCTGTGCAAATTAGATAAAACTGTATCAGTACTGGTCTGGAGATTTGAAATTCTTCATTTTTTCTATGTCCTGATACACGTACAGCAAAGTAAACATTATATTTTTAACTAGATATACAAGTTGTACAATAGACAATGATTAATCCTGTCTGAACGTCTGCTAAAACAATACTGAAACTGGTATCAAGATATTAACTTGAAAAAAAGAGAAAAAAATTACATGCATAGGACAAAGTTGGACCTTTTAGAATGGTCTGGAGCTATATCAGAACTAGTATAAGGCTGCATGATAATATTAAAGAAAACATAAAGAAAACAACCTATTAATTAAATGCATTATTTTCATTCAAATGCATAATCTATCTAGAAATGTGTTTTATACTGTCATAGATGTATTAGAACTGGTATAAAAACTTTACTTATAGTGTTGAAATTGAGTTTGGAAGTTTAGCGTCATGACACTAACCCGCAAGAAAGGCCAAGCCTAATCCAGGAATTGAACCCAAGACCTGCTCAACCACTGGGTCACAGTGTCCAGCTCAACATTACTTCCTGTTTTTCCCATCACAATCAGCGGTTTTCACAAATATCTATGAGAAAAAAACGCCACGATGGGCTGGTGATGTAACATAGTTTGTTCCATTGACTTCTGACCTTGTGCACTAGGCTTCTTCCACATCCTACATTTTGTAGGACGAGCTAAAGGGTCCTTCAAAGATTTCATTTCCTGCTTTCTTCCTGTCCACCTATTGTTCCCCTGTTACCATTAGAAACACAGGACGTCACCAAGAACAGATTTGCACTCAACACGAGAAAGTAATGGCTATATCGGCACTGTTGTTTAAAAGGAACCACCTGCGAAATAAATTGAGACCCTAAAAAAGTTTGCATGGCTTCTTCCCTTACTCTAACATCCACATACAAGCTGGGTGTGTCTTGCCCAAGCACACAACAACAGCAAGTATTGTCAGAAGAGAAGATGGCATCATAAACCTTCAAGTCATTGCCACTATAAAAAACAAACAAACAAACAAATAAATCAAATCCTCCCTTAGATCAACCTAACCATTTGCATTTTTTTTTTACATTTTGGATAGAAATGAGCAGTACAAATTAGATCAGTGAGATCAGTGTTAATGGTAAGAGCTAAGAGCATTATTTTTTAATAACTGCACAGGTAGTTCCGGCAACATTTAATCACTGTTCTATCACTACACTGTGAGCATCACCACTAGCAAAGGGTAAACAAATTATCTGCTATTAGGAGGGACTAGCTTCAGCTAAAACAGAAATAACTACTGCTTTGAACATCCATTGACATTTTCCATTTTCAGTTGGTGGGGACTGTAGTATAAGCGTTGTGGAATTCTAGACTAGGGCAGGTATCAATAAGAAGTTGGAGATGCAATACATATCTTGATACCCAGGCCATGATATAATCAGTGTTGGGAAGGTTACTTTTAAAATGTATTCCCCTACAGATTACAGATTACATACCTTGAGTTGCAACATAATCCATTAAATTACTTAAAGTGAGTAATGTAATCTGAATACTTTGGATTACTTGCTATTGTCATGCTTTTTAAAACTACATGAATGTAGCAACCACATCCTGAAAGTTCTTGTTTGTTCTCTTCAAATTGTCTATTGAGCCCAAGACTCCATGAACAGGCAACTGTTTGCTGTAGAGAAGCAAATATTTTAACATAAGATGTTTTATCAGATAAAAGAAAATAAAAAGCCCAGACTGTACTTAACCAAATTAAAAATATTATTGATAGAGAAATGCTTTTTATATGAGAAATGAGAAATGTATGAGTATGTCCACCTACTGTTAGTGTCATATTGTTTAGACCTGTTTTAGTCCTAGATTATTCCCGGTTTAGTCCTGGTTTAGTCTTGGTTTAGGGATGGTTTAGACCTGGTTTTACTCCTGGTTTAGTCCTGGTTTTAGTCCTAGTTTAGTCCTGGTTTTAGTCCTAGTTTAGTCCTGGTTTTAGTCCTAGTTTAGACCTGGTTTTACTCCTGGTTTAGTCCCGGTTTAGTCCTGATTTAGTCCTGGTTTAGTCCTGGTTTTAGTCCTGGTTTAGTCCTGGTTTTAGGCCTGGTTTAGCCCAAAATGTGAAAACAGGAAAATACCGCCATGTAATCCATTTATTTCAACAAAGTAACTGTAATCCAATTACCACTCATGGAAACAGTAACTGTAACTGAATACAGTTACTCATAATTTGTACTCTGATTATGTAACGCCGGTACATATAATCTGTTACTCCCCAACACTGGATATAATACATATTTTGATACAATGCACTTTCAATTTGATACAATAAATTTTAAAACAATTTGATGTGGTTCAATAAAAATAATGGCTAAATTGTGGCTGTGATACTAAAAGTTTTGTTAAACCACTTCTTGTGCAAAGTTAATATGAAACACACTCATTTTAATCATCAAAACAGTGAAAATGTCAAAGGCGTTGCATAAAAGAGTTTCTTTCCACTAAACAAGCAACGAAACTGCAGAGCTCTAACAAAATAATGAGGTAAAATGTACCAAAAAATACTCTTTGTGCCCACAATTTCGATACTGTATCATCACATTAAATGACACGATATATTGATTTTTAAATATTTTTTCACACCCCTATTCTAGACTCAGAGCAGTTCGTAAAGGAGTATAATATTGTCTGATATTTAAACCTGAGCTTCTGAGTATTGTTAAATTCGTGGTGTAGAGAGAGGGTGCGGGAGGGCTTATTTTTGTTTATTTATTTATTTATTTATTGTATAATATTAAAACCTACCCACACACCCACCCCCCTACCCATGCCCCTTATTTATATATATATTTTTTTGTTTGTTAATCTTATATTTTGTTATGTCTATTTTGTTATTAATGTGCCGGGTATCCACTCCCTAAAAAATTACAAATTGTAAATAAAAAAAAATAATAAAAAAAAAGATTAATGTAAAATTATTGAGGTATTAATTTGAATATAATTGCTAACTCCTAATTTTGGACCTAAAGAACTGTAACATGAAAATGCCTGACATGTCTCACACACCCACACACACCCCCACTCCCCTTGCCCAATCCAACATCTGCAGGAGGTTCAAAAACTCAATCTGGACCTAATCTATTCCTGACCCCGCTGGAATGTGGGAGTGTGTCAGAAACCTAGAGGGCACCAGTTACCCCCGCCCCCGTCCACCCTCCAAAGAGTGAGTATATCTACGCCAAAAGAACATCACTAAATTACATTCCTGCAATAGCTCATACTAGTTACACAACAAATGCCCTCAGTGAATCTGTACAAGCCAGAGACATCTCCACACAGACGTCATACACACACACAGAAGTAAACCGAGGAGTCAAAAGTAAGAGGAGACAAGCACACAGCTGCTGCTACTGTCAGTCAGAAATGTAACACTCCACGCCATTTGTCAGAAGATAAGACACAACAAGTTGAATTATTACCCACCAGGAAGGCCGAAAATTAGTGGGAATGAATCACTTACAGAACCTTTATCTAAATACATAGACTTTCATATTAAACCTTTTGTCAGTGACTTGCCTTCCTTTATTCAAGACAGTACTCAGGTGTTAAATAAACTGAAACTGATTAAGGACATCGGAGAAGGATATCTTGCAACTATGGACGTAGAACCATTATACACTAACATTGATCATAAAGATGGACTAATGGCACTGGAACACTACCTAAAAAAGAGGACTTCAGAGACAATGCCCCCTGCTGGATTTATATTAAAGCTAACAGAATGGACACTGAAAAATAACATCTTTCTCTTTCAGCAGCAACTATATAAACAACAAAAAGGCACAGCAATGGGCGCATGCTTTGCACCCAATTATGCAAATCTGTACTTGGGCTTTTGGGAAGAAAACTATGTATTCTCCAATCTGAACAATCTTCGAGACAAAATATTGTGGTGGGGACATTACATTGATGATGTTCTACTATTGTGGTCTGGGTCTGAACAAGAATTGTTACAGTTTCATTCTTACTTGAATAATACAAATGTCAATATTAAACTCAGCCTAGACTACTCCTTATCAGAAATACATTTCTTAGATTTAAATATTTATAAGGACCTTGATGGGGATTTACATAGCACAATTTTCAGAAAAGTAACTGATCGAAATACAATTTTAAAAGCAGACAGCTTTCACCCCCCATGGTTGCTTCAGAATATCCCTTATGGTCAGTTTCAAAGACTACGGCAGATTTGTGATACTGAGTCTAACTTTGAAAAAAATGCTCAAGATATGAGCTGTAGATTCAAAAACAGAGGCTACACAGACAGTACTTTGTCTTTAGCCTACAATCGAGCCAAAAGTCTTTATAGAGAAGAACTATTGACTCAGAAACCAAAGAAAAATGTGAGTACTAATCAAGTGTATTTTGTAACTGAATATGGCACTGAAGCAAACCGAATCAAACAAATAATCAAACAGAACTGGAGTATATTAAGAAGCGACAGCACCCTAAGAGACGCTCTCCCAGAGACCCCCACCATCACCTTTAGAAAAGCCCCTACGCTCAGTGATAGACTAGTGAACAGTTATCTCCCTCCTTTGAAACAAAAGACATGGTTGGACACTAAGGCTAGTTGCTATAGATGTGGTAACTGCACCTTTTGTGAACATGTACAACAGACGAACTTATTCATGGACATTAACTCAGGTCAAACTTTTTATATTAGAACATTAATTAATTGTAACACTACCTATGTAGTATACAGACTTGAATGCCCATGTGGTCGTTTTTACGTAGGCCGAACAAAACGCAAATTGAAAAACAGACTGGCTGAACATAAACAGGCTATAAGGACATATAACCCCCTGTATCCTATGGCCGTGCATTACAAAGAAGCCAACCATGGCAGCTGCAAAAGCCTAAAAGTCTATGCAATTGAACATATTAAAGAAACAATAAGAGGAGGAGATAGACTGAAAAACTATTACAGAGAGAGACCTACTGGATCTACACTCTCAAGGCTACACAGTTTCCAGGACTCAGTGGAGAGTTAGATTTCTCCCCCTTCCTTTAACTGCTTTAAATGTGTAATCGATTGTTCTATATCCCTGTCTTCTTGAAATTATTTAAGACTAGCCCTTAAATATATTATACAAACTATAGCTGAAGCACTTTTGAGTTATCGCACTCTATATATATCCTTACACTATGTATCTTTTTATACTATTTTATACTATTTTCATATAATGTATCTATCTATGTATTGGTTGTTGGGATTTGCACCATTTATGTCTTGTATTATTGTATTTGAATTTGTTTAGCCTATAATTAAGGTTTGTTAGGCCTACCTGTCCCATCATGCATCTAGGGGACTGTGGGCCAGCCCACTGTGAACATGTGACCTACACCTATTACTTTAAATCTGCACTGTGAGAACCATCTCGAGTTTGCCCTGACGAAGGCCGAAGGGCCGAAACGCGTTGGCGTATTTTAACTTTATCTGCCATGTGGTATTAAAGGCTTTTAATTATTTTGTACTTTTTGAGTGCCTCAGTTTTTTTCCCACTTTGTATTTGAGACTGGTCCCTACACTGAAGAGCACCAAAAGGACAATTCTGCACATTTTTTGCATATCCAAGTAGCACTCCTGCCTCCAAAGCCTTGCAAAGTTGAATTATTGTTTGGGAACTGAACAACCCACTTCAAATCATACTTGTAAATCGAGGTGAAATACAGAAAGAAGTACGTCAAAGTAGATTTAAATGGTATTTTCCAACAATAATTATTAAAGGTGCATTATGTAACCTTTCTAGTGGAGTTTATGCCATTTGCTTGTCATGTAGGATGTCAGTGCCTTCCCTGGAAGGTTCTAGCCTGATTCATCAGACGGTTTCACTTCATAGAAACCATCTGACCTCGCAGCGTTAGAATTTATTAATTCGACGGTAGGTGGGTACTTTTTTTTCCATCTAAACAGTTGCTGCTATTTGGTCATGACGTATGTAATGCGCTGCTAACGGGACTCCCTGATTTATTAATCTTTTCCCAAATCCTACTGAAAGAAGGGCAATAACATCTTAATAAAATTCACCAAACATTTTCTTTGTTCCGGCTTTAAATCCTCGATCTCGGGAATCATTGCCAACATAGAATCTATGGCTCTTCGCACGTCCGGGGTTTTTGTGAACCGTCTAGTGTATTCCAATTCCTGACCTAGTTGCTGGAGACAAGTGAAACTGAGCGGAGGCACTAGGTGGCTCCAGCCTGGCTCGGAGGGTTCAACAGTATGGCATTACACTTATCTATCACATAGACACAAGCAGTGAGTGATACCAGGCCAAATCACAAGTCTGATCTGTGGACAGGCGACGTCCATTAAAGAGCGGGTATTAAATGCTAACACAAAACATATTTAAATCGCCATGCTACAGTACCTTTTATTGTTTTATAGTCAACAAAAACAACATATTAACATGTTAAATATGTTTCAGTTTCACTTTTGATGCTCTGACTTCCCACTCCCTTCGCTCTCCGTGCCAAGTCATTCCCCCTTCAGAGTGCTATCTAATTACATTTGGCATGCATTTTGCTAATAAAACTGTCAGGTTTGTGAAGCTGTAGTGTATTGGTTTGTGCCATGTGCTTGTATATTTATGAAACATTGCAGTGTGGGAGCATACATGATGTAGACTTATGGGCTGAGATTGCTAGATTACTCAAACATGCATGAATACATATTGGACATGAAGACATATTGCATAACACCCCCTCTTTAAGAAAGCTTTATTTCAGCAATAAAAACAACTGTGCCTGGATACATACAAGAGAGATACTTCATTATTTTATTTTCTACTCCCTGCACTGATCGACAGAAATCTTGGAGACTAAAATAATTTGCTGAAGACATACACATCAGTCAGTATAATGTATTCTATTTATATCTGTTACTGGATGTTTGAGTTATAGAGTCACCACAACATTGTTACTCAACATCACAAGACTTCAGTATATTCAATCAATCCCATGTAACCTTTACTGGGTTTACAGGAAGAGGAAGCTTTCTGGCACGGACCAGAAAGTGTGCCAGTCATTCTTTTTAACACAATTCAAATATGTTTCAACATGATTTAGGTGAGTTATTTTTGATCAGCCAGATCCTTGGTTACTCCACAACATGTTGGGATGTGGACAGACTCAGTGCCAGAGATGACTCAGAGAGATGGCAGAGTAGTTCCAAGAATAAAGAGAAGTCAGCTAATGATGTGTAAGGCGTTTCAAACTGTTTACAACTAGACATCATTAAGTTTTATTTGAGTGTAATTATTACAACTACTCTACTAGAAATTTAAAGCAACACACATGGGTTGAACAGTTAAAACTACACCACACAATTCTCCATGGATATAGAAATGTTTTATGCCCATACTGTAGAATATCAGAGCCACAGAAAAAAGCATTTTCACAGAGACAAGTAGGGGGAGGCCCTCCTCTAGAGCACAATAGAGATGCAAGCACACTTACAGCGCACAGCCACTACAGCCCACTTCAGTGCAATACAGACATAAAAAAAAAAACTAAAAAAAACATGCTTTTATTTTTTGGCTAACAGGTTAGGAAATGGGTAACCAGTAGCACAAACTCATGACACACGACATGTGTTTAATGTTTGATTCATTCATTCGGATTCACACTGAGCTCATATCTCTAAAGGGACTGTGTAGGTAAGCCATACTCACTGTTGATGTATGAGGACAGGTAGACTCCAGCGAGCATGCAGCCCTGAGCCAGCCTCAACAGCAGGAAGAGCACGGCGCTGTTGGACAGACACACGCACACCCCCAAAAGACTGGACAGACTCAGAGACAACAGGAAACTCTTCCTCCGACCAAACCTGCAAACACACCGCTGCAATGTTTTCACCCAAGACTTTAACATCTAATACGTAACCTTTTATATTCTCTCAGGACAAACAGCTCCAGACTATTGCAGTATGATTTGGGAAAAAGTAAAATTGTGGATGGTGGATCTGGCAACCAAAAAGTTATTTAGCGTACCTTGAAATAAAATATATTATGTTTTTTCAGGTCTTCGGTAATAAGCTATAACATATATAAATCATTGTGAATCACAATATTAAGCTAAAATGGCTTAGTAATTAAAATTAACCCATGGGCAGAGTTGATGAAAATGTACATAAAAAGGCTCCAGAAAAAGTCCTGCTGTAGTTCTTGGTAGTACACTCAGGCCATTGTATGGCATCAAGTGAACATACTTTGTTTAACATTAAAGTCATGACTTCTCCTTCTATAGTTCTGTGGTTCTGTATCTTCTCACTCACCAGTCACACAGTGTACCCAGGAGGATGTATCCCAGGATCCATCCCATCATGAAGCAGATGTGTTGCAGAGGGATTTTCCAGTAGTCACTGCAGACCAAGTCCCACTGTAAACAACAGACACATAAAACAAGTTAACCTTTTATAATACACAATTTATCAACCATTAAGAGGCAGTGGGACAGGATGTAATTTACTACAAACATATTTGTATATATACTCAGTGTTTCCTTTCACTGGATGACACAGTAGACACTGGAGTGAGCGAGGAGGAATGTCCTAGTAACTGAGTTAAGATGCCTGTTCAAGCCTTATTACGTTAGATTCAAAGTAGAACGAGCTACATACTCTTTGCATAAGACCATTCCCATTCACAGCTAACCATGTACTGGCAATGGATTAAGTTTAACTTTCAATTTTACAGAGTGAAGCAGGGTTTTACATCCACGCACATTTGATTATGTTTGTGTCAGAAGAAGATGTAATAGAAGATGTTCATTGTTTCTCACATTTCACAAATGCATAAGGGGCTCGGCAGTCAATATCCGCTGTGGTTCCAAAAGGAAATTTCCCATTAATTATTCCCTCAGACTAGAAATTAAAATATAAGAGTTTAAAGTCACTACAGAGACTAACCAGCTATTCAGAAACTAATGTAATTTAAAACCTAAATGTTGGATATATTCCTTAAAACCTTTGTGGTTTATACCTTTTCAGAAATACATTATAAAATTAATGTTGTGTTGTAAGTTCATTATCTTGTATTATCCTAATACTTCTGCAAAAGAAAACTGGACCCTTTTTATTACCGTACTTACAAGTTTTATACCACAGAACAAAAATGGCATATTAACATAAGACCTGCACCACATCCTCCAGTTAAACTACACTGAAGAAATGTACAAATGATTTGAAATGTACACATGTATGAACAGTTGCATTGGGGTAATACTGGCTACATGGTCAAGATTACCAGGAGAGGACATGCTAATGATTACAGTACAAAATATCAGTTTTTGAATTGTTTTTCTATTGCTGTGTGCAGCCTGGGTTGAGTAAATGATACGTGGAAAGAACAGTTACAACAATGAGTCCCGTTGGAGCGGTTTGGCAGTCATGTCATTAACCGCTTGGACAATACGGCGAGTCTTTAGTCTCAAACATTGTCTCCACTGTGGAAAAAGACATGAGGAAAAAGGAAATTCTGAGGAAAAGGAAACATGGGAATAATCAGGACATAAGCACCTACGTCCAAAAAAGACCACAGGAAAAAAACATTTAAAATAACATCTTGATTTTACACCTAGAAACTTCCTTCTTTAAAGGTGCACTATGTAACTTTTCTGAGGGAGAGTATACAGTCTGTTTGTCTCCATGGAGATGGTATTCCTTTTAATTGAATGCTAAAAAACATATTGCAATGAACTTAACTATATCCATGGAGACAAGGCCAAGTTACATGTCAAATCTGGGGAAAGAGGACCTTGCTCACAGTAAGAATATTTATTTCTAAGGCTTTTTTGAAAAACAAAAACATCAACCATAAAATAAATGTTATAAATGTAATGCTGCAGCATGTAATATCTCAAAGGGGACGATCAGGAGCCCCTCTCCAGATAATGAATGGTCCACTATGTAGCTTATTAAATAAAACTGGATATTTCTATAACTGGATATAATTGGATAAAACTATAAATGATGAATTACTGCTGTATTATTAGTAGTATTATTATGTTTTATTGTTGTTTATTTGTATAATTATGTTTTATTGTTGTTTATTAGTATTATTATGTTTTATTGTTGCTGCCAAAAACTGAATTTCCTTTGGGATTGATAAAGTTTTTATCTCTCTGTCTCTCTGTCCATCTCTGTATTTCTTGGAATATGAACAGTACTTTTTGCCCTGTACATGTATTGTGCTTTGTTTGAACCCTGTACATAGCATATTGTCTGAGTACTGCATTGCCTTGATGACCTGAACTTTGCCGGTCCAGTATCAGCCCCATCTGTGTAAATACAATGATGAGCTCAGTCACTGTCAGCCATGTTTTCTCTGGACCATGTTCAGTGCACCGAGGTTCCCTCCTGATCTGTGAGACAGAGGAAGCGACTGCAGAGGGGGGCAAGAGGGGCGCAAAAAGGAACAGACCCTGCCTCTCCTGCCAACAATTAGAACAAGAGAAATCTGGGATAGAATGATGTTTCTTTCTGTAAAGACGTTGACGATCAGAGAGAAGAGGATGCAGTTAACCATAATGACTTCAAGTTTCAAGATAGTTATCATCATCGGCTGTACAGAGCAGGAAATTTAACTAATAAGGCCTGATACTGTTGGGAATGATCTTTCTCATAGAGGTGAGGCAAAAATGTTGTTATGCATAAAAGAAACACGCCTTAAACAGTCTATATTACGTTAATTTCTGATCTACGTTACAATGTTGTTTCCTCATCAAAAATAAACCTGAAGTTGTGTTTTGTTTCATTCAAACATGTTTAACACAAACTCTGTATATTCAAACTGTGTTCTTCTCTCAAAAAGAAAACACTCTGTTCCACCTTGTGACGTCATGTGGTAATACAGAAAGTGCGCCACTGTGTTTTTAAACTCCATACACCTTCACTAGAATCATTTGGATCATTTCAGCTCTTGAATTGCCAATCTCCACAGTACACAAGGTAAAAGTTAGTCATTACCTTGAAAAGTACAGTTTCATGATAAATTGTTACCCAAACATGTGTGAATGAAACAAAACACAACTCCAGATATGCTTCTGATGACAGAAAAGCAATCTAACATTTCTGGTCCACCTCCTGCTCCTCTCTATGGAGATGTTATTGCTTTGCCTGGGAATGCTCCATGGCATAAAGCTTGACCATCTCCACAGGGATACACTGGTGACGCAACCAGGCCACGTTACTGGTAAGATCTGTAAAGAGGCTGCTCACAAATGAATAAAAAATTAAATAAAAAAATGTTCATACTGTCTTTTTAAATGTATTTTTAAAACGTACCTAGGCCTGTCATGACAATAAATTTAAAAGTGCGATATGTTTGTACAGAGATATACTGCGATAAACAATAATACTGAAGCTACTTTATGCCACTCATACAATAGGAGAATGAGCACATGCATAATGCACACTCGAACAGACTTAACGTTAACTAAGAACAGACATAAAACCAATTATAATAGTAAATAATATCCTTTTTGTACGGTATATTTTTCAACACACCTGTTTTTAGTCTAAGATACAACTATTCTGTTATACACTCGAACATGAAGTTTAGTTTCGACTGACTGTTTGCAGTGTTGTTGACAAGGTAGTGAAATTGGGAACTGGAAACAAACTATGCCCAAGGAAAAGTCCCACCTGATTGAGAGGAACAAATATTGACAGAACAGAAATCTTCACATGGTACAAAGAGAAGCCATTTCAGTGAGTAAAAGATAAACTAGACACCATAGAGTCTGTATGATTTGACTGTGGAAATGGATAACACAATGCAAATTATGACCGAGTAGAGTCCAATCAGTGACTACCACAACAGACAATTTTATATTTTATTGTAAGTATCCTAGACTGGAATCCAACTGCCACTAGAAAACTTTAGTCTACTTTAGGTACAGTTTCCCATTCCCACACTGACAGCAAATGTAGGTCACTGTTAATTAAATTGCTATGGGTGGATGACTCTAACTGCTAGAATACAGTATAGATAGGTCTAGATTAGTAAATTCACAAACAGAACGGGTAAAATACATGTAGGCCAAATGGCACCATTATCTTGACAGAGAAGGGTTCAAAATGGGTTGTGCGTAAAGTTTGCGTTTTTAAATTTGATCAGCCCTGAATGTAGCTTTTGAAAAATACACAAAATACAAAACATAAAAAAAATAAAAGTTGGCCCTGTATTACTCAGTGACCTTCTTACCTCAGTGACAAAGTTGCTCTGGAGCCCCGCCGCCTGATGGTACTCCCAGCCCCGAGTACAAGACACTTTCTCCCGGGGAGCATTGTCTGAGAGGTCCGATGAGTTTGGAGGATACTTGAAGAGTTCACAGTGGCTGAAGCGCCCACTCTCCACCACCCAGGGTATGGTGAGGTTGAGGTACCCCTGTCTGGTGAAGTTACTGAGTAGAAAGGTGGAGGGCAGTAGCTGAGGGTCGGGTTTGCAGTGGTACTCCTCCGGGATGAGCGTAAAAAACATGTCGCTGAACAAGTTGAGAATGACCGCAAAGTTTGGGAACCAGCTAAAGATGATCACGATGCGGTTGTAGCGCCCGTACCCGCCGGTGAGGGGGAACACTTTGCCCTCGTAGTCCATTTGAACACACCGGTTTGTGGTAACACACTTGTCACCGACTCCACCACCGCTGCTGGCCATGGCACAGCGCCCTCTGAGCCGCAGAGAGCAGCGAGCAGCGCCGAGGAGGAGAAGGAGGAGGAGGGCGGGGGAGGAGTCACACCTGCTCCCGGCCACAGTGACTCACATGCGGGGAAACCTCCAGGGGACCCACGGGGAACAGTCACTCCCCAAAGAAGCTCGTATTTCAGACTGCCATGGTGTCAAAACCATATTTTGGGATCTGGGGCATGAGACCACGACCCCGTGAAGCAAGTGTAACTTTTAATTACAATAGGCTACTAAAAATATAGGTTAATGTTACCTAAATTAAATGTACTTTATACACTATTAGGCCAGTAGTAGGCCTATATAATGGCCTAAAGATTGATTAGGCTTTGGGCCTGCTGAGGCACAGTGTTAGGGGAAGGTTTCTTTTTAATTTTCTGATTTATTAAGTGGTACAGTGACTTTATGGACAAATGTTCAGTTTTTAAATATGATCACATCAGCACCTGCCCCCAGCCGAGAATGTGGCATCAGCACATTAAAAAATAAAAACTATCTGCTGTAGCCCCATGCTGCTTTGGGCCTACAATAACATACTCAGATTGGTGAGTCTTAGGTTGTAGGACTACAGCTTCAGCTGGACTCCAATATTAACTAACATAGTCCTCAGAACTGTTTTGTTTTCAAAAAGCCAAGTTTTTTTTCCAGTCAGTTATAGTTTGGCTCATATCAGAGACAAAGTGAGACAGAAGAACAGGTTGTACAACATAAGCTCAAACACACACGATTCAGTGGAACTTCAGCTGAACTAATGTGATCTACAGGCCTAAGTACTTAGTCAGGGAGTTCCCTGTTAACTGAAAGCTGCTGTATACAAAAGAAAATTATTAACATTATTTTTCTGTCTCATTTATTTAGCCTTACCATATAGCTCTAAAATAGTTAGGTCTACTTTTATTACTTTTCTATTTACTTTGTTGCCAAGATTGTTTTATATAATTTTATTTATTTTTTTGTTTTGTTTTTTTTGCAAGTAATCGGTCACGCTTCTCCATGTCTATTGCGGGGCTTCAGATCAGTACAGATGTGTTGGAGCTAAAATAAATATTGTTAAATTGCAGATATTTGTTCTTGGGTCTAGCCAATTATAGAAATGATCAGGATCAACATTTGTGAATTTACCTTTTTGATATTTCATGGCAAGTACAATGTTGTCAATGGGTAAACAGGCTCTTGCCCCACATCTGAGAGTTTGGCATATTCTACTGTATTCAGACATTTGTCTTTAGGTAAGTTCTGGCAGTTAATGGCTTGAACTTTTGTCTCTTGCTACAGGTCTACAATTTCTGTTAGAGGGCTTTCCCTGAATTAAACTCTAATATTTTATACTTTTAATGTCAATGTATAAATATATGCACCAAACCAAGAATCATAGGACGACTGGTAATATTTCAAAATTTTATTAACGAACATAATCTCTGAGGAACAACAGCAGTTCTCGCGCTCTCTGTACATGCAACTGTAGAAAATAACAATTTAGATTTTTACTTTTCAGTTTGAGTTTTTTCCCCATCCATCCTCATTTTCAGTTCTCGCATTTCTCCTGTAAATTTTTATGGATTTTTTCATAGATTTTCATGTCATGTTTTTGCAGGAAATCAACAACAGCTAGAGGTGTAAGTACTGGATCTGTTACAGCACTGACGATAGCATCAACGACCACCCCCCAAAACCCCGCCCCCTTTAGCTGCTCCGACAATATGTACACAAATAAACTACATTATACAAATAAAAAATGTTACATTGGTACATCATTACCAGCCCGTACTCAGCTGTTATTAACCCCACATTCTACGCAAATTTTCAGACTAGTACAAAGGAGGGTGCAAAAAACGTCCTGGGAGATTTTATTATTTACAGAGCTATGTACAGTATGTCTCGTTCACGCATTAACAAGAAGGAAAATTTACACAGCGGAGACCAACTTCAGTTCAAAAACATACCACAGGTGTCAGAAAAAAAGAAAATAATAAATAGGCTATTTCTCATCATTTTAAAGAGTAGTTTGCCATGCTTTATCTTCTAAAAAAATACAAGGAAAAAAACGAAACAGCTACAGTTTGGGTTTAATTAGAAATCAAAGAAAACTAGAAAAAAAGGCTTGAAATTGTGATTCTACTATGAAAAATGTCATTTAAACACAAACAAATCTAAGCTAGTGAATGTAAGAGCATAGAGGTAATATGTTGCTGACTGTTTCACCATGGCCTAGTGCTGCTCAACTGTGCATCAGTCTATTGATTACTGAATATGGCCAAAATATATTGTTTAGTGACGATATATATGGTTAGGATATTGCTATTTGGGGAAAACAACATTGGAGCAGCCATCATCACCATTTCAAGCCTTTGTGGACTCAAATAAATGAAGTAAAATCAAAGGCAGGGCATAATTAAACCGTTCCAAATGATGCAAAAATACATGTTATTGTAATGTCTTGTAAACAATAGTGAGGGCGTGGTCGTTCAGGGCATATATAGTAAAATGGGATACATTCTGCTTGATAAGCAAAGTGATTGACATGCCACTGGTGCGTATGCTTAACTACTATACAGGAACAAAATTAACCCCTTAATAAGAATGAACACAAAACACACACATTTAGCTAAACACAAAACAACAGACATCATCCCAAAAAACAGTAAATGAAATGAAAACATGACAAAGGAGGGGTTTAAATCTATTGTATGGGTGTGTATGGAGGTATGAAGAACATCTAGCCACCTTGCCTGCACGGTAACTTTAACAACCACTGACTAGACATACCATACACAGCTATGCTCACTGACAGTGTGTAAGTGAATGGGAAATATTGCCATCTGAAAAACACAAAAGCAGCTCTCACAAAGACTGGCAGCCGATGTGGGGACAAGTCAAAGAAAGCTTTTTCCACTAAAATAGTTATCACAACTCAACATTTAACTAAAGACAATAAAAAGGGATGTATATTCAGCATTACTCTACCCACTGGCTGAGTTTTGAGTTTTCATGTCCTTTTTGGTACATACTGAGTAAAGATACAATTAATCTACTTGGGCCTGAACTAAAGTTATGGTGAACAACAACATGAGGAAGTAACTCTAACTTTAAAAAGCAGTGACAAATTTGAAGTTTAAAAGGAGAATAAAGATTTTGAGCCGACGGTGAATCAATTTAAACATGTTGTTAAAAAATGCCCATTCATGACAAAGGCCACAGGTCTCTCACACAAGTTTTGGCTGAGACAAAAAGGACTACTGGCGCCATCAAGTGAGTAAAAGTTGAATTACAACAATGAACGGGGCAAACAAATTAAACATGGAATGACAATTATGAGAGCTTAAAGAACAAGAAAAAGATGAGACCCGTGTCTTATTAGTTTGAGACAATTGTGGATTTTGTAAAAATAAAAACAATGAACAGACATGACACTTTGTTTGAAAATGACATAACTTTCACCTCACCCATAAATATCTATGACTTTGCCCAACAATGAGTACATTTTTCACTGAAAAAGGCATTTTCTTGGCTCAAAAAATTTCAGATATAGTTGTGTAGTAAAGCAATGAATAATAATCCTCTGTCTATTCTTTAAATAAATCCTTGATAACTATTTTGCTACATTAGAGGGACTATATGGAGGTTGGCTTGTGGGTTAGGCCTGTTTTATCAGAATACTGTGTGTGGTAGGGATCCCTGGACTGAATCAGACGGGATTAAACTGTGCACTGGAGTCACACACGTTTGGCCCATGGATATGAGGGGGAAAGTGCTGCCCAAAGTGAATTGTACATAAAAAGATAATTTTTATTTCTTTTACGGTTTTTCTTTACACTTAACTGAGTGATATTACAGTACATAGGTTATTTACAACTGTGCAGTAATGTGTGGCAAAATAAATTATCTAGAAGGCAGCAAGAATACATTGGTTAACGAATATAAAAACTGTACATAATTTACGGAATACAACTTTTTTTCTGTTTTCTTTTGTTTTTTTTCCATTAAACTAATATTGGCTCTGTAGTGTTTCAAGTCACTTCCTCAGAAACAATGAAATGCCCAAGTAAAGAAATAGACAAAAACAATATTTCTCTTCTCCCACCCAACCACAAACTCTCAATAGTCTTTGAATTGTAACATTCGTTATGGTTGTATTTTCTGGTTGTCCTGTGGTGTTTTTGCAGTCTATGGCGCTCTTGTGTTTTTAGGACAAAGTGTGGAGATGAGGACACTCCGGTCTGTCCTCAGGTCCAGTCTTGTCCCGTGAGCCCGGCGCAGAGTCTGCCTCAGTCTGTCCCTCTGCTCTCTGGGCCCTCGTGTCGCTCAAAGTGCCCCGGGGCAGGTGTGGCCCATTGCGGGTGCTTCAGAGCAGTAGCACAGCTCTGACCTCTACCACATCCACTGGGTGGCCTCTGCTTCTCCTGGTCCTCAGGGAGCCCTGTTCTCCGTCCTTCTGCGGAACAACCCCTCTCTGTGCCCTCGTGCGGTCTGCTGAAATCAGGACCAGAAACAAACGCAGAAAAAGATTTCTGTCCTGTGTCTCCTGGAGCGTTGGGAGATGTGACCCGGTGTCAGAGTGTCAAAGTCAACGCCTGTTTTTGCTTCTTGAACTCTGATCAAAGAAAAGCATAAAAACTTTGAGGATGAAAGTGCAAGTTGTGTTCCGTCTCATTCCCCACAAAAAACGTAGTTCCTTCTTCACGGAAGGGAATCAAGGGCAAGTTTATAATTTCTTTTCAATATAATAAAGTCTTTCCTGTCCTTCTTAAACTTGCTAGCCCTTTCCATTCGTTCTTTGTAACGAAGTCTCTTTGAGAACATGATTCAGATTCAGTTGGTGAGTCTGAGTGCTGCGCGCTGTCATGCAGGGAGCAGGACAAAGTCGTCGTTGACGTCGACCATTGGCACGTAGAAGGACGGCACCTCATTGACGCACAGAGACTTGTGCACTGCAGGGTCCAGCTCCTGCACCTTCAGCTGCCACTCCATCCTCTGCACGGCATTGAGCGCCGCTGCTTCATGCTGCTGCCGCATCAGTAAGCATGTCTGAAAAAGAAAACGCTACTATTAACCTGTTCTTCAACTTTAGCAAAGATATTGACTGTTTAGTACTGACCTTCATGCGGTCGTATTTATCATCCACATCCTGGATCCATGAAATGAACTGCCGAGCATTAAACCGATCCCTCACTGACTTGTTTTCATCCCCCTAAAAACACAAATACAAAGTTACAGTCGTTGCTGTAACACAGAAAGAGATTTTAAATGACCTGGTCATTTTCCTACCTGGCTCTCTGATGGCATATTGTAGACTTCAGAGTCCAAAAGCATAGTACAGGCACTGAATGGAACAGCCTGATTGGCTATTGTTCTGGCTGCTCTGCAGTGGACCCTCAGCACTTCCTGCTCACATGACACAATCAGCTTTTCCTGTAAACACAGTAAGAAAGCAGCATTAACATCTGGATAAAAAATTACCCACACTTCTAATAATTATACTGTTGAGGGAGGGTAACACTGTTTCAGGAGACATACCCTCTCTATGCTGTGCTGCAACCTGAGCTTTCCTCTCACAGTCTCCTGTTGTCGAAAAAGTTCTTTCAAGGGCTCCGACAGCGATGGAGGTGGAGCAATCTGAAGAGAAAAGGTTCAAAAAGTTCAGATATGTCCCATTTAAAATAAATCTATAATAAAATATTTGAATATACAAACATTCACTTACCACAGGAATGTGAAGCTTGCTGAGAGGCTTGCTGTCCAGCAGGTAGGAGCCAGTGTAGGTCACATACTCAGCATAACACTGAGGAGCCTGTGGTGTGATGTAGCACAGGATTTTCCGCTTTTCCTCAATCTTCTTCCTGATTTGGAGGTACTCAAAGTAAGGATTGGAACGGTCGCTGTGGTAGGGCTCAATGTCATCCAGTTTAATGGCATTGACCACAACAGCCAATGTCTGCTGGATCATCTCCCTGGTTTGTTTCATGGCTGTATTCACAAGCTGAACCTGCACCTGCTGTCCTGCTGTCCTGGCAAACTTCCTCTTTCGTGGGTGCTGTGTTTGAGTGTCGTCATCTTCCACCGGGATGGGACGACCTTTTGTGGTTTTACTGAGCACCACTGTCGGAGAGGTTGTTAAAGTCGGAGCAGTGGAGGCAATGCTAAGCACTGACTCTTTGTCTTTCTTTAGAGAGAAGGAAGACGCTGAGGTGGGAGTCGGGGTCCTGGTGGGTAAGTGGTTGATGCTCACGACAGGATTGGCAGTTATGGAGGTGAGAGAGGCTGATGAGGTCAGTATGCTGGAGGTAGGAGGGGCCACAGCAGCGGGATTGTTCTTGGCGCGGTTGCGGGTCATCCTCTGAGGGATTTCGTCCTTTTTGGGAATATCTACAGGCGTGGACAGTGGGGTGATACTTTCAGCTGGCAGCTTAGGTGAGGTGTCCTGAGTGATTGGGAGGTCCACGGGGCTGGGGAGGGTCACTGGCACAGGGGGTGGCAGAGGAGTGCATGTGGTGAGTGGTTCGACTGCAGGCTCATGCTTCTCCTCTGGAGTGTCCGGCTTCAGAGCAGACAGTGAATCTGTGGGCATGTGCAGAGAGTCAAGAGCGTGGATCTGAACATGAGGTTGTGAAACAGAGTCTGGTTTTACAGACGTGTACAGCAGGCTAGTGTCCGAGTCCTCAGGGGGACCATACGGCACGCTCTGAGGCTCTGGCTCCAGCTCGGGCTGGAAAGTGGCATGTGGTGATGGGACAACCAAGTCCTGCGCTGTAGATTCCCGTAAACCTAGTGATGTAGGTTCCCGTAAACCTAGCTCCGCAGGTGGACACGGAGTGGAGAGACCCAGGGGATCCACCTCCATCACATCTGGGTCTTCTCTGTCTGTGACCATGTGCCTGATCTGAGATGGAACTGACTTCTGTTCAGACAGTTCGGCCTCATGAGCTTCAGCCTCCTCTGCTTTGTCTGGGAGTGGGAGGTCTGGTAGAGAGAAAGGTCCTAGATCATCAAGCTCATCTGCATCAGCAGAGAAGGGGTCGGCCCATGGGACAACAGGCTCAGGGGCCACAGTGGGAGCAGGGTGCATGTGTTCCTCTGTAGCACTGTAAATGTGAGCGGGTTGTCTGGGTTCGGGCTCTACACATGCCGGCTCTACTGTGTCCATCTGATGTGACTTATTGCAGTCCGGGAAAAAGGACTCCAGACGATTTGAGGATGACAAGGTGTTTAAATAGTGAACTTCATCGTCCATCCCAGAGTCGGGTCTCTCTGGTGACGGGATCTCTGCCACAGCCTCCTTCTGCTCATCATAGTCCTGCTCTTCTTTATGCCACCTGTTCCATGCGTATGGAGAACTGACAGTGGGGTGACCAGATATGTGCTGCATCTCATTATCTGAATGAGAGTGGGAGTACGGGCTAGTTATTTTGGAAACTGCTGCAGCAATCTCTCCATAATTCATATGAGGAGATTTTAGGTCCATGTCTGTGTTCCAACCCATGTTATGCTCGTAGCAGTTCTCGTCATGGTCGTCTGTGGGCTGAGCAGGGGAGATAGGCTGTACCTCTGGCTCATGGTGGATGGGTGACTCTGCAGACCAGCCCTTCCTAAGAGGGTCCTCCATGTGAGGAGAGTAGGAGCAAGGATTTGTGGGCGGCTCAGCTTCCTCCAGGGCACAGTTGTCAGGGTCTACTCTGTCGTCTTCCTCCTCCTCTTCCTCCTCCAAATGCACAGGGTCAGTGGCAGGTGGGAGGTCCGACAGCACCATGTTGGGTTCACTGTGGTGCGGCTCAGAGATGTCGTCTATGTCAAGAGGAGGCAAAGCGGCAGGAGCAGGGGTAGGAGGGGCAGCAATGTCAAAGCAGGGTTCTTGGGGGTCTGGCCGGTGCACTGGGGTGGAGGGTTTGGGCAGGTAGCTGCTGAATACACTGTCAGCTATATGGTCACTACTCTCTGCTCCAGCCAGGCCAGGCGCCGCCACATCAGGCATAGAGTGGACAGGCTCCCGGCGGGGCGACAGCAGCCTCATGGGAGAGAAGTAGGGAGGGGACACACACTCCAATCTGTCCAGAGTGCCCGTCTTGTCCTCTTGAGCCTGAGAGGTGGGGTCATAGTCCCCGCCTGCATCGCTCTGCTGGAGAAACTTGTCTGCCTCCGCTTTGAACTCATCCTCCAAAGGCCTCCGCACACCAGAGTCCTCGGAGCGGCTCACCAGAGGCAGCTGCAGGTTCTTAGCAGGAGTTGGACAGGTGCCTTCTGGAAAGCTCTGGGAGTTTGAATACCTGCTGGGAAACAAGACAAAAACATTAGTTATTATGAACCCCAAATGTCAAAAATTATAATTAACAGACTTGGCGCTTACCTTTCAAAGAAGGTTGGTGAGCAGGCATTCATAGACATGGTCATGGCTGATGAGTTGTGGCACTCCATCAGCCCATCAAACGTGATGTCAGGGTAGTCTTCTGCACTACATGAGGGTGTGCGAGGAGTCTGCATGACCTCCTCATAGCTGGGGCAGGAGATGACAGAGGTGGGAGTCGGTACCCCAGTTGGACGGTTCTGATCGGGCCGGGGAGAAGCAGGGAGGTTCTCCTTCATCTGATGTCCTGTGAGCCAGTCTTTTGAATTTTGAGTGTCTGGCTGGAACTTTCTGCCTGGGGACATCATCTGAGCTGGGATGCTGCTGACATCTTTCAGCTTCTTCTCTTTCAGGCCAGACTCCACACTGTTGGACTTCTTGGTTAGTTCAGTGCGGCCTTTCCTGACCTCCTCTGTGGACTTTGTTTTGTCCTTGAGTTTGGGGTCTCCTGTTTTGGGCCTGAGCCTCTCCATCTGCTTCATCCTCTCTTTATGCCTCTTGTGGCGCTCTTCGCTCTCCTGGTCTTTCAGACTCAACATTTGGCCAAAACTCGTCATTTGACGATCGCCATCAACCAGCAGTTTTTCCCGTGGCCTGTTGTCTTTACGCGCTGCTGTGTCTTTAGAGGGGACCAGCTTTTCATTCTCCTCTTTAGACTTAGACTTACTATGGTCTAGTCGATTGTCTTTTTCCACATTCTCTCTATTTCTGTCCTTTTTCATGTCATATTTAGGACTATCCTCCTTTGACCTCTCCTTCAGGACTGTGAGTTGAGGGCTGTCTTTTAACCCCACCTTGATGTCCTCTTTGGAGTGTTTAAATGACCCAAACCCATCAATATATTTATTTTTCTCCTCCTTCATTTTCTCCTTGTGCTTCTCCTTCTTTTTCTTGTCTTTTATGCGGTCGTTGATGACTGAGGATTTTTCTTTATCTTTTTTGGACATTTCTTTTTCAAACTCCAGCGTTTTATCAAAATCATCCTCTCCATCCCCTTTCCCTCCATATGGAAACGTATAGGGGTCAGCCTCTAGAGGCATTGGCTCCTTCTCAAAGGGCAAGCTCTCTCTGCGGCTGTATGACTCTCTGATCTCCTCAGTTTTGTCCCGTTTGTCTCCTTTGTCCTTTTTGACCTTTTCTTTGTCTTTGTCGTGACTTTTCTTAGAGGAGGAGGACGAAGAGTGTCTATGTCTCTCCTTTTCCCTAAATTTGTCCTGTGGCGTGGATATGGACAGGGAATCTCTGCGCTCATCGGACACATCATTCAGGCCTAGAGAGTCATAATAGCTTGTTAAGATTGGCTCATGACCACGGTCTGTAAAGCTATCAGAGGAGATCTCACTGTTTTTATCATTGGAGTCATCCTTGTAGTCATTCATAGCTTCCTCTTCTAGTTTTTCTAATAGGGACTTTTCATTTTCGCCGCTCCCTTTTGATGCCTTCCTCTCCTTTGAATGGTCCAGCTTGTCCTTATATTTACTTTTTGTCTTCTCCTCACTTGTATCCCTTTTGTCCAACAATTTCTGCTTGTTTTTCTTGTCCTGGTTGGAGTCCACCGACATGCGATCTTTCCTGTCTTTGTGTTTGACGTCAACAGTATCCTTTTTGTCTTTATTATGTTTCTCTAATGAGCCCTTTCTCTCTTTACCGGTGTCAAAAGTACTTTTCTCCTTCTTTTTGTCCTTGTGATCCTTTGCTTTTTCCGTATTATGTTTAATGTCTGTAGATTTTCTGATTTTGTCCGAGCTGAAGTGATCCATCTCATCATGATCGGGTGTGGAATCTTTCCGGTCCAGAGCCACTCCTCCATTGTAACTATCCTCATCATCATCACTCTCATCTGTAAAAATATCTGCGATTTTATACCATGTTTTGCTTTTCTCTTGTTTGCGCTCCTCCTTTTTGACCTCTTGGAAATCTTTCTCCCTCTCCGGATGTTTTTCCTGAGAGACCTTTTCTTTCTTGACCTGCTCGGATGACATTTTGCGATCTTTGCCGTGCGACTCTTTATGTTTGTCTTTAACCGCCTCCTTCTTCTCCTTAGTTACCCGCTCCCCATCCTTTTCCTTCACCCCTTTTTCAATAATGCTTTTCTCAGATTTGTCCTTTTCTGGGTCTTTTGTTTTGTGCTTGTCAGCTTTCTTTTCCCGCTTCTCCACAATATCACCCTTCTTATCTTTCTCCTTCCCAGAGTGATTTCGTTCTCTGACATCGCAGGATTTACTGACAGCATCTAGGTCCTTAAAGAAAGCGTCATTGCTGTAGTCATGGCTCTCCTGTTTAATTTTGACATCTTTCCGCTCCTTTGTGAACTCGTATGAATCTTTGCGCTCTCTGTTATTATCCAATGACTCCTTTTTAACAATTTCTGTTGACTCCTTTCTCTTTTTATCCTTTTCAGAGTGGCTTGAGTTTAGCTTTTGTTTTTCCGTCCAATCCTTTTTCTTCTCATTGGTTTTCTCTGAGTCTTTATCTTTCTTTTTAGATGTCACCTTATCCTCTGACCGCTTTTCATTGTGGTCAGACTTTTTATCCTTAACCTTGCCATCCTTCCTTCTGGTCTCCTCTTTCACCGTTTCTACTATCAGTTTGACAGAGTTGTTGGCCTTATACTCCTTGTACTCTTTCACAGGTGTGTCCCAGCTATCATCGTAGAGGGAGGAGTCGGAGGACATTTCAGACCCCCATCGGTCATGATGGTCATCGGAGGCGCTGAGTTTTGAGTCTTCCATGTTGAGAAAGCGATTGTTGACATCATAGCCCTCATAATCTGGCTCTTCTTTTGTTGTTTTGTCCTTTTTAGATTTGTCTTCCTTGCTGATTTTTTCCTTATCCACTTTGAGATGTTTCTCCTCTTTCTGCTCGCCCTTCCTTTCTGCTTTGGAAGATGATTTCTCCTTTGACTTTTTCTTCTTGTCTTCTTTGTGAGCTTTTTGTTTGTCCTCTTTTGGTTTCTCCTTCTCCTTGACATTTCTCTCTTTTTCAGATTTTATCGTTTTCTCCTCCTTAATCGTCTTCTCCTTGGCAGAGTCCTTTGTTTTCTTGTTTTTGTCCTCCTTTAATGTTCTGTGGAGATCTTTACTTGTTGTCCAGTCTTTATCATCAGACTTACTTTTTGATAGTCTATCGTCCTTTTTTGAATGGTCTTTTTCATGTTTTAACTTTATTTTGCCCTCAGTCGCAGATTCAGAATCTCCAACTGAATTTTTTCTCGAATCTTCAAAATCAAAAGAGTAGCTTTTTACAAATTTTTCATTCATGTCTTGATTAAGCACTACGCTCTGAGACTTCTCTTTCTCCTTGGCTTTGTGTTTGTGTTTAACTTTATGCTTTTTTACAACTTTTCCATCTCCGTCCATTTTGGAAGCCGTGCTGTCTGCATTTTTAAAGAGGTCTGAATTTTTCTTATCTACTGCGTTGCTGTGTGAGTTGTTTTTCTTTTTGTTTTCTTGCGCTTTCCTCTTAGGGTGTTTTATTGACTCTACACTTGAGTCTGCAGAGGAGTAGTCTGATTCACTGGATAACCTGGTTCTGACTGAATCTGAAAGAGAACTAACGTCGGACCATGTTGGAGAGGAGACTGTTTTCCAGCCATCTGTCCGCCACTGTTTGGGGTGCTGTTCGGCTAACGACTGTGTTTGTTTTTGAGAGTTTACATGTGATGAGGAGTCTTTTGTTGTAGAAGAGTCTTTAATACTGTTCGAGCCCTTGTCGTCTTCACTCTCTATGTCCTCACAATCTGAATCAGAAGTGCAGAATTTGTCATTAACTTTGCCAAATCGAACTTCTTTACTGACATTATTTTTGCTCTCCTTCTTTCGCTTCTTTTTAACTTTGCTCTTGTCTTTTTGTTGTTTTGAGCTCAAACTACTAGAGTCTCTGGTCTTGGTATTTGTTTGCTGGGTCTGTTGCCGTGGCGTTGGCGTTGACGTGAAACACAATGTCCTGTCGTCCTCATCTGAACTGTTACTGTCAGAGATGATCCGCCTGACAGGTTTCTTTGGTGTGAGCGAGTTGCTTTTGGAATAGGTTTTGACCTCCATTTTAGGTATGGAAATGAAGCTGTTGGCCTTGGCGACAGTGTCCTTACGGAAGTCCTTTTTTAACAAGTGTTTGTCGTCAACAGGCGGGACTCGTTCCTCCTCATCGTCCTCGTCAAATTCGTATTCATCTTTGACGGGTGTGACAGCAGATTTAGGTGGGTCTGCGTTTTTGCCTTTTAACTTCAGGCCTTTTTCAAACTCAGAGTCTGTGTTGTTGCCGTCCACGGAGCTGGAGGGGGCAAACGAAGGGGCGTCTTCCTCTTCTTCTGAGGATTCTGTAAACAAAAAAACAGACAGAAAATTATTAAATAAAATTACTCACATCTGTTGGTCTCTATAAACAGCTTTATGATGCTACAAGTCTAGCCATACCAGCTTATCAAAGCCTGATCTCGTCAGATCTCAGAAGCTACGCAAGGCTGGGTCTGGTCAGTACTTGACTGGGAGGCCACTGGGAATACCAGTGGCAAAAACTGTTGTTGTGTCCTTAGGCAAGACACTTCAACCTAGTATGAAAGTGGAGTGTACGCGAGTGCTGGTGGTGGTTGGAGGTGGCGCAGATTAGCAGCGTCACTTCAGTCAGTCTGCACAAGGCAGCTGTGGCTACAACAGTAGCTTACCATCACCAGGTGTGGAGTGAATGAACAATGAACTGTAAAGCGCTCTGGATGTCTTGAAAGACACTCTATATAACTGTAATGATTAATGAATTAAATAACAACAATATAAAGCTTTGCCATATTATATTATAGATTAGTTAGCCAATTACCGCTACTGTGTACATAAAATTGAAAAACCATCTTGTTATGCCCCAAAAAAGCAATGCATTATTCCACTAATAATGATGCAACAGAACTGATTTAACACAGATAAAATAGAATAGTTTACATACCAGATGAACTCTCTTCACTCGACGTGTAAGTGCCTTTGCCCAGCAACAGGTTCAACATGGTCGGAGAGTTTGCAACCTTGAGCGGAGTTTCCCCTCTCCTGTTGCTCTGACGTGGGTCTGCCCCATACCGTAAAAGTAGCTTCACCACCTGAATATAAGTAACAGTAACTTATATTAGTAGACTGACAAGCCTGTTTACTCAAAGTATAGTATAAATAATGTACCTTGAAATGTCCATTGTTGGAGGCATCATGCAGTGGCGTGTCATCATCCAGTCCCTTGGTGTTGACCTCTGCCCCGGCTGCCAGCAGCTGCTTGGCCACATCATAGTAGCCCCTGTTACACGCCTCATGCAATGCAGTCCAGCCTGAGCACAGGAACAAGAGTTAAAGAAGTCAGTGTGTTATATTACACTGTTATTTTACATTCTGAGGTGGGGAGTAGTGTCTCACCTGCAAAGTCTTTTACATTCACATCAGCTCCTTCACTGATGAGCTCCTTAATCCGCCGCGCCTCCCCTCGTATCGCTGCTCTGTGTAACCTCGTCTCTCCTCTCTCATTTCGTTTATTCACTTTGTCTTTGGTTTTAGAAGCAGAGTTTGGCGTTCCCTTTTGACCCAGACTGGACTGTGACGGGTGCTTTGGTGTTGTGTCTAAATAAAAAAACAAACAAAAAAACCAACACAAACAGAACCACGTTAGTTCCCGTTAGATCCTTTTTACCTTCAAACTGGTAGCAACAATGGGTTTCAGCCACATGGGGGCAGTATAACACTATTAGTTAGCAAAAGGCCTGAACACTTCAGCACACTTGATCCAATTTATAAGATTAACTCCAAGCACTAATCACATCTTCCTGATTGAGTTTGAGAGTTATTGTCCAAAATAACATTTGAAAAATCCTGCACACATATGCATAGATAAATGGTTTGTTATTCACATAAATAAAGTACACACATACTATCAACAATACGCACAGTTTAAAAAGTACTTAGTTACAATTATGCTGTAGCAGTTTTTTTTTTTTAAAATAGATCATTTCTAAATATTTCTTTTAATTGTCTACTACACTGTTCAATAGTTTGTAGGTACAAAATACCAAATGAAAGACCTTTATTTTAATAACAAATAACATACTTGAATCCCAGTTCCATACTTGAATATCTTAATTGCTTAATTGAACAATTCTATTGGTTTTAAATGGTGCGCTTTAACACAACTGCTCTCTCTCATGGCCCCCATCCTCTGAAGACGTGGCCGTTTTGATAAGCACGCACCTGGGCTGTTGACGGACTCCTCCGCTGTCATTTGCATGAGCAGGGCCACCTGCTGCCGCTCGGAGAGGGGGTACCCGACCCGGATCCCTGGCATCCCCATTCCAAACGGCAGGCCCGCCTTCCGGGTGCTGGGCTCCTTTTTAATGCGCTTCCGCTCGGGACCTGGTTTCTCTGTAAAGACACAAGATGCACTCAGATGAGACTCAACAATTTCTTCTTTCAGTGGCACATGGTTTGTTGTATATCTATCTGCTTATTTAGATTCTTTCTCTGCTATTCCAGTAGGAACATTTTATAGTATCACATTTAACAGGGGCAAGATTTCAAAGGATCACTAAATGAGGAGCACAAATGTCTTCATTAGGGCCAGTCGGTGCAGTTCAAGGGGAAGAAGGTGTGACTTGGCAGGGCAGCAGTTATTGCGAAACAGTCGGTGTACATTTCATTTCAACATGGCCTCACCAAGGTCACCACATGCCTGACTGGCAGGCTGTGTGGAGACATGAGGCTACTGGACAAAAGCAGCTGCTCCACAAGGACACACCCAGCAATTATTTTCAGTGGCAAAATACCATCTGATGACCCTCAGAGGGTAGAGCTCCACGAGTGTGCAATACCAGCAGAGCCAGACTGCAGCAGAGCAGAGACTGGAGCAGAGGCGCGGGATGCACCGAAAGGCCAGAGAGACAGACCCAGCGCTCAAGGCTAGAGAGACACAGTAAATACAGTGAGACAGAAAGATGGCAGACAGAGCTTCCGGTGGGTAAAAGTTTTCCAGGAAAAGATTTTTCCAGCCCCAAGTAGAACTGATGAACTTTGAGTAACATCTGTGAGCACTTACAGCTAATGTACCCCCACCCCTCTTTGATACTTCTCACGTTCTCCGCTGCATTTGCCATTTAGACACATTCCTGCTGCTAAAACTTTAACAGCAGGAACCACAGAAAGAGTCCAAACATGTTTTTGAGCCATAGAACTGAGAAAGTGCTACGCCAGCTTCTCTGGTGTGTTTACAATATAACAACCCAAATACTATTATTTCTCTATTCATTGCACTAACAGGAGGGCCGTGACTAACTTGCACATAAGGCAAAAACCACAAAGATGAAGATTGAGCAATGGCCAAAAGACTAGAGCTCTTACACACAGTCAAGAGGTCATAGTCATCTTAAGGCAATAGAAAATTATATAAGAGAGTCTTAGAATAGCTGAGGGAGGTAAAAATAAAATTTAGGGTATACAAATACTAAATTGTGGTTAATTTCAGAACAAAAAAACCCAAACAAAACATCAACATTATGTTTTTATTACAATTACGTTACAATAGTTTTTAATTAATTTGCAGAATATAAGCACATGTCAGTATGCCTTTTCCATCTTTTTGAAGCCAGTCTATTTTAGCCAGGCAGCTAGCGCCTTTGTGTCTCAGTAAAATGATATTGCTTAGCTTACAGACAGGGATGAAACCTTACTCGCCTTAATGCTTGAACCACGACAAACAAAGATGAAATAATAAAGAAAATTGAGCTAGCCAGGAATAGACCCTTTATGAAAAGACTGTCATGGGAGTGGACCACATCAAACATCACTGTCAACATACAATACAACTACCGTTTAAAACAGCACAGACAACACTACAGGGTTAGCCACCTGCTATACAAAGATCAGTTGCCAGAAGCCTGACAAGTACAACCACCCAAACCAGCCCGTCCAGGTGATACAGGCGTCCATGGCAGATTAGGCTGAACAATATTGTGTTTCATAAAAGAGCATAAACAGGAAGCTGAGGCAGAAGACACAGGAAGTGGCTAGCAGGATGCTCTGTCAAGGCTCGCAAAGACATGAACAAGATGAACAGGGCAGACGAGTACTGGCTGCGATTCTATGGAAATCTCTTTAGAAGGTTGGGCCAGGACAGAGACAGCTGATAAGTAGGTCAGTAGAAGACATGGTCGCTAATGCCTTTACTTCATATTATTAGCATTTAGAAATTATACACAGGTCAGCTATTTTCACATAAAGATGCAAGGTAAATATTTGCTTGCTTTGTAATCTGCAGGTTCTTTAACAATCAAACGATATTTACTGCAACAAAAGGAAATGGCTTATAAGAGAATAGGAAAAATGTAAACATGCTGCAGTTAAAATTTAGGTTTAGTTAGTTAGTTTCCATGTAAACTACAATTCTGGCAAATAAAGTAAAGTGAGAAGCCTGAGCCACAGCAAATAGCTGTCTGGGTTATTAGCATACTAATGACCGTCTTCTCATTGTTGCTGACAAGAAAGTTCACATCTCCACTGGAGTGAGGGGGATGGGGCTGACCACATGGTTGAGTATCATGCAACCGTAAACATACTGTATCCAGCTAAAAGATTACTATTAAATGTACTATAGTAAAAAGGCCAACACTCAAGCACTCCAAGGGGAAACAAAACCAACAAATGCAATACTGCAATACTGCGTCTTACTGAAGAAAACAACTCGTACAGAAATATGTCACAGAACCACAATTTCTCACTCCATTACAACCTTTGTGCATCACCTGAAAATTAAAACTAAACTAATCCAAGACACAGGACCCTTGGCTGAATAGACTGTGCTTCACTTCAGAAAGACTTGGCCTTGCACACTTTTACAATAATGCTATTTAACAAAAATCAATAGAATAGCCAAGTTGCTGATGCCCAAGACTACTTTCAGTTCAGTGATGTAAACACCAGACCTTTACATTTCATAAGCAATAAAATATAAGTTCTTACCAAATCCAGGGGCACTTAGCCCCATTTCCTAGACATAATCCATTATAACAAGCCTACATATAAAGATCTCTTCTTTGGGTCTTTCTTTAGGTCACTAAATCCCCAAACAAATGATCAGCCTGAAACTATGCTAAAACCAGTTAGCTTCACAGAGCTCCGCCCCTTTTAGGAACAATACATCAGCTACTTCCTGTTAGGCTGAGAGAGTGCAGGGTAACAATTACCCCACATCCAAAAGTAGGGTTAATAGGGTTAGTAGAGTCGATATTTTGTCTTACCTGAATCTGAATCTTTCTGGTCTCCATTTGCTCCTGTTGTGAAAGGTAATTTCCTTTTAGGGGCTTTTTCTTTCATCTCTTTGACCACATCGCTGCGATCCAATTTGGGAGTCTTGTTTGACAACACTTTATCCTGCAAAAAGAGACAAATGCGTACTTTAAAAGGAATCCTTAAACTGTGTAATTAATAAAGAACCCTTTGCTGAAACGCAACCAGAGCCAGAAATGATTAGCTCATTATCATGTGACCACCTCCTGCGCTTGGGGCTGCGATTTTAAAAGTGCTTTTGTTATTATGGGCTTTGCGGAGGAAACTTTTCCACACAGTTCCTCCTGGATTCCTGACGCCGGTTTGACTCTGTGGTCTACAGCTGCTGGAAACAATCACCAGTCCATCGGCGAAACAACAGATGTGAATACTTCAGCGTTTGGGATCCCTCTGTTCAGGCTAACTGTTAGAAAGCCTTACTCAACAAATATTATGTAACTAGTCCTAGTAATATGGTGTGGGTAAATAAAAGTATTGGTCTTGAATTACTATTTTACAATACTTTTTAGGCTAAATAATTGCAGCTGATGTTTTCTGTACAATATAGTTAATCTATAAAGCAATCTTAGAATTATCATGCTTTTGGTGGAAAAGCTGTCTTTATGGTGATGTTTTCTGTAGCTAGAATTGATTTATTTTTTCAATTCAATCCTGTAATGTTTATTATGAAAATCTGTACATTATACAGTTCATCTAGATTCAAAGTTGTTGTATTGAGAGATCTATATTGTCATTGCATTGTACCTTCACTGTCCTTACTATACCACGAGAGACATAAATAAACACTTAACAGAAATGAGTTTTGGGGAACATAATATTTTATAACCTGCAGCATTTGCAGTGTAATAATTAGACACAATACTAAAAAAGTATGAATTCAACATTAAGAGCGTGTTCAAGTGTCTAAGCCCAGGTAGGTAATAATATCACTTCTATGGCTGCATGTGTCTTGTGACCTCTTCTTCTCATCTGTGTCCTGCCTCGGGGTAGCTGCTTTTCTATTATGTGTGTGGACTCGGTGAACTCCTCCCCCTGCCCTGCCCCAGTCATAAGACCATGATGTCATCCTACAGTACACTGCCACACTGCCAGCTACACTTCTCTCTTCCTGTTTGTAAAAAACAGCTTAGCCTCACTGAAACACACTGGTGATCATTGAAAAGGCATGCAGCACAAATGTGTAATCCAGCCACAACCGTAGTAAAGGTATTTTGGCTTGAAAATCACATTAAAATGGTCACGAGTCTATGTGGTCTATGCAGATTTGAGTTTATAGAAAGCAATAGCCCTCTCCTTGCATAAAGCCGTCAGTCCGGTGGTCTCCTAGCAATGCCTGCTCTTTTTCGGCTCCCTCCGTTTTCCACCCACTCCCGAGCTCCATTCCCTCCCGCCCTCTGCGTCTGATGCAATCCTGTGCAGAGTGCTGTAAATCCAGGCCTGTATAAAGCCTACCTCTGCTCCCTGTGCCTCATGGTGAAGCCGTCAGCACAGTTAGAAAACACGTGACATCATCAAGCTGCGCCGACAACACGCTCTACTGTAATCTACAAGACTGTACCTGTGGAGATTTAAAGGGCACTACCTAAACAAGCTACAAACTCTGATGGTATTTAATTCAGATAGAAGATTACATAGGTGTTACTGACACCGTTGTATACCAAATTCTTAGACGCAAGATTTGACAGATCACTTTCAATTCTCAATTTCAACTCTAAATCACTTGTGTATTTTTTTTTCTTTGAATGCCAGGGTTTTTATTTTTAGCATTTATTAAATGATTTGGATTGTAAGCCCTCACCTACAAAAAACACTCGTCATGTTTTCATTGCTATTTGTTTTTTTGTTTTTTTAATAACAACTGAAAAAAGTGGTTCATAATCTTGGTTTACACAGCATCACAAAAGCAGGATTTCCATGGTCTTTGATGTAGAATTGTAGTCCAGACAGTAAGTACTGGGGTAACTATAGTGTATTGCAACAAGCACCATGACATTTCATTTTCTTATAGTAAAGGACGGTGTGAAATGAAAATAGACCCTCTTTAGTTTGTATTTATTCATGAGAATGTTCAGGGGGTTGTGCAGTCTCAAAAGCAGCTTAGATTTGGTCTTACCTTCTTCCCACCCTGCTTCTCCACCATGTCGGTGCCGAGTGGGAAGTGGTCCAGTTGTGGGGTTTTAGAACCCCCACCTTTGGGCATCGTTCAGCTCTCCCCACGCCAAGCTTCATTCACGCTGCCATTGCATCATCATCAACCGTCTGTAAAGACAAAAGAGAAAGAAGGATGAGATGGAGGTCAGCACCTGGCCACAATGTTTCTTTGAAAACACATTACACTGAGCCAGACAATGAGGCCATTAGTGGTACATCAAACTCCCTATTCTGTAGCATTACACACTGGTACACAGACAGCAGCAGTACAGCAGAGAGGGGAGCTGGCTAAAGCTATCACACAGACCCCAGCTTGTACAGTCTGGCCAAACACTTAATAGTGCTTGTTAATCTTTCAGTGACAAAGCAGCAGGCCATATGTTTGGAATCAACTATGCTATCATTTACAGAGGTAGTGCGCTGCTATGTAGGCTGATGACAGGACACGCCATGCTGAATATTGCGCAATATTTGAGTGTTGTGGAGCGTGAGAGCAAGCGGGCAGCTGAAGAATGTCTGCAGGAATGTGAATGGCACGCCTCGACAGCACATGCTCTCTGCGCCTTTAATAGTGGGGCTTATCAAACTCTGATAATACAGGTCCCACATGAGAGCTCAGCATTTCTATAAACAATCTGGTATGTGCGGACACAGAACACTGGCGGATCTGGTTTTGACTCAACTAAACTTTCATTTACATTTTATACACAATTTCACATGGCTATGCTCATCCCAGACAGAAAGCAAAACTAGCGTAACAGCTTTAAAGAGATGAACCTCTAATATTGCTGGTGTATAAAGTTGTATAAAGAGTTTTTGTCTGACTTCAAATGCATTTTAATATTTTTTTCTTTAAAAAAGGTGCACTGTGCAGCTTATCTGCTTGTCTCCATGGAGATGTTATTGCTCTCCCTGGAATGTTGCATGGCATCATATTAAACATATCCAAATAGCATTTATTCATTATGGGTGTTTATATTAATCAAAAAATTCTATAATTTCTTCTGTGAACAGGGGTGACTTTAAACAGATCTGAATTGTAATGAAGCACAGTGCTGTGACCTGCTCCTCTCCCTTGTGATCGATAGGCTTAATTTATACTGTGGAACATTCTAGACAATGCAATAACACTTTCATGGAAGTGAGCAGGTGGCAGGCCCTCCACTAGAAATGTTAAGCAGCACACCTTTAAAAAAATAATCCACTTTACTTGGCTTAAAGCTAAAAACAAAAATTGTGCTGAGCCTCATAGCAGTTGCAACTCCCACAATCCATTGCATGTTTATGCGATGATGCTAAGTGTTGCTACCCAGTGATTTCTTATGTATAGACCTGCTATGCTTTACTAGCTCCGATGTTTTTGCTTTGTCCTCTGTATACAACGCTCCATCATGAAGTGAGGCCTTCTGCATCAGCAAGCCATGAATAAATCATACTGTGCTTCTCCAGTTATTCCATAATCTACTTTGCTCTCAGAGTGTACCGTCATTTTGAGACCAACTGAACAGATGTGTCTATGGCTACGACATTCATTTTTATTTTTCCTTCTTCTCGACTGCGATCTTTTCTGGCGCCACTTCCCTCTCCATACACCCCCTTTGCCTTCTGCAGTGATCCTATTCAAACAGAGCTATTTATATCCTCCAGTCAAGTCAGTCATATCAAGACAGCCCGGGCAACCAACCAGAGAGGAGCAAAGACGATACGCAATAATTTCTACTGGTCTATGAAGCCATGAGCAGCAAACACCTCCACCGCTGGCCTGTTTGCTACATACTTTAAAAGCACTAAAACTCCCACCTCTCTTCGCACCAAACAAAAAGTAGGAAGGTCCGACCACTCACAGAAATAAACAATTGTTGCAGCAAGAGATTCGCTAACGCCTCAAAGTGGGTCAGCTCTGCGTTCAGAACAATAACCTGAGCTATTTCAGGACTACTATGACAGGCGTAATGGCAACAAACCATTCACTGAGATGAGAAGTACAGGGAAATGATATTACAAAAGCTCACACCAGGAGGAAGCACACAACTAACCAGGGCTCATTTCCTTTGTAATGACATCCCAGTGATCAGATACCTCACCTCGGCTTAAAGACATCATCATCATCACAACATTAGACACCCTAGAGTCACACAGAGAGCACAGTACCAAAACACTGACCCCAACATGGAAACATCTTTACAAGATTCAAAGACCCCAATCCAGTTGTTTCATGTGGCAAAAGGCAAATTTGATATGTGTAACCCTCTGGCCAGTTGGGATGTGACAATAGCAATATCATGATATCGTATCCTCAAAGTTCTTACAATATCGTGGGCTGTCATAACATATTGTATTAAACATATCTTTGCTTAAATTACTGTTTTATTGTGGTGAAAGCAAAAATGCATAGACCACAATCTTTTGCTCCATTACAACACAGAAAACAGGAAAACATAACTGTTATAAAGGACTTTTCTATCTTAATTCTTAGGACTATTACAGTAATATCAGCCCCAAAGGCAGGCTTGCCAAGGCTTTTAAAAAGGAAAAAGTAGGATTTCTTCAATTCTGTTAGCATCTCCACAATATTGCAGCAAATATCGTATTGTGAAATGAGTATTGTAATATGTAATCTACTGTGAGATTTAAAGTTACGTCCTGAGAGGAGCTGTAAACATTATCAGTGGACGGCTCTTGTTAAAAGTGCTTGGGAAAAGGTGGAACTTGAGTACTTCAAGCTCATTGCTGTACATTTCAGCCAAAGTGAGGAGAAAAAAAAATCTCACTTTACTATATCCAGTTCATAGAAAAGCACAGACATCTTTCCTATCCACAAAGGCACATACTTCCCTCCCACCTTCACCTTTTCAAATGCAATATAATCTGTAATATTAAAATACTAAGTATCTCTCTCGATGTTGCCACCTTTCTTTTGGTTTGTTTTGCTGGTTCACTTTTAGCTTTTGTCCAAACCGCAATGCTGCCCTCATGCACAACAGTCAGAGTTGTTTGAGAACTAGGAAATATTGCAGAAATTCATCACTGAGGTAATTATGGGAACCAAGCAAAGGGTGATTTTATTTGCCAAGAGTCTTCTGCTACAATTTTACATTACTTCAGATTGAAAAAAGACAAACAAAACTGCAAACACTAAGCATCACTGTGGTGGACTAGAGAGAGAATAAAGCAGCTAAAAGCCTGCAAAGCCAATCATCATAAGAGAACAGTTTTGCCTTTCAGTAGAAAATAAGTTTAAAACACTCTGGTATCCATTCTGGAAGATCTCATACAGTAGATTTTCTTGTCAGGTGATAAAATATGCAAAAGGATTTGAGGCAAAGTTGATTCTATTCATAGCCAGTGTAGTGCTGTTTCCGTCTGCCTACAGTCGGGGCAAGAGGTGTAAAATGAATGAACCACCACAAACCGCTCTACACACCGTCTGTTCTCATGAGGATCAATACACTCAGGTCTCCGAGTCACCCACTTTCTGATCACTGAAAACACTGCAGCACAAGGCTAAACAATAAGCACAGGATCTATTATATAATACAGTTTAACTACAAGAACAATATGCACGAGGAAGGTGAAGCAGCCCAGCTCTGGTAAGTAAAAATAAAAAGCACAGTGGAATCCTTTTCCTCTGTACAAACACAGCCTCTTCCCTGTGTACTGTAGTTATTACCAGGAGTCATTCCTCGAATCCTCTGCGGTCAGATGGAGGCCAGCCCCTCAGCTCTGTGGCTAACACACTGTGCACTGTAGCATACACATCCAACTGCACTGGACTAACAAAACACCTTCATATCAAGTCAAACATTTTACAGAAGATGCACCTTTTGTAACACCAGAGCCTGTCCACTCTTGTTTGGACTTATGGAATAAAATTATGTTTCGCTTCCAACATCCTGGTTCATCATGGACCAAGTGTGAATAATAACAATATTTACCTGTGGCTTAAAGCTAAATTTTCTGGTTAGACCCACACTGTGGAACATTCTCTATGGATACAGATACGTTTCATGCAAAACTGTGGAATATTATAGCCAAAGGAAAACATTTCTAAAAGAAATAACATGATTTTTTGGGGTTTAGGCCTATCATGGTAATTACACTTAATTTGACTTATCATTCAATATATAAAAGCTGGAACAATATATTTTAGGGCTCAGTATTTATTGTGGGTACTTTTTCTTTGCAATAGCGGGGAGATTTTTGCCATTTTTATGTAATAATGTAAGATTTGAGTTGTACAGAGTAGAAGAAATAACTCCTATGACTAATTATCAGTTCACTCTGCCTTTTAGAGGTTACAGCTCATGTCTTTTAATGATACTGTATATTTAAATTATCCTGGTATGTGACAGTGGCATGAAGTAGTTTCATGGTAAAAAGCAAAACATTTTAAATCTACTTTCAATATGATGATGATTTATTGCAATATTTCATGCTTACTTTTTTTTTAATGCTGACAGACTATGGCTGCTCGATTATGGAAAAAAATTTCAAGATTATTTTGGTCAATATTGAAATCACGATTATTCCAACGACAATTTTTTAGTTACATGCACAATACATTTATTCAGCATTTCTCTCTCTCTCAAAAAAACAAAAACAAAACAAATCACTTTGTTATTGATTTAATTTACACAAAACCTTCAAACTGAAAATAAATATAGGCTACAGATATGTATCTTAGAGCAGTTTTGCAATGTACAAACTTAAAATGATAAAATATACTTTGAACATTTAATATGATAGAGAAAACACCAATGTATCCAAAATAAGCTATAAATAAGCTATCCAGCTGTTCTACAATCTCTATATTTAAAAAAATAAAATAAATCTACTTATTTATATATATAAAAAAATCCCAAAATAAACTTTGTTAAGCTTTAAATCGTTTCAACTCATTTGGAGATCGTTTGACACACAAATCGACATCGCAATCAAAATTTGATTACACAGCCTTATGACAGACCTAGTTAGGTTACATAGTAATAGCAGTCAATCTTTTATTTCCCATATAAATATCCAATTAGAAGTATTGACAATAATAGCCAGCAAAACATTTTCATAATGTCTAAAAATAAACAAATAACCCTAAAAAAATTATTACAATTCAAACATGGGGATGCCAAATGTACATGATCCTGTGCATAATACTAGCCAACAACACCCCACACACATAAAGCTGCAGGTGTGTGGATAAAGCAGTTGTGCCACTCCTTCCTCTCATTGTGGACACAAACACACCTCAGTATTTGAGGCCGACAGCTGAAAGCCTGGCAGCTGCACACAGGGATGAGCCTCTCTCTCACTCTCTCTCTCCATCTCTCTCCCAAGCCTCCCTCCCTCATCCCCACTCTCCCTCCCTCTCTCCCTCTCTCCTCCTCCCTTTTCTCGCCTCCCCTCTTTCTCTCTCAGCACAGCGCTCACAGCCATGGCTCAATCTGATATAAACCAACAGACTACTCCCAGAGACAGTCAGATGATATCCCGAGTTAGCAGACACGCCGCGGCATCAAAATAGTAACCGAAATGGTGAAATACACACTGGTCCAAAATCCCCCTGCCTCCCACTGAGAGCACATATGTAACAGAATAGCCTTTAAAGTTATACATTTGCGAACACACTATCCTCCAGCTCTGAGTGTCCTTGAAAATAACAATACAATACTCAGGGAAACATGAGTTGTACCTTGCTCCAAGTCTTAAAGATGTGAAGTGGACTGCACGGTTCGCTCGGCCGTTTATAGAAGCAGATTAAAAGCGTTCATGTAAATCTGTTTTTAAGGGTGCTGTTGGAAGGATAGCTACTGTATCTGCAGGCCCATTCCTCTCACCAGAACTGGGAAACATGCACTATACTGTTGTCTACAACAAACTTGATTGTAATAATAATTATAATATTTATAACAATTATTAGAATGGAATGGCTTCAAAGCCAATAATTTAAATTGCACTTTATGACAGGATTTAAGAGCTTCTGTCATGGACACACTTCAGCAGGTTAATATTACATTACAATTAATAAGAGTGTGCAATGTCTGCTGTCAATCAGCTGTCAAGTATTACAAAATCAAAAAAACAATGCTATAGTGACCCATCCACAGAATCTATACATTGTGATACTGAACTGCCCGATGTCAACACACAAACAAATGCACAAGTTTAAAATGGAGAACAGGGACAGTCAGAGGTATTAATGCTACCACACACAGCAGTTGTTTCTGCACATGTGTAATATGGGGCATTACAGTAAACCTTTAGAAGAATATAGTGAGCAGCTGCTTTGAGAGTCGGCACAAGTCTATTGACATGCCATACACAGAGTCTATAGGAGGAGCCGCCGCAGCCGTATCTCTCCTGTTTGGTGTGCAAATAAAGGCAGCCGCGCTCAGCTGCTGTCTCCTGGCAACCACAGCCCAGCTTGGTGCTCATCCCTGACCTGGGCCCATTCACTTCATTATGAACCTGTTTGAAAAAACAGAAAAGCAACACAAGCACACACACATTTATGCACACGAGCACACACACACGTGCAGATTGAGAGCTGAGAGCAGGTGAATTATGCTGCAGAACACTCTTCAGGAGCACGCCACAGCGGACAGGCACAGATGTAATTATCTGCACCTAGACACTGGTTTGTGACAGAGTTTGGAGCTGTGCTCAAAACCATCAGAACTGGGTTAAGGAGGGCTTCCCTTTCTCAGTTTAAAATTGTTAGAAGCAGTAGCTTCAAACAGCACAAAACAATGTGTATTTAGTGCTACTTTAGATCAAACAATGTCATTCGTACAGCCAACTCTTGACACTGTTTTGAGAGCGCCCCAGAGATGAAACACAAGGGCGAATGAAGATGACAAAATGTTGTGAGTTGTGAGTGAGGGGGAGTGTCTCAGGGAGTGTTCAGAGGCGAGGGACAGAGAGGTGTGGGGAGGAATCCAATCACTGCTACACTTTTCTATTCTGGGCACGTCCACGCTCTACACCTCTGCTCCTCCAATAAGAGGCAGAGCTGAGATGCTGCTGTCAGTCTGCTAAATCATGCTGTCTATGCCACAAAGCTGCAGCCGCAGAGACCATCTCTGTTTTTTGGCCATGTTCTGTCCCTTCATCAGCCTCTGACTCATCCTCTAGTACTTCTCTATTCTCCACATTGCCACAGCAACGTGTGAGCACACACATCGCACGCACCAGAGCCTGTTGCCTAGCAACGAAGGGATGAGACAGATGCGGACCAATCAGAGGGGCCGAAAGAAGAGGCATGAACGAGAGGGGAACCTATTGACAGAACAGTGCTTCTGCAAATCAGCCACAAGCAACAAGGCTTCACTATGAACTTCAGATTGCAACATACACCTGTGCTCACTGTATTTGTAACACAACCTGAATAAATGTACAAGAGTCATACTCAGACAGTCCCCTCACACACATGTAACCTGTGTACAGGCACCAAGTATCGTATTCAGACAAATAACATCTGCACAAAGAAACAAACAGTGGCAAAAGTGGCACTTAAGCAACATTATCAGCTCCACTTCTCCAAATAGCCCTGGCCTTATTCTCACTGCCCACTCAAACAAGCCCGGTCATAATCAACAACAGAGTTAGCTACGCCAACGTTAGCATCAAATATTCCTACTAAGCTTCTCGGCGGAACTGTTTTACTAAATGTGCACACTGCAGATGATGACAGTTCATTCACATGTAAATGTATAAACAAGCTGTGAGAGGGAGGAGCACTCTAGCTCTGTTAAAGATCTGTTTTGCCGCTAAATAACAGACATTCTACTTTTGTTTTGCATTAGGCCTCTAAATGGACTGGGCTGGACAAATGCAGTTATTTCGGTCCACTACCATCCACTCTCAAGCATTTTTCCATTGGCTTGCTCTTAATGCGTATGCGGAATGTGGTCTGGCTCACTTAACAATGGGGCCTCGCGATCAAGCAATTATTGTAAAGTGAGGAACGCAGAGAGGATGCTGTGTGATCTAAATCATTATAGTCGGAGAGAAGACAAATGATCGAATGTGTCCCTGCCTCTAAGTCCCCACAGCGGACATGAATGAACAGTGTGTGTGTGTGCGAAATGGTGTAAAATGTGCAGCGCTGTGACTGGAGCTAGATTAATTAAGGATTACGTGAGGAGGTAAAAATACAAGTCTGTCGGAGCAGGGAAAAAGCCTGGATAATGAACAGAGGGAGGCAGGGTGGATGTGACCTTTCAACAGATGAGCATCATAATGTCTTCCACACCAGAGTACACACCACCGCTGCCACAGGACTGACACTGCTGCTGGTCCAAATACACAAAGCACGGAGACGAAACAATAGGAAAAAGTAATGAAAATAAGAAATATGGGCCAATGACAAGTCTTTTTTCTTGTAAAATAAACCACATAAAAACATCAAGCAGGAATTTGGACCAGACAGTTTTGCAGCTGCTACAATGACCATAGAATTGTAGGAATTCACTGTACATTTGCTTTCATTTGAAAACCCTGTTGATGAAAAACTGAACAAAAAGTCTACTCTGCAGTAAGGTTGTCAAAAGCATCAATAATCAGATACTAATTCATACTAAAACTAGTATCAGAACGAGACACTGATTTGGGCTGGTATCGATACTAAAAAGTCACATTCACAGGAAAGAAATAAGACCTAAGATCTACCTGGATGACCGAGTGATTACACAGATATAAGACCACATAGCAATATAAAACAAAGTACTATGATTTAATCTATTAATCAAATTAGAAATAAGAGAACACAGACAAGTATACAGAGCCCACCTGGACAACTGAGTGATAATTTCATCTATTAATTACCTTCTATTGTCTAAAGTGTTTTTTAATGATCATGTTAGTATCAGAATCTGTAATGGGTATCCAGTCTATTCCTTAATATCGAAATAGAGTTTGAATAGAAATGTTTTTATTGTGACAACACTGCCCTGTGTACATCCTATATGCCATTTGACAGTATAACTATAATGGTCCATGATTAAATAGGCTTCAATCTATAAATGCAACTGCAATAACACTAATGTCCAGGGCTGTGTACATCCAAGTACCTCACAATGCAATACAATTTCCATTTGGATCCACCACATATTCTGACACTTGGAGCTTGATATATGTCCCGATACATGGATATAGTTAAAAGTTTTCTAAATGTATGTTAATATAATATGATGTGTGTTGGAATTTTATAGTCACCATTCCGTTAAGATTGGGATACAATTGCCCTATGAATAGGCCACCTTTTAAGCCTAGCCAATTCAGTCTTAATGTAACAGGTTAGTAAGTGTGTATCTCTACAGTGTATAATGATTTTATGTTATTTAAAAGTATCCCGACATCCATCTCTGTATCAATAGACTGTAGTGACTAGAGGGTAAGCTATATCCATTTACAGATGGATGATTATATAATTAGGGGAATGCTGACCATGACTGATACTTATTTTCATGCATAACTTTGAAAATTACACATATATACATTGTTCTTTGTATTTGGGTAAGGGGTTTTATTTGAGTCATGCCATCATGTGCAATTTTTTATACAATACAACTAAATATTTAAGAAATTATGGCCTAATAAAGAACTGGGGAGTGTTATTCAGTTGACGCTCTGTTGTCTATGATAATAAGTATTTTTTAAATGTGTTTGTTGAAATCTATAATCAGTGGAGTCTATGGGAAGCGTTATTCACTGGACCTATTACTCAGTTGAGATTTTGTAACATTTTAGGATGTAGGATCTGTAACATTTTAGGATGTAGGATGTGCTTATTATAGAGGTGAGAATCATTACATTACCATGACTTATTTCTGTCATTCAGCTCATTCCAAACCCATTACCTTTCTACAAAAATATGTGCATTATCCAGTTTAATGTCTGAAAAGTTCTGAAGCTGAGTACCCAGTAAAACAGGATGATTCTTCCAAAGAAGCGGGTTAAACCTGAGCAGTCTCTTTTCAGATATCAGTCCAGAAAGACAGTGTAGTGTTGAGTTTGTGACTTTAGAATGCACCATTGCAGTGTTATGAGGGATTATCCAAAGCGTTACCCAATTGACAAAAAATGTTTGGACGAGCATGAAAGTATTCAATATACAAGTAATGGGGACAAAAGTTTAAAAACATTTAAATCAGTCTTTTCTAACATTTAGGATATTATAAGACAACATTTTCCACTCAGATATGGATTATGAGGCTTATATTTTAAGTGAGACTTTGAAATTTGAAAAGTTGACAAGCATATAAATTGATTGATTCTGCAATAATCAATGCTACCATGAGGTCCAAAAAGGGGCTGATGGGCCAGTGCAAAAACTATCATTGTTTCCCGGAAACAATTGTATAGTTCATAAATATAGTGAGCGGACATGAAATGTACCCCTAATTATAGAATCACCCATATACAGTCTATGACACACATGCACCAATACAAATACAAAACTGCTATGTTTTAATATTCAATAAAAAAGCAATATAAAGCAGACTTTAAGCAGATAAACATTATAGCACAGTACAGTTGCAACCTTTACAGCAAGAAGCAATGCCAACAATAAAATGACTCAAGGTACTCAAAATGTATATTTAAGTTATAGTAAAAACATCTAAAAAACTATAATCAAACAAACTTGCAATGTACTCTTTCAAATAATGTCAAACCTCTGAATAAGTGGTTATGATTTCAGTCCTTTCAAGTTTTGTACAATACTTGAACCTCCACCATGACATTTACAGACACGTTTAGAACATTTCTGATGGACTGCCATAATGTTATCTTCATATGAGAATTGTGATAATCCTAAAATAGAACTATACCTGTCATGATAATTACAATATTATCATTATGATTTATCGTTCAATATATGAAAGATGGAACAATATTTTGGTCAGTATTTATCATGAGTACATTTTCTTTGTACTACTGAGAAATTTTCGGCTATATGATAAAGATTTAAGATGTAAAAGGTTGAATACATTATATGACTCATTATAGATGCAAACTAAGTACTAAAGTATTTCATCCTGCTGTTTTATTGCAGCTCATTTTTTTTAACAATATTGTAGATTTAGAACATTTTTATTATATGACCGTTTATCATCTATTAATTTCAGCAATATATCGCACTTCAAAATTTGTTATCGTGACAGTCCTATCACCCACTTCTACACTGTACCAAAAACAATTACACTCAGAAAAGCCCACAGGTACATTGCACTGAATGAGCCATAAGACCTGTGAATCTCCTGGCTCTGCATCGGGGCATGGTGCCACATATAAACAAAGCTATGATCATCGTGGAACTGTGCAAACAACAGCCTCATAACTAATGTGTTCTCACGCAGGGTGGGACAGGCAGCTGACTGGGCATAAACAAAAACAAGAGGGGAGAGGAGAGAGAGAGACAGTGGAAAACAGGCCCGTGGTACAGTTCCAGAGGCTTCAGGAAGGCACTGGCAGCCGCAGCTCACGACTCCAGGCTCACGTGGGTGCTGCGTAGCTGGGGACCAAACAGAATGTTAAAGAGCTGCTGGTGCAGAGGGGAGAAGGGAGGCAGGATCCCAGATGAATTATAAATCAGTGGGCCGGGCCGGATGGAGGCAGAGAGGGAGAGAGGGATAGAGGAATGGAAGGATGAAAGGCCCGCTGCTGCAGACGAGGGCTGGGGCGGTGCCTACTTAACGAGGGGCAGAGAACCGGCCCAGGCACGAGTCAGGACTGTACTTTCCTCCAGTATGATGTAACAGGTAGGACCATAGACATTAGAGCCCGACCGATATGAATTTTGCTGTGGCCGATATGAAACCGATATAATGGGAGTTGGCGCTGCCGATAGCCGATATAATCGCCGATATATTTAGTGATGTAAAAATTCACTGTAAATGTTGAATTGTTTAAAAAACTTAGGTTTGGCTCTGGTGGATTTTAAATTGGGTTTATTTAGGCAACATTTATTGTTATTCTGCCTCTTTACATC